>NC_082345.1:2975000-3322500 GCF_027477595.1 Haemorhous mexicanus | reverse complement strand
TGTGTGTATTATCTTCCTTTTATGCCAAAAAAATTACACCTATTCAAGACTGCAGGGAAGCTAATTCTGACTCAAACACTTGTTTATGCTGCAGCTTATCAAGTTTCTTAATGGTCAGCACAGCCAATGTGGGGAGGTGCCAGAGGTGGCTGGAGAAGGGCACAGGTGCAGAGGTGAGGGGTGTGACACCCCAAAACAACCTGCAGAACCTCAGGCAGCCAGAAAGGAACCTCAGTTAGCTCTGAGGAAGGGTTCCTCACTCTAGAAACTGTGAGCATTGCTCTGTGTTAGTGGCTGAGAGGAACTGACACCCCAGGGCAGCCAAACCCCAAAGCAAGGACACTGTGGGAGCGATGTTAGCCCTGGAAGGTGCATTCCATGTGCATTGCTCCCTTTTCTTGGCATGCTGGCATAGCCAGCCTCCCCATTTTCCCATTTTGTGGTCAGGAGAGCAGAGAGGTGCTGCTGCAGCTCAACCCTGACAGGGAGAGGGAGAGAAAACAACACAGCAGGTCCTGTACTCACATGGATTTACACAAATTTGCACACCAGTGTGCAAAGAGAGCAGCTGGGAAAGAGGGAGACACTCCAGAATTTTGTGTTTTATAATATGACTGCCCCTCAAGCACTTCATGGTTGAACCCACCCCTGGTTCCTCCAATTTTCTCCCTTTGCTGAGGAATTAGGGATGGCCTTGCTCAGTGCAACTGAGCTAACACAAAATACAAATGTCTGCATCATGCTCCCCACTGGCTGTGACCCTTCCTTCTTGCAAATAATTGCAAAGTTTTTTGGTGGCTGTTTGCTGGTTTGGGGGTGGTTTTATTTTTTTTTTTTGGGTTTTTTTGGGGGTTTTTGCCTTTATGACTTTGTGAAGAAGAAACTTGCTTTATTTTAGGACACTCCTTTACAAATTTATGAATGCCAGCTTTGGAGCAGTGAAATGTATGGATGCTTCAAAGAAATCACTGGAATTTATTTATTTTTTTTTCTTTTCTCTAAATATCATGTTAAAGACTACTTTTCCTTGATGCTCTCAGGAACAGATTAAGTTAATTACTGATCCCCTCCTCCTTTAAACCAGCTTGAGGCATTGTTTTTGGCAAAGTTATAAATGACTGAAAATAAGAAGTTCTAATGAGAATGTTAGGCAGCCATAGCTTTAGTTTTCATTATTAGCACTATCTACAATACTTCACACTACTTTTTGACATAAAGTGTAGACTGAGGCCATGAAAAGAGCAAAGCAAAGAGGGTTTGTATTTATCATTTTGATATTGTTCTTATTTAAGCATTACTTAACTAGCAGAACACCAGGCAGAGTTTGTTGCTGACTACAGCTTGCAATTCACAACTGCCCAAAAGAAATGATGGCCTTGTACATGTGCCCACATTCTTACATTAAAAACCAGTATTTATTAATCAAAGGGTAAAATTATATGGCCTCAAATATTCTTGGCAGCCAGGGAGTTCTGTCAATCATCTAGTGAGACTCTCCAGCTAACAGAGGTGGTGAGAATCATGGGACTGGGGGGTAATGAAAAATGGTGGTCATGTATGTTTTTCTTCAAGAGCCAGATGCTGGAGGCAACTGATTCCACTCTAATTTTCTTTCTCTTGCCCTATTGTTTTTTTTTTTCTTTTTAATGTATATTTGTGGTCCTTGTTGCTGTGGAGGAAAGCCAGAAAATGTGATCCCAAAATACTCTAGAGGCTCAAAAACTATTGCCTTCTTTAAAGAGAGTTCCTTGATTTGGCAGACTGTTGTGCCTGATTTGTGATTTAAAAAGAGAAAAAAAAACCCCAAACCCTCATAATGGTGTGTTGGGAAGGGACACAAGGTTTGGCAGCAGGAGAACAGAAGCAGTGTTGTGCAGAAGTTAATGTGTACAACTGTGGCTAAATTGGAGTTGGATGCTCAGAGTTGCACTGCCATGTCCTCAGTACAAAGTGAGATTAGCCACCAAGAACATCTAAATCATTGTGATTTAGATCACTTATGCTGAGCTGCTGCTTAGGCACAAATCACCCACGCTCTGCTGCTCCTGGTTTTGTCTGTTGGGATGAATATTTTTGGCCTGCCCTGGTGTGGTGTGGTTTGTTGCATTAATCTCTTCCTTCCTGCTCTGTCCTTTTGGACATTATGGGCATCTAATCCCCAACATCCACTCCTAGTCTCTTACATGGATGCCTGGAAAGAATGCAGGAGAAGGGCCAAGACTTCCAGCAGGACAGCAGAGCTGTAGCTGGGCTGCTTGGCAGGGTTTGAGTCCATGCTGGCATCTCACTGCAGGGAGCACTGAGGAAAGCATGCACAGGAGGGGGGTGAATGCTGGCAGTGCATGTCTGAAAGAGAGAAACTGATTGCATTGTTTGCAGCATGCTTTATGGTCAGCCAAGGAAAGCTAAAGTGTTTAGAGGGAGTCAAGGGATTCATCCCCTCATGTGGTGAGTGTGGGGTTATTTCTGCCTGACATATCAAGCTCAAGACTTGTGTGTCTAAATTAAGTGAATTGTCTGCATTTCTTTGGTCTCCAAAGAAAGGAGCATAGTAGGTTTGATTGCATAGGTGCATCTTGGAGTCTAACTCTCCTCCTCGCCTGCAATGGGAGATAGATTTGTCTAGATTTTAAATAACTTGGTCTAGGTGAGATTAAACAGGGAGATTTGTCTAGATTTTAAATAACTTTGTCTAGGTGAGATTAAACAGGGCCAAAGCCTCTGATTGCAGAGTCTGAGAGATTTCTGCTGGTCAGTTGAGAGGAGATGGTTTCTTCTGAGAGTAAATGGGACCTTTTCAGGTAGGCTTCCATTCTTAATGATTCACTGAAGAAGATACCCATGCCTTTACCTACATAAGATGCCTGCATTCCTAACCAGCTGCTTAAGCTAAAACCTGGTTACCCACTGACAGAGCCTCTTACCATGGCATGCATATGCCTACAGCTCCTGAAGACATGCCTAAAAAGGCAGGATTTTTGTTGCAACACCTATTTCTGATCTTCTGTTGAAGGACTTTCTCATGTCAGTCTCTAGAATGTAATGGTCTTTGTACTGTTAAAAAGAAAAGGCCCAGTAGAGGTTGAACACGTTTTTATAATTAGTTGTTAACAATAAACAAATTCTTTGGGGTCTTTCACAGTTCTGCAAAAAACTGAAATGACATATTTTATGTCTTGAGCTCTTGCAAGCACCTAACTTCAAAATGCATGGAACTAAATAAACCAGGGATAAAATTGGGGCAATTTCAGTGCTTCCCTATCAGCCCCTCTCGGGCTGCTGCAGGGCAAAGGGCCTTTTCTGCATTAATTATGTCCAGTGAGCTGAAAGGCTTGGCCAGCCATGTCAGGCCCTTGCCAAGCTGTGTGGGGCTGAGGCTCCAGCCAAACCCTTCTCCCCACTGACTTGACTACCAGGGCTGACAGCTGCCAGGTCCTGTTGCCCCCAAATGGAATTTTTCAAAGGTTCCTTCTCAAACTGTTGCCACTGACAGTCATGGGGGGAGCTTTGCTTTCTAGGTCAGTGGTTTTGTGTATCCTGCCTGTAGGTGCCAGCCCACCCTTGTGAGCTGTGGGCCTGAAGAGACTGCTTTGAATGAAGGCACTCAATAATTCACATGTGAGTGTGCACAACATTCAGAGCCCTCCTTTTGTCCCAGTCAAGCTGATTCTTCAGACTTGGGCTGAAGCAAGCAGCTGATCTGTATCTCTACAAGACTGGCAGGATGATATGTGATGTCATTCCTGTTTAAGAGTGACCAAATATGTTGTGTATATCAGTGACCACCCCCTGTGTGTCTGGGATAGTGTCTTTTTTGGATAATATAGCCTCCTGTGCCACTGAATGCTGAGAAAATACCTGCACTGCTAATCCTGAACCCTGTCATAGTGTGTTTGCTCTGCTGGTGCCTTTATCCATTGTGGGCTGCCAAACTCATGCTGTCCTTATCTCATCCAGATTTCTGGCTTTCATTATTAATTAGAGGTCAGCTTTATGCCTCCAACACCTGTTTAAAATATCAGGCCAAATTTGAAACTTTAGTAATGGATGTGCCCTGAGTAATGGTGTGAGGAGGAAAGTCAAAATCAGACCTTCACCTATGCTGGTAATTAGGCAAAGAAATTGCTGGGCACAAACATCTGGATCCTGTCTTTTAAAGTCTAATTGATGAAAGATTGTGAAAATGCAGGGTGGGTGTCATGGTGTGTAGTAGGAAAGGCAAGGTGGCTGAAGATTTGATCAAACTGGATGAAAACCAGGAGCTGCTCTGAGACAGGAATTGCTGTCCTGTGTAAAAGGAAAGTATCTGTAATGACATGGTTCTTAAGAGGAAGATTCAAACTCAGTATTTAGCTAATTACATGGAAAGAGGGATGCAGAAGACACTGCTTGGGAACTGAAGACTTGGTTGATTCCCTGAACAGGAAGCATTTTAGCCATAGTGCTATGGAGTTACCTATTTTAAAAGGTATTATTATCTTAAGTAGGGATGCATCCTTTTGTTATCCAACTTGGTCTATCACTTGTTAGATCAAAATATTAATAGTTGTGTTGGTGAAGTATGTCTTTCAGTCTGTTTCAAGCTCTGACATCTTCTGCTCCTTTCTCTTGGTGCAAAGGGTAAAATGCTGCCCTGGGGCTGTTTGCATAGTGATTTGTTCAGAACTGGAGATGAACAGAGCCACTGGAGGGAAGAGCTCTCTGCTTTAGTCTGTGGGTGAGCAGAAATGAACTGAGCTACAGGGAGGGTTTCGTTTGCATAACCTGTGGGTTTCATTTGCAAAAGCTGTGCAACCACAGTTATCCTGTTGGGAATCTCTGAAGCAATTCCAGTGCTAACTAGTTGGAGGCTCTGCACCCACCCTGGCGAGTGAGAGCCATGCTTATAGGCTTGTGTAATGATGCTCTTTTTCACCCATGGGAATTGCATATAGCGTAAAAAAACATTAGAGAAGCAGGAATTTTGGGGAGAGCCTTGTGTGAGGAAATTACAGAGCAGTGCTGAGGTTTCTCTGGAATGTGCCACTGCTAGCATCCAGAGCCATTGTAATTTTACTACCTGTTATCTAGAGGTTAAGACTGAGGGGTGTTTTCCCAGGGTCTGCAGGCAGATTTGAGTAAATTCTTTGTCTTCAGTGGTTCAAATGTGTGGTCATCTGCTCATTGCTTGATACAGTGGTTGCAGAAATGAAAACAATGCTCTAAGGATCACTTGTGCAAGGGACTCAGTTACTAAACCTCTGCTACAAATTCCTAGCTTTAGGTACAAGTTTGGATATGAAGCATGGGCTGTCCTTCTCTTGATAATGCTTTTCTTTCCCAGTTCATAAAAAAACTTCCTACCTTTTATCCAGATACGGGTTATTTGCAAGTATGAAGGTGTTGGATGTTAATGGCATTCAAGAAACATTTCAGCGATCCTAGGGATTTCTTGGGGGATTCTCTGAGGTGTTTGTGCAGATGATACTTTGTTTTAGAGAGAAATCCTGTTTTTTAAATTTCATTACTGTGGCTTTTGACTTTTTTGATCATGGATTAGACTTTGAATGCAAAGCAGTGTCATTTAGGTAAGACAAGTTGAAAAATACTACAGAACTGATGGCTTTGTGTTTAAAGTGGTTACTCTTTCAAAATACCCACTAGCAAATATGCTCAACAGCAAACTTCTGAGAGAATTGTTCCTAATGGAATCAATTTTAAGGAAGGGAATTGCAGTATATCCTGGTGTGATCTAATGAGAGATGGGGCAAGCATCAGTAGGGTGGCTAAGGCTCGGTTTCATTTCAGAAAATTGTGGTGAATAGCAAAAGTGGGATGAAGGGGAGGGGTTGGGAGATAAAAAAATAGAAAGAAAAGCAGGGAACGTGAGATAAATTATCTTAGAAAGTGCTTTATACCTTATTTCACAAGAAATGAAGCCTTTTGTTGAAGAACAGTCAGGAATCAGGACAAGGCAACAGAACAGAAGAGAGAGAACGATCCCCCCTCTGAGGAAAGTGTGAAGATTTTAATTTGTTTTCCTATTAACAAAAAATTTCTAGGATTTTAGGATTTCTAGGGGTTTCCTCCCCTGCCTAGCCCATTCTGTAGTAATGCCCTGGTTTGTGTAGTGCCCACATTGAACTCCTGGGAACCAGAGGCTTCTGGCTCTGTTTGTGGCTGTCAAGGGGAGCGGCGTCACCGTGGCGTGTTTGAGCCTGTATTGTTCTGCCTCATTGAGGGACACTTGTCCCTGGGGACAGCAGTTCATTTATCTTGGTGTCTGCTCCAGAGGGAAATTGTCAGGAGAGAGCACAGTTAGTTGTAGTGAGCTGTGTACGTGTGTGCTGTGTTCTGATGTAGTTCACTGGCAGCTGGTAATCAGAGCTAATCTGTCAAACTCATTTCACCTGAGACCTAAAGTGCAACTCCCAGTCTGATCTCTAAGGTAAAAGCATCACACAGCTACTTGGTTCCTAACCTTCTGGCTTTTAGTGCATAATAACTTTTTTATTTCCAAATTTTCATTTTCTTACTTCCTCTTAAGAAACTCTGCTTCTTTTGGCCACTTATGTTCTGGTTGGCAGCACCTGTTTGCAAAAAAACCAGGAACCAACAAAGCCCCCAACTCCAAACAGCAAAAAATAAAAATAAAAAACAAACCAAAAAGGCAATTGGTAGTACTATACAAACTGTTTGAATAGAACATTTTATCATGCAGTGACTGCATTAGCATATTTGATGTAGCTGAACCTCTACCCTTACCTGTTAGAGTTGCTCCTAATTGGGTGTTTCTACATTTCTTACCAGTTGGCTTCCTTAGGTTACATCTTTCAGATTAATTAGAGAACTGGAATCAATTAAAGATTCCTAGAGAACAAGAATCTTGATTGTAGAGATTTTGTTACCTAGGTAATAGTTATTAGTGAACAGGATTCCCAACTACATGTTCACCTTGGCTGCCTCTGTTTCTTCTGATGGACTCAGAAAGCAGGGAGAGAAATTGCTCCACACCTCAACTTCTGCCTCTGAATTTCAATAAAGATCTTTTTCACCCTGCTGAAACAGTTCTTGTGTCTAGTCTGTTTTCTCCTTTTTTTTTTCTTTCTTTTTAACTGTTGCAGGGTTGGCAATGTCCTCCTTTCATTCTGAAAGCTGCTAAAAATATTCTGGGTTGAAGCTGAAAAATGCAAGACAACAGTCTCTTGATGCTGAAATGCTTCATGGCCAAATGTTTGATGACTTCTTGTACTATTTTTGTTTCTGATGGCTCTATAGCACACACAGATTTGCACTAGAAAAGAGGGAGAGCAGCTGACAAGGATTGTTCTTTGTAGGCTGGGCCTAAGAGGACCAACAGAAGATGTTCTTTCTGAACTCTTTATCTGTTGCTTTCTTCTAAAGGGAAAATAAGGCTATTATAGATCTTCTATGAATATTAATAACGGGGTGGGGCTGGTGGGGTGATAAAATAGTGGCCAGAGGGCCATGCTGTTCTTCTGAAGTGTCCTCTTTCTAGTGCCAGAATCTGTGAGGTTTTTCAGGGCATGTTGCACTTGTCTCATTTGGCTGAACTAAAGTGTTTCAGTTTGAGATCTTAGCCCATGAAGGTGCTATTTGGCTTCAATTTGGACAAGTATTGTATGGCTTGTTTGGTTGGTTTTGCTCATTTTTATTTACTAGGTTATCTATTAGACATAGGTGAATAGCTTAAATCTATGGGTGAGGAGTAAATTATGCTGTGTTACTCTGAGCATCAGGCCAGGTGAAATCTTTTTAAAATTTTCTGTTCTGCTTCTGCAGGTTGTGTTATTCTTCACATCCCTTAGCAAGCAGATGTGTGTGATGCATGATCCAGGAAATTATAGTTTTCTTACATGAAATTATTAAAGGGTATTGGACTGGCTTTGTGGTTCTGTCCCATAAGAAATCTTATCATAAAGCCCCCAGAAGTAATTTCTCTTAGCAACAGTTTCTTTATTATTGCTTACCAAGCTCTCTCTCAGAACTGAGATTTTAAGGAAGAAGCTGGAGGTACATCACAGTTCCCTGCACCAAGATTGCCATTAACATTACATTTTGGGTTTGGCAAGATCATTGGCTGTATAAAAACAAGGGAACAAAGGATGACTTTTGAGATTATTTTGCCCTGGGCAGGGCTGAAGAAATAATGCTAAAACATATTGGACATGGGTTGATGACATGAAGTGTGGTTGCAGAGAGAACTGAAGGGAAAAACAAGCAGTGCTCCACTGAATGTGTGAGTCTTGACAATGCCATCAACACAAAGAAAATTCCAGTACTGTGAGCAGTGCCAGTGCTCTTCTGAGCTCAGGAAGTGCTTGTTGCAGCCTTGAGATTGCTCCCATGCAGAACTTAAAGAGAAAAGTGCTTTGGGTAATTCCTTGGAGAAGGCAAACCAGTTTATTTCCCTGAAGTTCGTAGCTGTGGGGTGTTTTATTGGCAATCTTGTCAAGGCTTTTCTCCTGGAAGTCCATTTTTTATTTCAAGATGGTGATAAGTTGTTGTATTTACAGTAATTGCAGTGATTGGTTTAGTTAATATATGGAATGGAAGCACTAGAATTGAAGATGCCAGTGTAATCTGAATTTGTTCCTCTCGTGCTTATACACTATAGTACAGCCTTTAATTATGAAAGCATGCACTGTTTTATTCATACAGCTGTATGTCTACATGTATCCAGAATATTCTCAGTACAGTACTTACCTGTAGGTCCTTATAGGTATTTTCTCCTAATAAGGTTGGATATAACCCTCATAAAATCTCATACTAGTTTTCAAACTCTTGTTCCTCTTCCCTATAAATTGCTGCATCTCTGCACACGTTAAAATGATGCCACAATGCTGCTTGGACAGATGCAAGAACTGGGCTGGCAGTGCTAGAACATCTTTTTCTTCCCCATTATTTTCTTGTTCCCTACAATGAGCACCATCTACCTCCGGTTTTGGGAATCCTGAGGCAGTGGCTGGGTACTTAATTTATTCAAACATATGTTCTCTTCCAGCATGATACTGGTGCACATGCAAACTGTACCAGATTAAAAATGAGCACTTATCACATCTGTGTTGCTTGAGAATCACAGTGTGACCAAAAGAGCTCATAGTTATCATATACATGCTGGATTTTAATCAAACCAACAATTAATTTGGATTGTCTGTGCAAGTTTGTTATCAGTAAGGCTTTTCTTTAATCAGTGTAAATCTGGATGATGATTTTTATCATTGCAAATGTATTTTTAAGAAAGGACTTGAAGTAATAGATAGACACATTGCACAAAGCTATTAACACCATTAACTCCCAATATGCTTCAAACTCATTGTAAACCTGAATTAACAGTACAGTTAAAAATTAACTTGCTTGCCCAAGATCTAAAATTTTAAATATAAAGTACATCTTTAATATAGATATTACTCTAAATTTGCAAAATGGAGAAGCCCTCTCTGAAGCTCTCCAAACTGTGCCTGTCCTCTTCCAACTGCTCATCAAATTTTAACAGCTTGGCCAAACTCCTCAGCCTTTTGGCCTGACTGGTCACAGAAAGGAAAACTCTGTGGCCAGAAGTGAGTTGGCTGCTTGTCATTTTATCACTTTTTAAAGCAGTCTAAGCCAAGCTGCCACTTTCTTTTCAATTCAAACCTTTCTCTTTGCATAGCACACCTACTTCAAAAAAAAAAAAAAAAAAGGCCAATTCTAGAATTTTTAAAATTTCTCCTCTTCAGGCAGTGTTGGAATTCAAAGAAACCCTTTCCTGGCACATTATGTAGAAGGAACCTGGGAAAGTTCTGCCACAAACTGAAGCCACATCAAGCAGCAGAAATTCCCCTGTTGAAGGGAGATGCCCAAAGTAAGCATTTTTTTTTTACTCAAAGGATATGTGCAGGGCATCCCATAGGAATTTAATTTACTTGGGGTGTATTCATAGAGGCTTTTAAGCTGCTTCTACCTAATAATGAGTTATGCCTACTTCTCTGGTAGATTCTGAGCAGAAATCAGTAGGCAATTGTGACTTAGCACAAGCTGGATATTTTAATTTGTTTTTAATATTTATTTTATAAATTAACTGTGTCTAGATGGCCATCATGCTGTACACTGTAGAAATTCTTTCTCCCTCTGATAAACTCCAAGATAGGCAAATAGCTGACGTTTTTGCCCGAGTTTATCACTTTCTCCCAGGGAATGGCAAGACCTGGAAGACCCAGATGACAATGAGCTGTGAGAGGGGAGGTTGCATCTCCCCTCCAGCAGTCCAGCCATGGAGATCTGCAGCTGGTAGCCAGGGCTGTGGATTTCTCACAGCTCATACAGTTCTCATGCTGGTAACCTGTTGTTACTGTTCTAGACTAAGCTACAGACTTTCCTTGACATCAAAGGAAATATTTTCATCAGGTTGGAGTTCTGCAGCTGTTTGCAGGCATAATATCTCTGCAGTCCCATTCTCCAGTGCCAGCTGGTTCTTATTCCATGAGCTCAGACAGAGCTTTGTGGGCACAGGCTGTTCCAGAAAGCTGTTGCTCTGGAAGTCACTATCCACTCCATGTCTTGCAGTCACCACAAGAGATCTGGAAATGCAGAGACAAGCAGGGGTTGTTACCATGGCTGCTCTCAAGAATCATTCAGCCAGGAATGTTTCATGGTGTCACAGGAGCTGGCCTGAAAGCTGCCTCTGCTTGGCAATACCATGACAGGCAAAACTGGCATGTGGCTTGTGCTGGGAGTCTGAGGGTCATGTCACCTGCCTTGAAGGTGTTGAGGATCTGGGGTGTTGATCCCTGGATGCAAGCAGCAGTCAGTTCTCCCTGATTTCTGTTGCTATGCCTGTTATGTCTTGTGAAGGCTGACCTAGAACAGAGACCAGACAGAGCTAAAGAATAAAGCTGGGATTTATTAGGAGGATCTCCTCAATGGATCCACCTTGGGCAGCATAACCCAAAATGGTCACAAAATGGACAGCTGGTCACGGGGTCTCTCACTTTTGTAAGTTCTGCTCCATTTGCAGAGCTCCAATTGTCCAATTCCAGCTCCAGCCCAGGCAGTCCCATCCTTCTTGTTTGTCTCTCTCCAGCCCACGGGGTTTGTGCTCTTGGGCTGAGATTGGGATCATTTGTCCTTGGTCCCCAGCTGGAGCAGGAATTGTTTTGTCTCCCTTCTCTGTGCAGAGAGCTCACCATCCCATAATATGAAGCCCAGACCCACAGACTAAAGCAGCACAGAATGTGAAAAATATAAAACTAAACCTGAGGTCTCACCTGTCTGCCACCAACCCCAGAAATCCCTGAGGCAGGCTGTGAGGCAGATGGGAATGGCTGAGCTGGTTGTATAGCTGTGCTCATATATGGGGGAGCATCTTCCTTCCCACCCCTCATTCCCACCCCTCCTTCCTGTCCCCCTCTCACCTGACTCTCAGTAAACTCAGCTGTGGGTTTGGAAAGGCCAGGTAGCACAAAGCAGTTACAGCAAAGGCATGTCTTAAATCTCACACAGGCAAGCCTTTGCATGAATAAATCAACCTCTTGTGCCTTTTTCAGCCTGTGGTTTTCACAACTCACTGCAATGACATTTGAGGCTTTATTCATGGGTCCAAAGGATCTCATCCTCTGGACTCAGCCCTCTGAAGTGAGCATTTACATGTGCTGGCTTGTTTCTGTGTGTTTTGAGTTCTGCTCTGACACTGATTCTTGCCATTTCCTTAGGCAATAACATAGATAGGTTTCCCTGGAAATTACTTAGGACCTGAAAAACTGATGGTGACTGTATGATAGCAAATAAGATGTTTGCTGTCACTGGATTTCTCCTTCATACTGGAAATTTGCAATTCTTGAAAGACTAAAAATTATTTGAGCTCCTGTCCCTCTCGGTGTTAACCTGATGTGTGGAAACACTCCCCAGAGCTGTGTGTCCAAGAGCACTCTCACAATGATTCTCTGCTATTTTTTATTTTTTTAAAAGTTTTTCTCTATGCCAAAAATCAGACTTGAAAATTTTGTGGAGGAATTTTCTTACCCTCTACTCAACACATATTTTTATATGCTACTAAATAAAACTTTAAGTAGATAATAATCAGAAAATGTTTGCAGTGTTGTAATCAAAAGAGGACAATGGCATCCTATGGTAATAACTAGTTCAAAAGGTTAATTCCCTTAAAATAAGGATTCTTTTTCCAGCCATAACAACAATAGTATGTCTTGTATTCTGCTAGTTTTAATAGAGACTGGAAGGATAACTTAAGTCCAAGTCAACAAAGTTTTGCCTAATTAGTTAGGTTCTAAATTAATTTTCTACTAATTTGGGTAACTTAACCTGAATATCAATACTGTTAACTTAACCTGAATATCAATACTGTTTGATGTTGTATGAAAGTTTGCTTTATTTTCTCACCAATATCCCATTAATGAGGAATGTGTTTTCTCTAACAGATGCAGAAAAGCCCCTTTTCCCGCCTCCCTGTACAGAAAAAGAACATATCTGTACTCAAACCAATAAAGAATAGGCTGTAGATAAATTCATACCACAGCAATGGGGTGTAAGGATTCCATTAATGCTTTAGTGATATTATCAAGCAAGAAAAAGACCAAATGGATCCACGACTCTTACTCTGCTGGATCTGTAATGAAGCAATGTTGTAGCAGCTGCTGTACTTTTTTTTTTTTTCTGTAGTCATCAGTTGGTGTGTTGTGGAAGTTAAAAAAGATTCTTGACCTTTTTATTTTTCTCTCTATTTTTTTAAATTATTTTAAATAAGTCACTTCCTCTTGTTACTCCTGTGATGTACTTCTCCCTACTAACTCTGAGAGCAATATGGACATTGCTAATATGACAGAGAAATATGAGCTTTATACTGTAGAAAAAGTGGCTGCAGCAATAGATCAGAAATTATTGAATGTTATCGGTCATAGCACAATTTATTATTTTACCAGTGTGCTGTGAAAAGTTTCTCAGCCAACTCCAAGCTTTCCTACTGTATTAGTGCAGCCTGGGAGTTGAACTGGTAGCACTTTGCTAAATGCAAGCACAGTAATTATTTGCACATCAGGCCCTCAGATTTCCCCCTCCCCACCCCAACCCATCATCTTAGCACACCGTGTGCACGAGAATTTGATTTACCTTTTTTGTTCTGGACTCTGGATGGTGAAGGCTTTCACAGAGAAAAGATGGCTGGAAGATAGAAGGGAGGGCTGAGAATTTGGAAACTGTCTGCTCTGCACTTTGTGTGTGCTCCCTGCCAAACTCACGTGTAGCTCTCATTAATGCTAATGGGATTTAATACATGCTGCAAGAGGAAAATATCCTCATTTATTTTGCACTGAATCGAGTGGGTAGCAAAAGTGCTGTATTGACAACTCTGGAGCCCTCTATTTATCCAAAGAACAGGCAGTGTCAGAATAAGTTCCTCTTACAACTTTGGTGTCTCAGTCCTCTGGTGGAAGGAGTTCTGGAGGAGAGTGATGAGTTTAGTGGCACACACGCAATACATAACATTTTTTTCAGTTTGATTGACTGATAATGATAACTTTTAAGATGTCTCCTGCTATGCATGTGTGTATAATAGTCAGAAAAAAACCTCTTTACACTGAAACTTCTCACAGTAGTTTTATTAAGATAAAAAAATTGGGGGAGGAAAAGTGGAGGAGGAAGATCTTTATTAGGATCAAGACAATATTGTGTTGTTTTGGCTGAGGTGAAGCTAGGCATAATTATATGCAGTTTAACAAGAAGAAAGTCTCATTTCATGGACATTTTTGAGCACTTTCAGAGAAAAAGATTAGAGCTGACTTGCCCTTTTATGGAAAACTGTCTTATTTACCTGTTTATTTTTACAATTATCCTGACTCACCTAAACTTGATTGATTTATGTTATTTTCATTGAACAGACAAGGAGGCTCACTTCAGCTTTCAAAAATCACACCCAGTCCAGGACTTTACCTCATTATTTTGTTTTTTTACATCACTCTTTGTCAGCAGAAGTCTGGGTGAGGTCTCTACCTGGCTCACACATCTTCCTGTGTGATGATCTATGTAAAACACTTTTCAGCACAAGCAGCTGTCAATTGTTTTACAGCAACTTCCTGTGCACTGGATGTAATGAGGAATTTCAGGATTGACTATTGTTGCTATTCCCTCTCTTTGGACTAGAGGAGAAGGGTTTTGAGAGAGTAAAACTTGCTGGGGAAGGAGTCAGAGCATGCAAAATACCACCAGGCATGTTGAAAATCAAGGGAGGTGTACACTGACTTGACTGAGGTTCTAAAATGTTCTGGACTTCAGAATTTAATTTGAGTCCTTCTACCAAGGAATTCCTTGTTGAAAGTGTGTCTAGGACACCTTAAGGTTTTGACCATCCTGTTCTTCCTTTATCCTTTGTTATTTCGGTTCAGAAATATTTTCTTTGTTTCAGTTTTCAGAAACTGAAATAACAAAGAAATATTTCTGCAACGTTTTTCTGAAATATTTCAGAAACAAGTATTCCACCTTGTTTCTCATTTAAACCCACCTACCATTGGATTGTGACTTTTATAGGTGTGTGTATTTTTTTAAACCTCATGCAGGTGCCTAAAGAAAAATCTGACCTCTAGAATCTCATTCTAACAGATTTATGCTCTTTTCACCTTCAAGTTCTTAGTGTAAAATGGGCCCTGTGGAACAAAGAACTTGAGTTTTCATTTTTTCCAAGCTGGTGTCTCAAAAGTGGATTCATGTAAACAACAACAACAAAATTGAATCAGTTTGAAGTGAACACCATCCTTGGGAGTTCATCTTGTAAAATCTAAACCAGATATTTAATAATATTTTTATCTGTTCCTATTATTTTGTGTCATACCAAAGAAATGGTTGGTGCTTAGGTAGTGGGCAAAAGGTTTTGGAAAAGGAACATGGCAATGTAAAACTGAGGTGTGTTTTGAAAGTTGGACATGAGGCTTTTCTTTACATTTTTGTCTGTAATGTTGCAGTTACTTGTTATTTGGGTCATTAAACCAACCTGCAGATTCCAGGAGAGAGACCTCATTCTGAAACTTGTGGTGGTTTTTTTTGGTTTTTTGTTTGTTTGCTTTTTGTGCTTTTTTTTTTTTGGGGGGGGGGCATCTCACATTGTAGTTGAACTGGATCTCTGCTAATACTAAGATGATTCTTGCTGAGTTCCATTTCCAGTATTTAATTCAACAATTAAAAAAAAGGTAGTTTCATTTGAGAAAAATGTGTGGTTGAACAGAATTCAGACTTGTAGTGCAAGGCTTGTTTGCAATGCTTTTAAACTCAGCTAAACAGTTCACTTCTATTCTACAATTTACTTAATTAATGTTCATCTCATTAGTAGGGATCTATCTCGACCATCTACCATTAGACAGTAAATTGCTGTAATGAATTCTGTGATTCACTCAAAATTCCCAATCAAATGAGAGGTCCTGCTAATGGAATAAGTCAAGAAAGTACAGCTTTGGAGATTCATTAGATTTTATTTCTTATTTATTTTCTCTGAGAGCAGTGCAATGGTCAAAGGGGCCATTAGGAGACCTGCTTGTTAGAGATGTCCAGGAAGAACAAAGTTGGGTTTGGTTTTGAAATTCATTAGTACACTGTTGATCTTTGCTTTGTCATGAGATGTTTTTATTTGTTGGTTTTGTTAGTTTTTGGGGTTTATTTAAATTTTTGGTGTGGTCAAAATCCCTTTAAAATAGGCTGTCAATGCCTGAATTTCATTTTCAGCTTAACTCAAATAACAGAGGAACATGGTTTGGACAGTGTTCCAAGGCAAGTCCACAAAAGGGATCTACCAAATTTGTCATGTTTTCCAGTTCCTTCCAGTACACCCTGCAAGTTCTGTCTGTCCTGCTCTCTCCCTGCCACCTGTCCCTTTCTTTAAGCTCTTTGATACTCCTCATCCATAGGACAGTAGGATGATGTTAGAATAATTTCCCTTCAGCAGCAGGAGACACACTGCTGTATATTATGCCCTTTAGCTAAAAGAAAAATTGATTCTGTCATGTATGCATTTATATCTCATCTATTTTTTTTTTTTTTTTGAGGAAATTTTTAACTTTCTTTATGAGGCTGAGGTAGAAAATAATAAACTATTGAGATATATGACATGGTTCTCTCATCTTGGGAAGACTGCCCATGTAGAGCAAAGCTAAATGGTGATTAGAGCTCTAGGCAGGTTTTATTTTCTACTAAAAAAGTCCTGTTGCATTTGTGGAGAACGTTTTTCTTGGAGGAAAAAAAAAGGAAACTGAATGCAATGTGTCAAGTATTTGGAGTATTTTCCCATCTGAGCCCTTAATTTGGGAAAAAATCATCTTCACAAACAACCAAATTTTAACCCATGTGCTGTTAAAATGTTTATTTTTTATTATTTCTCTTGAGGTAGGGGTTCATTCTCTCAAGCAGCAGGAGTGCCTTTTGCTTAATTCACTGGGTTAATCAAACATCTGCCTTCCATTCCTGGCCTGTCCTGTGTGATCTTTGCTGTCTCCAAGTCTGTTTCCTCAGCTTTCAGTTGGAAAAACTGTGATAGTCACTTTGCCTCACCAAAATGGAAGAAAAAATACAGACTGATGACAAACATGGAGTTTGTAGCAAGGAGCACCCCATAAATTCTGAAGAATACCAAATTTAGGCTGCATAAGTGTCCTCATCCAAGAAGGTTCTCCAAAGACTTATATTAAAATTTTGACTCATTGAAGTGTCTTTCAAATGAAAGCAATCAGTTTTCATGGGGTGTTGAACATTGCTCAGCTTCCTTCATAAAAAGGGACCAAAAGTAAATGAAATACTCGGAAGTAATTTTCTTGAATTACTTTATGAAATACATAAAAATCCAACATTTTGAGTCTGGACCCCCCCTGGTTTTGGTTGGTTCGGTTTTTGGTTTTTTGTTTTGTTTTGTGTTTTTTTTTTTTTTTTTATTTTTTTTTATTTTGTTTTTGTTTTTAATGAAATTGAATTCTTTTTTGGTATGATGACTTTTAGCCTAGATTTAGCTTCAAATAAGTTTAAAAATCATTTTTTGGAGGTAAAAAATGATGGCCTGTGATTAAAGACCCTGTTTTATACACCCTGTTCCTGATTGCAAAATGTTATTTAACTTTTTACTATCAGCTCTAGAATTATGATATTCCTGTTTCAACATTTTTCTTTTCACGTGTAGATACCAATGTTCCTAATTTTTGTCATGTGAAGGTGATGGGCTCACTGTATCAGTTTGTTCCAAGTTAAAATCTTTATTTCTAAACCTTTTGCAGTTAATTCTACAGTCATGATCTAAAATTGAAACTGAGGCAAATGCATGGGGTTTTTTATTCCCACATTTGTATTGCATTGATGGTAAAGGGTGTTTGCAATAATTTTCTGCTTTGTCAGAGAAAGAAGCTGCTGAAGACTGAGGTTAAATAAACTAATTTGGTAACTGAAACAAAATTGATCAGAATAGGGAAATTGTAGCATCTATCTGCTTTAGAAAAAATCTTTAGGAGGAAAAATCTAACCCAAGTCAGAAGATTTGATGTTGCCAACACTCTCAGGATTCAGTTGTAATTCCTGAGGGTGATGTCTCACATTCCATTCCCCTTGGTGGTCTAGATAATTTGCATTTTCCTGGAATTCCACACAACTTCTTGTCATATGGAAGAGAATCTGAAATAGTGAGAGCTCCAGCTCACTGCCCACTGTGGGAAGTTGTAGTCTGAATCATGGCCAGTCCAGGCTGTCTGATCAATGTCAAGCACAGACACCCCTTGCAAAATCAAGATACAGTTACAGGAAAAAAGATCCCTCACCCCAAAAACTTTATAAAAGTATTTTCATTAACCATTGTTCAATAGTAAATTTTCATCCTCTGTAATGAGGGATAAATGGGCAAACAGGTAGACAGAAAGGACTGAGAATATTTGTATGCATGAATATGTGGACAAATACATATTTTTCCTAAAATGGAACTTTTTGTTATAACAGCAGAGGACAGGGTTTCTGTGAAGGGAGACTTCTCTGTTCCAGAGGTAAATCCTTTTTCCAGTATAGGTTCTACCCTCTTAATTTATATCAGGACCATGTGTGTCCCTCTGACTGAGAATCCTCAGTAATCTTTTCTTTTTTACTTTTTCATTTTTAATAGTAGCCCTTCCTATTACCTATAAAGCAAAGTGAACAGAGTTTTTTTCAAGAACATATGTTTATTTTATCTTAGTATGTTAAACTTTAAAAAGTGTTTTAGAATTAAATCATTGTGGAACCCTGGGGCTAAGAACCACATGTCACAGGTAACCAAATTAGAAGTCCATGGGTTATGAGATCACAAGCCCCTAGAGAAATATTTAGTGGTATGTTTACTTAATATCAAACAGCATGTGAAGTTTATTTATTAATATGCCTGCAGGTTTCTCTCTAATCCCACTTCTCAAAGATGCTCACACATAGATAGGAAAGCCAGGAGGGGGTGAATTGCCCTGGTACTATTTCCATCTAATAGAATAATATATCTGTTTAAGAAAAAAGTTAGGGTACAGTACATCCCTTCCTGACCTTGACCAAATCTCAAGTCCTGCTTTACACAGGAGCCTGTTGTGTGCAGTTTAGAGGGCAGAAAAGCTCATGCACACCAACTTCCTCTTAGGGTTATGAATATTTAAGTAAGAAGAAAATTCATTTTTTAACATAGTCAGAAGAGCAATTGCTCTCAGCTAAGCAGTGAGAAAGCAATTCACCCATCCTTCCTCACCCCAAGCTGCAGTGATGGAGCCTGGTGGGAGGAATTCTGCAGGAAGGAAATCTTCTCCCTTCCCCTTGTTGATGGTGGTGGAGCTCCAGGCACCAATCCTATCCCAGCCAGAGCCAGCAAACCAAGGACCTGGCTTGGTTCCATCTGTGCTGAGGTGCCAGGCATTGCTGCCTGTCCCCCCACACCTGCTGGGTGTCACCCACAGCCTGTGCAGAGGGGGGAGGTGTGTTCTGCACAGGGCTTGGGAGGTGCAGGATCATGTCCATCTGTATTGGGCTTGTCTCTGCAGCCCAGAACCCCCTGTGTGATCCTCAGGCAGCTTTACCAAGGACAGAGTGCTACTCTACAGCTCTTGGTTGTACTCCCAGCCCTGCCACTGACCCACTGATTTTTGTGTGTCTCTGCATCTAACATTTCCTACCTTAATGAAGCATTTTTAGATTTACTGACAAGAACTTTTTACAGAACCACAAGAGGTACTAGTGATTTTATCACGCTGCTGAAGAGCTGGGAAGGATTGCTTGTGTTTGCCAGAGTGGCTTTAGCCTTCTTGATCATTTAGCATCCTATTTATGCACTAGATAAAAAAAAGAAAGACATCAATGCTATCCTTCACTTGCTCAATCTTTGCAGCTCATCACTACCTTAAATGTTAATAGGCAACTGCCTGGATTTCCTCTGAGTTTATAATTATTAAGCTCATAATAAACCTGAAAATTAAAGGCAAGAGAGATATTTTTATGCTCTTGTTAAAATGTCAAAGCTTGAGAAAGTTTTACAAAATGCTGAGCTCTTTGTCTTCTGTGTCAAGGGCTATTACCAGAGTAGGTGCAGAGACAATCTGGACACCTGCAATCTTCAGCCAGATTCCATCAAGCTGCTATCTGTTAGAAGCTGCAGTGCTTGCATTTGGATTCGATATCTAACAATAATGTGGTATTTTATAAACATTAGTGGGCCTGATTTTGCACTGGTCAGCACAGGTAAAAAATAGGTACTTTTGGAAAACAAAAAAGGAATTGGAACTGTCTTGATAAATAGTGCAAATTGTAAATTTCCCAAAGATGCAGTCTTTTGTTCAGGCATAAGAAAATAAAGCTGGCAATTACAATATTGAGGAATTGCACAAGCTGCTTCTGCAGTCAAGGCCTAATATTTACTTGACAATACCTTTATATTATTATATATAGCATTCCATCCTTTTAATACATAGAATTGCAAATTCTCCTTTCTGTTGGATTAGGAAAAAATCATCTATCTCTGTAAATGGAGTAAACCCATGCATTTTCCAACTCTTTATGTCAGTGAACTCCTATTGATAATGCTTTAAAGATATAAGTGGAATATTCATGCTAGGAAAAGTAGAGAAACCTGGTTGAAGTCTGGAAACTGATCTTTACAAGCCAGTTGCACAACCTTTTTTTTTGGTATGACCTTGACTGAGGCATGTGCTCCCTCTTTTTTCCTGTGAGCAGTTCCCTAAAACCACAGAAATAGGAAATGGAAGAGTTCTGAAATGTGATTTCAAGGAACACAGTAACTTGTGCCTCTGAAAGCCCATTTTGATGAAAGACATCATTGTTCTATTGTTAAACACCTGTTTCAGGGTGTCATTTTTGGCAAGGAAGCTCAGTGAATATTGATGTTTAACACTTTCCATGTTTTATCTCAACTACAGAACTTTGTTCCAAACAATATTATATTTCATCCAAAAATATTTTGTGAGTGACAAATACATATTTTTGAGATGAATAGTGAAAGCCAGACAGACATAACCACATTTAGCTATTTGAAGAGGTGACCTGCTTTTCAGAAAATACACTTTTATTTTTTGTAATCTGTGGGTTCTGAGAGCATTTTGAATATTTAAACTTGGTGCCAATGCACATAAATTTGAAGTAGGATTTGTTCATGTGTAATTGTAGAGTAAAATGTGGCTGAAGTGCCTGGTATAACTTAGCTATTACAGAGTAAAAAGTGGAAGGGATACAGTTGCAAACACTTTCTTATCTTCCACAATTTATCATGTCACACAAATCTAGTTTAATTTTTATGTTTGCTGTTGTCTTTGCAGTGTGCCAACTCACTCTGTGAAGTATATACTTTTTCCCTGTGTTTTCTTTTCTCATAATTTGTGGTTCTTTGGGTTTCTGAGTTTTGATGAGCTTGCAGGGGTTTGTAAATCTACCTTGTAATAGTTATTGATTATTGTGCACCTCGCAGCTTTCGTTATTAGGTAAAGTCTGGTTTCAATAAAAGGAAGCTCTTGTGGAGTAAGGGAAAAGGCAGATCTGATTCATTAGTGAATTAAATCCTTCCAAATTTTCCCTCTTCCTCTACTAAAGAGGAGCCCAGTTGGTGCCATGGCTTACCAACATTTTCTGCTTATTTTTGTGAATATTCTGTTAAAGATGAGACTGTGTTCTTGCTTTTACCCAGCTCATATCCACCCCAACAAGAAAAATGGGCATATTTCCATCCACTTTCCCTGCTGTGCTCCAGAAATCATGCTACAGGCAGTTTTGGGGCTGGAAACATGGACTGAGGGGATTTCATGTTGGCTGGCTCCTGAACAGACAGGTCACAGGCAGAATGGTCAGTTGGTCTCCAGAACTGTGCTTTGCCTTTCATTTGCTGATGTGGCTGCACACTCCATCTTTTGGCTGTCTTGAATTTGCACAGAAAGTGGAATTAGGAGCTGCTCTTCAGACTGGGATAGCTGCATTGCATCAGCATCTAAAGAGACAGAATGGAACCTATTATTCACAATAAATTAAATTTCTAATGAAAGCATATTCACAATAAATTAAATTTCTAGTGAAAGCAAGAAGAACAGTCTTAAGAGGAAACAATTTAGGTGAGGTTTTTTGGTTTTTTTTTTATTTGTGAAGGAGATAGAAGAGCTCCTTTTATCTTTTGTTTATACATTAGCTGGACCATCTAGAGCATGTCATGTGTGATCTAGGATAGATGCTTTAGAGAAATACCTTAAAGATCTCAAAACTCTATTTGAGCTTGTATGTGCAGACAGACTTAGCTTGCAAATAGAATCTGTCTCAAGGAACTCTCAGCATAATTTCCATCTGTCAAGCACCAGTATTAAGGCCCCTTAGATGTTCTGGAATTTCCATTTCTGTGGGAAATTTCAGCATTTCTACAATAATACAAGAATTTCACTTTTTTTTTTACTTCTTTAGACAAGAAATACCAAAATAGATACTGATCTGGTACTTTTCCATTATGGCATACACCCACAAGGAGATCTGGAGTTCAGCAGTCTAATCCATTTTTTAATCCAGATGAATTATTCTCTTGAAATACATCTGAGCCATAGAATTCCTCTGACAAACCAAAACAGCTCTTCCTTGCTAGGCAATCTAAGTTGCACAAAAACACAGATGAAGATGGAGGGCAGCAGGAAGGTCAGACTCCTGTAATACCTCAGCATTGCTCCAAACACAGATTTCTTCTCTCTGCAATACTTCTGTGGTAGATTTTTTTTTTTTTCTCTGACATCTTGATTATTTAGTTAGCAATAAATGGACATCAGTTCCCTCCCCAGACACAAGTTTACAATTTTTAGGGTTTACCTCAAATGCATTGTTATTCAGAGATGAGGCCTCAGTAGAGCAATGCACAAATGGCACAGAAACTAAAAGTTAAAAGTTAAGGGGCTTTGTTTTCTTTGCTGGCTTTTGCAGCAGCTGTTACAGACCACATTCTAATGCACTGATTCAGCAGTGAAAGATCTTTACCAGCCCAAAACCACCACTCTGACTTCACAGTGGCTGTGTGCAGGGGGTAGGCACCACAGGCTGGAGATGGCTTTCTGGATGAGGTGTTATGGTGAATTAATAATTGGAAGCAGCAGCAATATGTGACACGATAGAGAGGCACTACACTCAAAATAAGAGAGATAAAAAGTGTTGTTATTAGTCTGAAATGCACAAAATATCATCCTGTAATTACTAGTGTGTGGAAGCTTTACTCATCAGGTATTTTTAAGCCTGATTTTTTTCTTTTTTAAATCTGTACAAGCTCTGCAAGCAATGCTAAGATCTTTTCTTGAATTGAGTGAAAAAGTTGGAGGAACTTATACTGAAACAGAAAAAAATATTTTTTCTCAACAACTCTGTTGACAAATTTGATTAATTCTTCTAACAAAACTCATCAGAGAGGACAGCACTACTACTGTTTCCAACTGTATCAGTCTAAAACCTGCCCTGAAAAATGGGTTTTCAGATTCCAAATATTTGATATTTGGTTAAAGAGAAGTCTTTTTAATCAAGTTGTTTCTATGTGAGAGACTTTTAACAATGATTTGTTACATTTCACATACTTTTAACCTTTGTGTTATGAAAACCCCACCTTGTTCTACAAAAAATTGTTAAGGAGGGCAGGACAAGTTGCTGAGGGTTTTGAAATTATCTGGTGAATAAGCAAAAATTTCAAAAAAGATCTTTAGCTTTATAGCAAATGCTTTGTGAGTTTATTTGCCAAGTGTAGTTAAGCTGCAATTATTTATGATGAAGCTTTCTGCCAGACTCAACTGAACATTGCTCAGAGTAGTTTGCACAATTCAGAAGTGAGATAGTGGAATTACCTCCTACTGCTCTCAGTTGCAGTTGTACACATTTATTCTGTGCCTGCTTTAGGTTTTAAGGTCTTAGTGACTGTAGCACTCTGCTATTAAATTGAGATATTTCAATATCCAAGTCTGAGCTCCAAACTGAGTCTGCTGTGTTTGGAACCAGAGAAGATTTGCAAATGTTTATTGTATGCAAAGCATTTATTCTGTATGATGGTAACTGTTAATAGGTGTGACATGGGAAATACATCTTAGTGCATCATGTATAATTCTGGGTAATTTGGCTCAAGTGTAGTAATTG
This sequence comes from Haemorhous mexicanus, assembly GCF_027477595.1. Classification (NCBI taxonomy): domain Eukaryota; kingdom Metazoa; phylum Chordata; class Aves; order Passeriformes; family Fringillidae; genus Haemorhous; species Haemorhous mexicanus. The sequence goes on along the minus strand of NC_082345.1, from coordinate 3,298,905 downwards.
CAACTTTGGGATGAATTTTGTCCTGATTTGTAGCTTATTTATAAGAACTGATAAGAAGCTTTCCTGACTCTATTTTCCAAATATTTCTGCTGGGAAAATAAAGATGGGAGACTCAGGTGTCTAAACCCAATTGTCTAGTGCTATTTTATGGGCTACAGGTCACAAAGGATGCCTGCAGATAGACTTATGTGCCTTAGCAGAAAATGGAGAGCTGTGTCCTCTTGGACTGGGGGACTGAAGGCTACAAATTCCTCAGGTCACTCATTTGAGCTATTAAAATGATGTTAAACCCACGTATCTCTTGAATGAAATATTTTCACACCTGCATGCCAGGTGTTTGGAAAGTAGGTGCAACATAGTTTCTAAATGCAGGTATAGATGAGTGATTTTATATCCTCTCTCTAATTTTTTTCAGTACTAGCTGTTACATTAGTTTTTTCCCTAAATTTACGATTTCATCTTACCAATAATTTTTCATCTGATTAATAATTTTTCAAAAATTTATTTTATTTACTTTTGTCACCCAAAGGTGAATAAAATAAATTATCCTGAGGAGGCTGTCCTTGCAGGAAGCACAGCATCCATTTTGTACCTCAGTTACCCTCGCCTTATCCAGTGGAAAAACAAACTTATTGGGCTTGTTTAAAATGCAATTAAGGCAAGATAAGTAATAAGGCTTTCCCCAGTCTGTGTGTAATGGATTGTAACCAAGGTCCCCTGACAGCAAGTTTGTGGCTTAACCACAAGACCATTGTCTTCTATTAAAGAAATGTTAACCTCACAGAAGTGAGGAAGTCTATAAGATTTCTTGTCTTTCAAAGTCTGGCTTAATGAGCTGTGGGGTCTGATTTTTTCAGTAAAGAGGAAGGCACTATGGAGGAGCCTGCAAAGCAGTGAGAGACATGAAGTTAAGGTTTTTCTTTCATTTCCTATTAGTGGGTGAAGATGGTGAGATGAGGTGTTAATTTCAGGGAAAGTATTTCCTCACCTCCCTCTCTCCCATCCTGTGTCTGTCTTGGTGACCACTGGGCAATCAACATTCTTACAATAAATACTAAGAGTCTAGGCTATTGAAATAAAAAAAATATCTGTAAAGATAAGGGAAAAGTCCTTAAGATGGCAGCTTGTTGTTATCCATCATTAATATCAGAACCTTCCCTGTGGGGGCTGAGAGTTTCATTTAAGATCCAGGGTTTGATGACTGCTCTCTTTAGCCCTCTTAGTTCCATCAGCTTGAGCAGAGTTGTTCAACCTCAGAAGCCAGAGAAGTCCATGAGGAGTTAGAAGTGACTAAGAGTTGGCACAGTTTACTTGCTTTTAGGGAAGCATATTTTAAGGTTCTTCATCCAGTGTAGGGTTACCTAAAATGGGCTTGCCCTCTAGTGTCAGGAGAACTGAAAGGTGAGCTCACTTTTATTGGTTTTGTATCTCAACTATTCTTTTCTATTTCAAGTGGTGGAGCTGCTGCTTTACGATCTGAGGCTTGTCAGGTGAAACCAAAGCAGGAGCCAACATCTCAAAGAGCTCCTCAGGGGCTACCAAGTGCCACCTCTTGGCAAGTGAAATTGAAGGAACTTCCTATTTTACGCTGCTGGTGTTTACTGTTATTTTCCAAAATCTCTTAAAAAAATATTTAAGTGAGGAAAGCTATCAGAACTTGAGCTTGTTTTGTGTTTGTGTGATTGGAAGGCAGTGGGTGTCAGGTTTAAATCTCCTGTGTGCAGAAGATGCCACCCTAAAACTGGCAATGAAGGAGATGGAGGATTCAGTGCACAGTGGGCATGCTGTACAAACTTAGGACTAGGATCACATTGCAGTGTTTGACCCAACGTGCTGTGAACAGGCTCCTGTCTTCAACCCCCTGTCTCCTCCTCTTTCCCAAATCCAAAACTGTCAGAAGCAACAAGAGAAGGAATCAAACCAGAAAGAGCAGGTCTAGTCCAGTGGAAGGGACACAATCTTCCTGGGTGGTTCTGTGGCACAGAAGGAGTGAGGTCACATCTGAAAACAGGGCTGAAGACCTTGTGGCAAAAGCTTTGGTCCCATCCTTGCCTTGTGTGAGTTTTTCCTTGCAGACCAAGCTTTGCTGCCCATGAGAGCACTGGCTGAACTGAGATCTGGCACTTCTGCTCAGAGGAAAAAAACATTGCATTGAGTGGTAGAAGAAGGAGGTAGCCAAATTAAGAGGGCTTACAATGAGGGAATTAATGAAAAAAAATGCTTTTTTCTGCAGACTTCCCCCCCAAAAAATGAGAGAGGAGGTGCAGGGGATCAATTCCAGTGCAGAATGACCTGTACTTTTTGTGCCATCATTGTTTGTCTGGCTGGAAATGACATCATAGAGGAGGAAATGTATGATGTGCATCTACTGGCAAACTTGAATTGAATCTGACAAACTGAGGCATGAAATCTGGGAGAAGAAACAGCAAGATCTGGAAACATTTAAATTCTTTTGGTGCAGTTTCTTTTCAGAAAGAAACTTCTTTTACTGAGAAATTTTTAAAATTAAATAAAGGAGACTTCTCATTTTAAATTGCCACTTCAAAAGTTATCTTTAAGAGAAAGGCACAAAAATTTCACAAACCAAACAAAAATTATTGATACTTTGTATTAAGCAACAACTAAATGTTTAAGGTAAATGAAGTGATGCAGAAGACAAATGTTTCACAGGAGTTGTAGGAATAAGGGAGCTGAGTTTGCATCTTGGTGTGGTTTATTCTCCTTTATACAATGCATTATTGGACCAGGGCTGATCTGTAGGGACAAAGCTCACAGTAGGGAAGGTCACCAGAAATTGTTTTATTGTTTGTAAGCTACAGAAAGTTCTGGCCCAAACCTCTGAATTCCAGTTCCCCCCTTTTCATCCTCTCTTCCCCATTTGACTTCCTTCTGCAAATTCCCCTTTTCCTTTAAGCCTCAATATCCATTTCTTGGTTAGTTTATTTCAGCTGTATTTTGAAAATTGAAAGTTATTTGAGAATGAGGAAAAAACATATAGGTATGGTTGGTTAGAAAAAGGATTCATGTTTAATAACATTTGTTTGAGATTTTTAGCAAAAAAAAACAAAAACAAAAATGAGTCTTCTGAAATAAGTTTTTAAAAATGTGAACTTGTACTCCATAATTTAATTTGGTTAATTTCTGATCAGTTCAATTTGCTCATGGCAAAATGTTGCCCGACAAGGTAAAACATGTCAATATATTTATCTTTTAGATTTACATTGAATATCTGTTAAAATGGCAAAATGTGAAATTCTCAAATAATCAAAAATTATTATATATAAACAAAATATTGCTAGGTCTCTGAAAAGAATAACCACAGATTTGAACTGAATAGTATGGACTTCTCTAGCTTTGACAACAAATTCTTTTTTTAAAGTAAAGTAGCATTTTCCTGCAAAATTTAAGAAAATGACTTTTTTTTTGAGTTGGGAAATGGTTCTGCCAAAAAAAAAATATTTTTAGACTGGTTCTGGTTATAGACTTATCATTGATTAGAAAGAGGCCTGGGAAGGGGAAGAACAGCAGGAGGTTTGGTTCATTTTCTTGTTTTGCAAGTTGTCCATGATGCCTGTTTTTCTAAGCTGGGAAGGCTGTCCCCCGCCTCTACCCTCAGCCTGAAACACTCAGTCCAATAAATTTAACAATGAGCTGAATCTGAACCAAGTTTTCTCCATCCATATTATTTGCTCTCACCACTCAGTAATAGTTATGAGCTCTATTATCATGTAAATTTTCTATTAAATTAGGAGATTTGTTTGAAAATCTTTATTTTCATTTGCACCTCTAAGAAAATCATCTCTTTCCCTGCTGTAAGTGGCTCAGTATTCAGTGTAGAGACATTTTCCCTGTCAAGTCATTGTTTTAGAAATATCTGTTTCTAATTCCTTGTCCTTTTATTTATGATCTTGCTACATTTTTTTATCTGTCTGTGTTTGTTTATTTTTTATGTGACATTCAATGAATTTGCTCTACCTCTGTCTTTTTAGTACTGGCTGATGTTTTATAACATATTGATTCCCAATATTTTAAACTGGCCCACTGTTGATATGAGGATCACACTGGGAAGTAAGATGTTTACATCTGGCTATGAATAGCAGATAAACGAAATAATAAAGGTTGTCAAAAGCTGGGAAATAAAGTACACTGGGTTCTTGTTTGCTTTCAAGGATATATGGCTGTGCAACTCTGAACTAGCAAAGTTCAGAATTCAAAGCAAGTAGTTATGGACGCTCCAGTTTTCTATTTTTTATTTTTTTCCCTAGTCTCCAGGACTATAATTTCCCCAAAATGCTGCATGACAATACTGGCTTCAGCAGTTATTTTCTCCTATAGTTTTACAGGTAGTTCCTTTATAAATAATCCATGTTCTAATGAGCACATAAATGAAGCAAACAACTTTCTTTCCTGTTGTATTTGATCCTGTTGACTAATTAGGGAAGGACTATGCAGAGATATTGACACAGATTTTACTGGTTTCACTTAAAACTTTCTCCCATATAAAGGCTTTTTTTTAACAATCATTTTAAATTGCAACCGTTTCCAATTGATTTTAATTCCTTCTGGTGTTTACTGCAGTAACATTAATCATGATGAACTCATCCTGTATTTAATTTTGATGCAATTTCAGTATATACTGTTTGTGAATTAAAATACTTATTTTGTGGACAGTGAAAAATTATTTACTGATTATAGCACAACTCTGTGTGTGTGTAGATATAGATATAGTGTATACATTAAGGGTGACATGTAATTTAAATCTGCACATTTTGCATTATTCAGTAGTTGCATGCCAGCTGCTTTTCTTTTGTACTTTGTGATTAATTTCATTGTTGGTAGATTTTATGTTTTCTGAAGAGACTTTCACAGAACCTACACAGGATTCAATGAAGAGAATATGAATACACAGTTGTCACTGGTGTTTTAGACTGATCTACAGCACCAAAGTTCAATGGTCAGAGTCACAGGATAACAAGGGAGGGAGAAAAAAATGAACTGTGGCGTTATTTTCAAAGAACACTTGATAGACTTTTATCACATAACAAAAAATAATTAATCCTTCCCCTCACCCTTTTTTTAATCTCCACAGCAATAGTTTGTCTGCTTCATGGAAACAAATGCCAGGTAGGAGAGTGCTTTGTCTGAATTTTGTGTGTGTTTTTCCATGCAGCCTTCAACTCTGAAAAGCACAAAGCTTCTCTGTGGGGCTGAGGAGTTCCAAAGCTGGACTTCTCCAGCCTGTTTTGTATATTGCATTTTTGCTTGCTTTGTCAGGACAGCTTGAAATAAGAGCACGTGGAAAGAGGAAAAAAGCAAGAAGTAGTAAGCATGTAAAAAAAAAAAAAATCACAGCTCTCCACCACCAGCAGCAATTATAAGTTGTAAAGTTCTGTCTTTTGTGTTTGTTTTCAAAAGCAATTTAATAAACTACAAAATTTTGGAGCACTCTAGTCAGGGAAGTTGCAGGTAGAATTTATACTACATTTCTCAAAAGGCGTAAATTCCCCTTTTTTGTAAAGCATTAAGTCCCTCCCTTAATTAAGCCTTCTGGGGTTTAAATGCGTTGATCTCATTTTAAACTGAGCTCAGCACAATTAGACACACTGAGAAGATAGCAGATAATCAGCACATACAAAAACATTTCAGACATAAATGCTTCATCCTGCCAGGCCCAAAATTACTATTTCAGTTTTTGGATTTTTTTTTTTTTCCCTTTTTGGGGGTTGAGGGGGGGCAGGGAGGGGGGAAAGAGAAAGGAAAAAAAATTGATTATTTTCAGCTCGTCATACATCTCATTTGTAGTGGGTCAGACCTTCCCCATTCACAATTACCACTAGTTAATCTTATCAGAGAAAAATTCAATTACATTTATCAAGGTTATTCCATACACTCAAGTTATTGCCTCGGAAAAATCGGGTTTCAGTGTTAAGAATGTCAGCATTGTGTATGTGTATGGGGTTTGGTTCCCCCCCCCAAATCCTTTAAAAAATAAATAATTAAATCCTGCTTTTGCCCTGACGTTACTAATATATAGTTATAATAAAGTAATATTTGACAGCTTTGTAAAAGGGATCATTAATACATAGATTATGGAAGTTTAGGAGGGAGGCTCATAACTGTTAATAGACTTCAATTCTCAGCCTACACTGACATTTTAAAAAATCTAGTTTCAAATTTGATAACAGATTACCAGCTAGGCTGGGAGCCAGCCACCTGATTAAGGCAATTTAAATGCTTGCAAAGTGGTGAGATTAAAATCAAATAAGTGCCGATTTTTTCCCTGCTTCACTTATCTTTCCCTGGATTCGTTCCTTAACTACCAGGTGGCAGAGGACTCTGGGTAATTTTCCTCTGCGCCAATTACCCCAGGATGGTTTTTAGGGTGAAGCAGAATAATTACTGCACTATCAATCCAAAATGGGCTGCTTAATGTGTTTAAGAGAGATTTTGAGCCTTAGCAGGGAGGCTGCCTGAAGCGTGCTCCGCTCGCGGTGCCAAAGCGCGCTCGGCCTGCTCGCGCAGTTAAACGTTCGCGGAGAAGGCAGCACACACCCAAGGTGAAAGAAAACAAGGAAAACTCCTGGGAAGCTGCAGGAAAGTTAATGAGCTGCTTCCAAAGCGTGGCAGGCTGCACTTGCAGGTGGCTGACAAAGCTAGGCAGGTTAAGGAAATAATATTTATCATCCAGCTGCCAGGATCGTCTTTATCAAAAGTCGTTCTGAAATCCGTACGAGGCTCAGAGAAATGGGTTTGAAACAACAACAAACAACAAAAAAGGTGCATGAGGAGATGAGGAGAAAAATGCCACCATTGAAGCAGTGTATATCCTTGGTGGGTCATTTGCAAAGCTTTGTGGGGAGCTGATCTGATATGAGGACACGTGGATTTTAATTTTTTTTGCTCTCCTGAGTAGCAGGAAGGATGGGTTTGTGATCAAAGTGCACCAGGGGAGAGCTGGGCTGTGCCACAGGGCTCTGGTGTGTGCCCAGCCAGCACCAGGCTGCTGAGGGAGGGTGCCTGGCTGAAGCCTGGCTTCTGCCACATCCCTGCTTTGGTTTTAATTGGTGCTGTGCTGGAAAATGAGGTGCTCTCCAGATGCTCCCCCATTGATGCTCTCTAGACGGGAGCCAGCTACCCTCCCCCTAATCCTGGGGCTGCTAGAGAGAAATTTGGCAGGAATTCCCCACTCTGCAGCACAGGGAAAGGAACACTTGGTGCAGCCACGGCACAAGAAATAACTCGTTAATTATTGGTTCATTAAAGCATTTGAAGATCAGGGGTGTAATGGCAATACAGGAAAGCTCAAGTGCAAGGTGAAGAAGTGTTGTGTTCTGTCACCAAACTGGTGTGTGGTGGGGGAGGGATGGAAGAGGAGAGCAGGGCTTAAGCTCAGCTGAGACTCTGAAATGACATTTCTGAATAGTATACTGTAGCAGCCACAAATTAAGTATTATCTTCCATCTGGTGACTCTGCACTTGATTTCTTTAATTATTATTATCTGAATATAAATTGTGAGTTTTAGCCAAGGATTCTGGAAGGTTGTTAGAAACAGAGAGATAATTAAAAAAAAAATCATTATATTTGCGAAGGGGTTGCTGCTGTTTCTTGCCTTTCAGTGATTTGCTACACAGTTTTCCATACGATTTCTACCTACTTGATGTACTAAGCATTTTTTATTATTTAATGAAAAATTGATCTGTGATTTTGATTAGCAGGTAGTTTGGATAATATGAGTAAAAATGTTCAGTTTTAAAGAGGAAGTCTCTATTCTAATATTGTTTCAAGGTGCTCAGTGACCTCAAGTGGTCTTCCAATCCATCTAAAAATCACCAGATATTCCATCAAGATGTTGCTTGAACATCACCTACCCAGGAGCACAGGGTATGGGTGTGCATTTGTGACTACCCATGTAGTTTCTGGGTTTATATTCCAGTCCCATTTCCTATGCAAAACTGTTTTGCTTGTGCATCCACTCCCTGGGAGAGGAGAGGGGAAGGGGAGGAAGATCAGCTCTGAGATTTAGGTGCCAATTTTGTAGCTGACCCTGTTTTAAATCACGGGAGTCTCACCTGCCACTGCAAACCTGTTCGTGTCCATCCCGCCAGATGTGGCAGTTTATGCAGAAGTGTGTCTTGTAAGACACAGGCAATCCATTTAAAGATTATCACATGAAACCATATTTACTTCAGAGGCCTGTAATAATTACACCTTCACTTGAAAAATCCCTGGGACTTTAGCTGCTGTGCCACAGATTTATACTCAAACATTTTCATTTGATGCGCAAAGTGTGAAGTACTCTTTAGTGGCAAGACAATTATCTGATTCTACTAATAAATGAATGCACTAGTAGTCATTTTTAATTGAACAATTATAGGATATTGCACTGTCAGTTGATTATAGAAGTCATTTCATAAATGTCAAAAATCTCTTTAAACGAATTATGGAGCTCCAAAATAACTCCGGCAATCAGCCAGCAATAACACAATAATCTGTTTACCCTGTTGTCAGGCAAACTACCACCAGGTTTTTTTTTGCTTTTTGAGGGGGGACTGAATCTTAAGGATTATACTCCTGCTCAGGCTGTAGCAGCTACCGAGGCTTTGATTAGTGCAGATCATGAGTGTTGTCAAGTGCTGTGACATGTATTAAATAGCAGGAGGAATTAAAGTTGTTTTAGAGAGGCGTTGGTAGCAAACAGGAGGACAGATCTCTTCTCTGAGCAAAGGATTCTGGTGGAAGTCTGAAAGGTGCTTCTGACATGTTCCAGTTTTCTGATGCACCAGTTGACTTTGATTTTTGTGTTCATGTTGAACACAAATACCAATTCTTATCTGTTTCCTCTGTTTTCCTTGCTGCATGTACAGATGAGAAAGAGGCCAGGTCTGCTTCTCTCTGGGAACACCTGTGTTCATGAATATCAGCCACTCACACATGATATCTGCCTACTCATACAAGTGACAACCAGAATTTGGCTCCCAATTTTTTATGGAGAGGGCAGGTCCTTCCCTGGTGGATTGGATCCCTTTCTTTCCTGGAGCAGAAAAATAATCCCAAGAACAAATGCATACCTGCAAGGATGGTTCCAGTCATACAAAGACTTACTCTGACCAGAGAAAGGTAAACAGAAAACACCAAAATAGGAGGTTGGGGTCCGTTGTTGTGGAAGAAACTTTTGCTTGCTGAGAGACAAAGAAAGGGGAAATATTTTAGACCTTTTGCTTTTACCTAAATAAATTCAGAATGACTCATAAGCTTGCTACTAATAAAAGGCTTTGAAATAACATGCAGGCAAAATGGAATCAAATGTAGAATGAAAAGAAATAGATTTTGGTAAGGGTTCACTCTCTGGAGATTTTGGGTGTGTAGTTGGGGTGGGAGCTGTTTGAGGTTACTGTCTGAAGTGCTCAATTCTAGATAACTCTGGTCTGAATAAATTTAACAGGATTCCACCTCTTGAAACCATTTTTGGAAGTCTAACACCTGATTCTAAAGCTGGTCATCCCAAAATGAGTGGTCTCTAAAGAGTAGATTGTATTTGGGGGGCTGATGGTGGTAGAATAGATTTACTGCTGGTAAATGACAAAACCTTTAATCTCTTTTAATCCTTAGCAATACATGGAAGATACCTGCAGCTTTGGCTCTGTTTCTTGACATATTCGTATTTTCAAATGTTGAAAAACAGAAATCCTCTGAAATCAAGCTCAGAGTGGGGCTGACAAAAGGAAGAGAAGTTTAGTCATAGATGGTCTGGAGGCTGCATGGGATGTTTTAAGGCAGGAACCAACACTGGAGCAGGAGAGCAGTGAACCTCTGTATTTTCTGTGCCTCAGGGAGGCATGAGCTGGCACAGAGGGGAGTTTTGGGAATGGAGCCAGAGGCATCATGGAGATTCACTGCCATGATCACCCCATGCAAGCTAGGTGTGCCTGTGGCCTGCCTTTCTGCTCTGGGGTCAGCAGGAGTGGAACTGGAGGATATTTGAGCTGTTATTCTCATTTGCCCCATGAGGGCTGCTTGTTGGGATCAGATAGATCAGACACAGGGAAGCTAATGGAGGGTCTAAGGAGTTGTCTGGGTGTGGAGCTTGCTTGCTGAACTCTGAGCTCAGTATTAATGAACACTCATGGTCAAGAGCAGTGGTTTAAGTCAGCAGCACTGCAATTGTTTGGTGTGCTGGGAGCACCAGCTTGGCCACACCTGCCCCTTTAAATTTAAATAATAAACCCCAATTTTCTGTCCTTGTTAGCAGGTGAGATGTGTACAGGAGAGATTGTACCCCTATTTGCTGTGCATTTCCTGAGATGAATGTCTCTGTGATATTAAGAGTTACTGTGCTGGCTCTAAAGCACAGACTGGTCAAAAGTGTTTGGTTAGACAAACAGAATAATGAAAAGGAAAGAAATAATCAGATAAAAATAAGGAAAAAGCAGATAGGATTAATAGTTATTTCACTTTTATTGTGAGGTTTTCTATTTATGGTTTAGGCAGTTTAAGGTAAGCAGGATGGTATTTTGCCTGGTGAGGCTGTGGCCCAAAAATCTGAGGATCTGCTTCTTCCCTGACTTACACCTGTGTCACCATGTATGTCTGTGCCAGGTCTGTGCCAAACATGGACAGTTTGGCAGCTTCCTCACACACACTATGCTCTGAATTTAGCTGACTGCACAAAGTGCAAGGCAGTCAAGAAGCAGCCTCTGACATTTTTAATTGGCATTGAATTTAAGTCATCATTAATTATTCTGCTTTAAAGGGAGCTTTATTCCTTTAAACTGCCATGCATGTTATTCAGAACTCTTGCAGGGATCCATCCCTGGTATCTGTCTTGGCTAGTAGGATTAAGCCCTTATGGCTAGTAGGTGGCTGAGACCTTACCATATGTTGCTGGTAGACAGCAGCAAAGCTTTACCCTGTGATAAGCATACTAAAAGCAATCTGTTGGGTTTTTCTTTTTTTTTTTTTGCCTTCTTTTATATTTTTATATATATATATATATATATATATATATATATATAAAAAATACACCAGCACGTGGTGGATCAGCATTGATATTATTAAACTAACTCGTAAATAATGTGATTCTCCCAGGAATCACATCAGTTGTGCTGTGAGTAAGTTTAGATTTCCGAGGTGCCACAGTGCCTCATTCTGCATTGACGGAATTGAACAGCATTAACCTTTTCACTTACACTAACAAAGACAAGTTAAGACAAGATGTGCTATGACTACTGCACATCTATGTTTTGTTTTTGCCCAGGGCCCTGTACAATTACCCAGCACTTCAGAGCTAATATTGGTTGGATGTTTGCCTTGCCTTCCCCACCCCTTTTGATATTTCTGCAAAACGACAAAACATCACTTTTCAACCAAAAAATAACCAGTTACATAATAAATATGTTCTCTTTAAGAAGAAAAAAATGGCTAAAAATATATCCCAGGCACATTTAAAGAGATCTAGCAATGAGAAAAACAGATTCTGCAGTACACTTCAGCTAGCATTTTCTCAATGCAAACCATTCTGCTGTCATTCTAAATTCCACAGTGCATACAATATGGCATTGATAGCCAGGAAACACCATGCTGTGCATATATTCCAGAAAACAAGGAGAAAACCAGGTCCTCAACATCTTCCAGGCAAAGAAATCCATTTTGTTTGTCTTTTAAGGTGCAGGTTCTTTACACCTGTGTAACTAACTAGTTCAGATGTTATCAGTATTACTTGATGTTAGCTGATTGTCATGGTGAAGGAGCAGGTGCATCTGCAAAATCTGGCTGAGAGACTGGTGGTTCCTAAGCTGCAGCAGATCTTGTGTCTTTCTTGGAGGAACTGAAAGATTTGTGTGGTGGACAGCAAGCAGGAACATGGGCTTGGCTCACAGTAATGCTGAAATCTATGACTCTAGTCAGGTGCATCACAAAAAAGTCTCTGTCTCTACCTGTGGAGAGTCCAGACAGCTCCCTCTGACATAAATGTCTGCATTGTAAAGATATCCCACCCCCTCTTGCAACATTTTTCAGAGGCAAAGTTTAGAAGCGTGAATATAATCTTGATAATTGGTGAATTAGCACAGTAAACCAATACATTATTCATCAGGTAGTTATCAAAATATCACAGAATCTTGCAGGGAAGACAGCATTTGCATATTCTAGGATTGACCATTGAATGCCTTTCATAAACATTAGAGAATCTGCCAAAATCTGGGAAGATTTAACACAGTGCTTACATGAAAAGCACCTAGATCCCACCAATTTCCCCTGTAAGGCTAAGAATAAAAAATGTTCTTTCATCAGAAACATGGATCAACCTGTATGAATTTGTAGCACAGACTATAGTTATGATGTATCACGTCTGTCATCCTAAAATTGGTTTAAATTTTAGTAGATCTACAACGGTTGAAGCAATAAAAAGAGAGATTGGCAGTGTTGGAAGGGTAGATAAATGCAAGATGTAGCCTTAGCTGCCTAAATGGGGATTTCTGAGGAACTAATTTGTTCATTTGGTAATCAGTTTTGTGTGTAAACTTTAAACATTAGCAAATCCTGTTATGATATGCTGCTCTTTAAACCATAATTATTGGAGTTGATGCCTGTGGTATTTCTCTTTGCCATCCCATAATAGTCTTTGCACTAATGAAAATGTTTACTGAACTGAAGTTTTGGCATCTTCTTTATTGTTGGGGATTTTTAGTGTTACCTATGAACTACCTACTGACAAAGGTAGTTCAGAGTTACAAACACATAATTTACAACACTTGGATAATTATGTTTGCTGCATAATTACAAACACTTTTTGACAAAAAAAAAAAGTGCATTTTGCATCACAGGGAATGTGATAAAGCCTTTTTTGCATGTTTGTACATCTTGGACCACTGAATGATGAGGTTTGAAATCTAACTCTGGGGAAGATTTTGGTTTTTGTTCACTCACTGCTGTTGGTCTTGCAAGACTACACAAAATTCAGGGGACCAGTTTTGGGTTCACACTGATAGAACCTCACTGAGGTCACTTTTTGGAGTGAGTGGAGTATGTGACTGATGTGATGCAGCAAGTCTGTTTTATTCCATCCAAATACTGACTTATTTTAAAAGACAAATCTATCTGGAACTCTGAAAGATGCTGGGTATGACCAATATATCTGCAAGCAGATATTGCTGATGGTAGCTGGAATTAGGGACAGGAAGATGATCCTCAAGTGAAAGAGGAAATAAGTCCCTCAGAGAAATAATGTTGCATGTTCTTCATTTTTTCTGCCTGAAATCTCTGGGCTATCCAGAGCTCACTGTTGATTTCTGGACAACTGGTGTTTTGCAATGAGCTGAGGCTTTCTTCCTTTTGAGGTTTCCACCATTCTTCCTACCAGCATGGTCATTGAGATGGAAATAAAGGCCAGAAACCTGTGTTTTTTATGGCTGTGGGCTAGAACAAAAACTTTATATAACAAAAGTAGTACTAAAATTTTTGTCTTGAGGTTGTGCTTTTTCTTGTTTTGCTATGGGTTTTTTGTGGTTTTATTGTAGGTTTTGTTGTGGTGTTGTTGTTGTGTTTTTTTTTTTATGCCTCTTTAGGTTTGACACTAAACTGCATTGCTTACACTCAAAAATGTTTTCATTTTCTACTATCTAAAGGTATATTAAAGTGATAGACACTTGTCATTTATCTTCCTAAATCTTTGAATTTTAAAAAGAATTTTACTCAAATAATTTGGTGTTTTTTCCTCTTTATGATTCCCATTGAACACTAGAACCTCTTTAACAAGGCACAGAAGAATATGCAGTTCTACCTTCACTAACCCCTGTGTTTCTGGATTATTTTGATTGAATTAAACATTCTTGATTCCAGGAGGCTGTTGACAGTCTAACACATTTAAATAAGCACCTTCTCAGTTCAGGTATGGATGTAGAATTGGATAGCATTCAGGAGACAGACTGCTTTTTGTAGTGGGTGGTGAAAAAATCCAGTGTCACTCAGGAAATGGTGCAGAACAGTCAAAAGCAGGACAAGGCACTTGCAGAGAACACTGGAAAGGAGAAGCAAGGATTCAGTGCTGATGAGGAAAATGGCCTTGAAGGACAAGAACTGGCAGATTAGTTGGTCAGAGAAGCAGATGATGAGGACAATGACTTTGAAGGACAGGAACTGGCAGCTTAGCTGGTCGGAGAAGCAGCTGGAACCACTGAGGGAAACAGGTTAAAGGAGCACCACTAAGGACAGATTGCCCCACCAAGAGATAAAATTATTTAAATTAACATGAACTTTACACCATGTCAACTCCTTTGCTGAATAAAAACAGGGAAGTGGAATGCAAAGGATCAGGACTTAAGAAACACAGAAATCTTAGTCTAGCACCTCTGTATTGTTTTCATTCTTGCTAAAGGCACGAGGTGCTGACAACTCTGAGATGTTGATTCAGTCTGACTCCATTTTGAGGGAGCATCTGGCTGAGGTCTGCTGGGTTCTGTTTATAACAAGGGTAGAGGCACTTCCCAAGGAGGTTAATCTCTCATTCTGATTTCCCCATCCCACTAATGATGCAATTAATCCTGTTCTTGAGTTGCCTGTTTCCTTTGACTTCAGAAAAAGTATAGACAAGTAATTTTAAATATCTAAAAGTAAGACAGCTAAAGCCAGGTGAGTTGAATCCTGTCTTCAAAATGTGGCTTAAGGGTTGGATGTGCAACTCTGCTACCTAGAGAAGGATGTTTCTCTACCTGTAACAAAAAAATATGCAGGTCACATCTTTTGTTCCTGAATGTGTGATAACTTTGATTAAACTACCAGATTAAATTCTCTTGGTTTAGATTTTAAACTTGTTTCAAACAAGGTTAGATGGCATTTAAGGTCCATATCACTGTGTCTCCAGTAATGAAAATTAGTCTAATGGGCTCAGGTACCCATTATTCAGGGTAAATTAGCTTCCTGGGAGAGATCCCTGTAAAGTAGCCATCATGATGAAGAATGTACCAATTAAAAAAAGTAAACCAACCTGATTATTGACATCTTCTGAATTTCTTTTAAAACTTTTTCCTCTTTTGCAAGCTTCTGCCTGTTGTAGAATACTGGGCAATACTGTAGAATACTGTAGAATACTTCTCAAAGAGAGAGAAGCATAATAGAAGAGAATGAAGAGAAAGGAGGGAATTGCTCCATGTCTTGTTATTGCCACTGTTTTGACTACATATTGGATTATTCTTGAAAGAATACTGTCCTTTCTAGATCTTCCTGGAGATCATACAGGCCCTCCTCTTCCCCACTGCCTGTGATCAGATGACACATCCTGAGTATCATGGTTGCTTGTATAGAAAAATAATCAAGAGTGCTTAAGTTATATATATTTTAGCTGCCTATTAATGGAATTTAATATCTGGAAGCAGAGAAGACCAAAGGCCGCTTGGCAAGTCAGCTTTTCACAAAAGTTACAGAAACATTGTGGTGTTCTGTTTCTGCTGTTAAAGCAGTGATTGCTGAGATTACATGGATGATCTCAGAGGCTTTCTTTTGATGGAATTTCTGATGATTAAATGAGGAAGTGGGATTTTAGAAGACCTGGATTGTATAAGCAATCAAAGTTTCAAAGGATGAAATCAGAAGCACACCCTGGATTCTGTTTTAAGGAACATCTGTCCTGTTTTCAGAAGTCATTTGAGCTGAGAGCAGCTTTTGTTGCAGAGATGTAAAACATCACTCTGGTAATAGCAGAATAAAAATTGCACAAGTGACTTTGCTACTCCAGCTCAAAGTCTTGATCCTGAGTTCTGATGCATCTTCTCTGGTAATTTGAAGGAGTATCCTGGTCCTAGCATTGGGATGGCTGTGGGATGGGTGTGTGTCTGCATCTCTGAGAGGTGAGGTTAGCAGCAAGGAATCCCACTGGAACACACACTTGCATCCATACTTTCAGGCATGTTTTAAGGGTGCCAAAGTGACATGTCACATAAAGGTGAATTAGCCATGACTTCCATAAAAACCAAATTGCTATTTTGAAGAATGGTCCTCAGTGACTTAGGTGGTCCTGACACACCCTTTATCTCCTTTTCTCAACTGTGAAATGGGAAAATAACCCTTACCTACTTCTAAGAGATGTTTCACTGACTAGATTTTATGAAGCACAAGCCTCCTGTGGAATGAGTGCAAAGTATTACTCTATTTATTTTTATGAACTTTCTGTTTTACTGCAGTAGGAAAGCTTAAATTATCCATAGAGTTCTTGAGCACATTGGGGAAGCCAAAGATCCTGATTTTGCCCACTGTGCTCCTGGCAAAGAAAAGACCCAAGGGAGACTCCTAAATGAAAAATATAAACAAAACCCTGAAGCTACTCAGATCCTTAGAAGATTAGATTTTTTGAAAATATGTTCTTTATAAGATAAGTTAAATGCATTCTTTCCCTTATTTTTTCCTCTGGTTTGGTCACAGGTTGCTCCAGGCACCCAAATGGGGGTATTCAATCCCTTGCTTTATTGATCCTGACAGGGACTCATGCTATGGTGCCCTGTCCTCCCTGAGGCCACCACTAACTGTGGATTTAACAGGTCCAGCAAGGAGAAGGAGAGGTTCCAGAAGCTGTCATTCAGCCTGGCATCCATTCTTCACCCTTTCCTTCTCATCCACCCCTCCATATATTTCATTATTGTCATGACAGGCAATACTTGAATTTCCAGTTACACTGCAGAGCTCTTTCAGGGGTGGTGGTTGAGGGGGAGTTTAGTGAACGTCTCACAAGTGGGAAAATTACCTGGGGGACCAAAGAGTGCTTTCTGTCACTCACATGGAGGAGAGGCAGGAGAAAGTGGAACTGTGTTTTTATGTGAATTCTTCTTCCCAAGGTACTTGGGGAGTTGGTCACATAAGATAAAAGTAGGTGGTCTAGGCATCACTGGTAGATTTTTGACTGTAGAGACATTTTCCCTTTCCCTTTACTGATGTCAGTGATTCAGAATTCTGCTGTAACTCTTCATATTTAGATTTCAGTAAGTGGTAAACTCATTATCTCACATTTGGATTCCCAGTGAGATTTGGTTTTTGGTTTTTTTGGAGCATGTTGAGGGAGGGAATGTTGTGGAAGAACATTAGGAGCCCTTGGCAGGGAGCACTGTAGGGATGAGAGGAATGCTGCAGGTTGGATGTGCAGGGTGGGAGATCCCCTCCCCTGTGACCACAGCAGAAGTGATTGAAGTGTCTCAGTGGACAGGAAAGGAAAATGCCTTTAATTTGGTCCCAAATGCCTGTATTCTACACCTGCCTACTTCTCAGATTGGTACAGACTGACAGAGCTGGGAAATTGGCATAATTCTTCCTACTGGCAAGGAATGCTTCCTACTGCTACTCCTTTCCCTCTATCCCTGGACTATAGATTCTTTTCAGAAGACTTCTATTCAAGTGCCACTTAGATTAATTCAGTGGCTAGCTCACCAGGAAAAAAAAAATCCCAGAATTTTAAACAACTAAATGGATCAGTAACAAAATTAGCACTTTTGTGCTTACCTGCAGTGATGTAATGAACAGTCCAGGTGGATCATAGCTGTGGCCAAAGCTCTGAGCACCACTTTTTTTTTTTTCTTTCTTTTTGTTTTTTGTTTGGTTTTTTTTTTTTTGTCCAACCACCATGTTCTTATGAGCTGTGATGTTAAAGCTTTGGTTCTGTGTTCATTAATAGTCATTAATGGCACAGAGTGATCTACTGCAGATATTGTACTTAGAGAATAGACTAAATACATGTCTCTTGTGGGTCTCAGCAGAATGGGACAGCTTATCAAGAGTTTCTATTGCCTTCAAGATTTTATTTAGTGTCTGTGTTATGTTGGAGGACAGTTGTTACCTAGTCCAGTGTGAAGGGAGACAAGAACAGATGATGCACAGCCTACTGTAATACCTATGACTAAAAAATTTTGCCATTATAAATTTCAAATTATGTTTGGTAGGGCAGCATGAATTTATACAAGGCCAGTGCTTTTTGTTGTGTGGCCTCAAGGATTCTGACCTGGTACAGATAAGGCCTAGAACTGGGTGCAGGATGTCACACTGTGGCATTCAAAATGCTTTTAGTCTTCTCTGTAGTCTTGGGAAGCAATCTGCTCAGCACTCCTCAGGATAAGCCCCCATGTCCACCTGGGAGTAATACTTACCTGCTCCATGGGGATCTGTGAAAGTAAACCAGTTATTCCTCTAGCTGTGTTGGTACAGCACTTTAAAGATAAAAAAAAATGCACTGTGATTGTAAGTGGTGTGCTCTACATTACATTTCCTATGTAACTACATATTTTTTCCTGAGGTTCTTAGATATATTTTAATTTTTCTTACATGTACTAGAACATTATTCTATCTCTAGCTAAACAGGGTACCGTGCAAGTGTAGGGAAAGAAATTGATCCATCTCCTGTGTTATCCACTCTGTGCTTTTATGATATTTTTGTGAACTGCTTTCATCAAGTTAGTAAGGATTTGTCAAGGTGTTTACCTGTTGGGAATCTCAACATGATTTCTTGAGGGGGCAATCTGGGGCTGAGTTATGTGTTCTCCTCTTCTGCTCTTCTACCCATTCGTACATCAAAGTCTCCACCAGTGTAATTCTTTCAGGCCTGCTCTTTATTCAGCAGTTGCTGTACAAAACAAATGTATGTTGTGCTTAGAGGATGTTTTATTTCATGTACATTTATCCACCTGATGAAATGAATACATTTAAGTGCACACAAGCAGGGATGTCTTGTCTGGAAAGGCAGGGGTAGCTTGTGCCTCACACCACAGAATGCAGTGTAAAGAGGGGTGTGTTGGTGGTGTAAGCCAAAATTAGCAATGAAAATTTTAGATAAGTATCAGGAAATATTTTTTATACTGAGTTCAGGCAGTGGAGCAGCCTCCCAAGGAGCATGATGGAAAACCCATTGCCAGTGTCAATTAAAACTGGACTAGTTTTAGAACTGGGGATATACTGTGGGGAACAATCCTGCACAAGTCTAGATGACCTAATAATTCTTTTCCATCTGCAATGCTTATGCCTGAGATTCAGAGTTATGTATTGCAATATGATTTCCTCCTGACTGAGAGAGACTGAAGCATTTTTCTCTCACGCAGGATTATTTTCATACTATCCAAGAAATTTCATACACACTAAAAACTAGAAGGGGAAAAGAAAGCAGAACCAGGTCTAAGAAATTACTCCACTCAATTGGCACCTGCTGTCAGAGTGGTTGTAACTTGAAAGGGATCAGGCTTGACAGAGACCATGGACAGGGCAGTGAAATTCTCTGTAGACCAAGGTGCTCTTTAAGGAGAAATTAAAGAAGTTTTCTTTCTGTTGACCACTGAGTCCTGTCTCATCTGTAGCTGCAGTCATTGTTGGGGAGCCATGGCTGATAAGGAGGGACATAACACAAAGTGTCCACTTATGTGCAGTTTTGGGGGGAGTAAAATGTTTCTACCATGATTTAGATTTAGGCATTGAGAATAATCAGTGATGCATCACAGAAAGACCCTTTTTTTTTTTTTTTCCACATTTAACAGGGAAAAGGTTAGAGTAGTACATCATCTTGCTGCTTCCATTCTGTGCATTTAAGAAACAGTCTGTCCAGCCACTAATTGAGAAGTGAACTTGTATATGAAGAAACCAGTTTAGTACTGTCAGTGAAAGAATTGGTCATTTTTCTGCTAGCAAGATGCCACACTGGTAAAATAAAACCCTTTCAAACTGAGACATACTGTCTACCTCTTCCTTAGATATTTTTTGACTGAAATTTGAAAACCTGGCTTTTCCTTTCTTCTCTTTCCTCCTATTGGATTTTTTCCTTGGCAGCATTCTAAAGCTGAGGGGAAACCTGTGGTAGCACCTGCCCTTCTCTCCTGGATCAAACGTGGCACAAAATAGCTGTTGCTCTGTAAAACCCTCCCTACACTCCTAGCAAAGCCAGCAGGACCTTTGCCATAAACTTTGGTGGCAGGATATTGAGTACCAAGGCTGGAATGCTCCCAGTGTGGGCAGGAGGCCAGATGGGCCAGGACTGTGAGCCCACACTGTAACGCCTGGAAATCTGCTCCCAAACTTTGTGTAGCCTTTCAAACCTCTGCAAACAATCTGTCTGTAGAACAACCTTCTACCCAAGTCACTTACGAGTCTCACTCAGTTTGCTCCTTCCTGATGTCTTGTTTAAAACCTGCTGCTTCAATATTAGCTTGAATCAGCCCTTTGGAACATTTACTTACGCTTATTTGGCTTTCTCTCTTTGCCTTTTCTCTTGTCCCTGATCTACTCTTTTTTTATTTTTTTTTATCCATATGACTCCATTTGTATTTGCATATATGCTGCTATGAAAAAGATAAACTAATGGTGCCAGCCCTCCAGCAAGGACTTTGAGGGACTTTCTTGTCTCTCTGACTAATTCCTTTTGTGGCCTTGGGAAAGTCACTTATCTTGTCTTTCTTAGTTTTTCCCTACAAAAAATGGAGTTAGCAAGGTTACAGTGACATCCAAGAGATCCTGTTTCTGTTGCACTAGGAAGTCAGCCATCTCCAAATACAGGTTTATTCTATGTGAGATAATTAAAAGCTAAGGTGTTGCAATATTGTGGATTAATTTTAGCCTCCCTGGTCAGCACTGACCACATCACTGAGGGGAAAAATTCTGAATTAAAATGAAGAGCTGAAAAAGTACTAAGTACTTGTTGTTATTAATCATTGTGTTATTTATTGCTGTTTATCTTGTAATTATTGCTTGGGAAATAAAAAAATCTATCACTGCTCTGTGCCAGCTCTAGCTGCAGCTGTGGATTTAGAGATGAAATTCAGTCTTCAGCCTTTCCCTGGGGCTGATGGACTTCTCCTTTCAAAGTAGGACACTTCTATCTGATGGCATTAACCATAAAATCCCCCATTTCAAGTCTATGATATCCTGAAGGACAACGGCTCATTTCATTTCTTATCAAGAAATCGGGCAGATCAGTCATATTTCCCGAATCAAATGACATTTTCAGAAAATTCATTTGAACCAAAAATGAGGTTTCCTCTCCACAGACTCCAATTAGTTTAAAAGTGGTTTTCTGATGAAAATTCTTGAAATAAGTGAGCTGTATAAAGAAAAATCTATATCTATATGTGTATGTATATAGATATATGTACACATGCACAGCCACTGTGAAAGCCATAGCCAGAGTACCCTATCAAGCAGTATAAATCTTTAATTTTGGCAATCAGCAGTAATGGTGAAATACCTTAAGCTTTTTTCCTTTGCTTCCTCCTCGTTTTCCCTCCTCTCATCCCATCACTCTGGCTATTCCAGGGGGAGTGAACGCACTCATTTTCTCCCTAAGTACACAAAATTAGCTGCTTATCTGTTGATCTTCTTACATGATCCTTTAAAAATCCTTTCTCTCTCTGTGTGTCCAAGGCCGCTTTTGCCTTCAGAGGAAGCCCAGACAAGCCAATCCTCAGCCTTTCCCTTACCCACTCACAGGGGGCCTGGGCCTAATTAAATTGCTCTCAAAGACAAGAAGGGATGAATTTCCTTCTTTCCATCTCCCTTGTCACCCATTTAACTCAGCTGAGATCCATTCGTTCCTTTTTAGTTATGTTAAAATGGAAAGGGGGGAGCCTGCTTTGAGAAGAACAGGCAGGGAAGGGAGAGGAAAGGAGAGGAGCAGGAGGTGCATGGGCAGAGCTGCCAAGGTGCACCATCCCAGGCACAAACAAAGCAGCCAAACTAGGGGAAATGGGAGGTGACTGGAAAAGGGCAAGCAGCAGGAAAATTGCTGGGTTTCTCTGCCTGGGACCTCCTCTGTGGTTTTTATTGTCTGTTTCTGTACTCTACCTGAAGAAAAATGTGGCATTAAAAAAAAAGACAAGAGAATATCTATGCACATCTCTGTGTATTTCTGCCCTCTTTCAGAGGAATGCTTGCTTCTGGCCCCACTCCTCCCAATATCTTTTTACAGTGATGAGGAGGCCTAGAAAATTAGGATGATCCTTGTTCTGCCCGTGTGGCATCACCCAGGAGGGCAGAACTGGCTGATTTGGCTCGTCTCTGGCTGGTTGCACAGGGAGAGGGTTCAGGGGAGTTCCAGGGCTCAGGGCTGTGCCTGTGCCCAGGGAAGGACAGCTCTGGCCCTGCCAATGCCAGGATCTCTGTGCAAGCCAAAGCCCAGGCCTAGGAAGAGCCAAGCAATTAGCCTGTGAAGGTCACCCAAAGTTGTTTCTTTTTTTTCCTTTTTCTTTTCCATCCCTCTGCCCCCCCAACACTTCTCTCTTCTCAGCGCCGCATCCTCCTCCTCCTCCATCACCCAAACCCCAAACACATCTGAGGGAAGCCATTCAATTAAATCTCTCCTGACTCCAGCTGGCTCCTGAGTGAAAGGTCAGCAGTGTCCGGGAGGGAGAGGCGTGTGCGAGGAGGAGCCGCTGCTGCTGCAGCCTTCCTCCCTCCCTCCCTCCCCTCACCTCCCCTCTCTAATGATACCCAATGGTCAATCACTCCCCAGCAGAGCCAGAGATGCCCTGAAGCATCATTGTGGTCGGGAGCGATCGATCAGGTGGGTTTTTTTTTAAAAAAAAAAAGGATGATAATGATAACCCGTGGCCATAATGTCAGCGAGTTTGCGGTGCCTCTCGGAGGCCGCGCGCGCTCCACCTGCCAGCGCCGGGGAGAGGCTTGGAGGGGCTCAGCAAAGCCTCTTCCCCCCACTGAGCCCACTTAGCCCTGCCTTAAAGACAGCTAATTAGACCGAGGGCTGTTATGTCTGCTTACAGCAGAGCTGGAGAGACGAGGGCCTGGTGCCAATGGCGAGCAGGACTAGAGCAACCTTTGTTTTAGAGAGGCTTCCAGTTAACTGGAGGTGATCACACAGAGGCACAGCCATAAATAATACATAGCTGGATGCAAGAGGGTTGTGGTGATCCACTGCTCCCCACCCTGTGCTGTTGGGGGGCTCTATTTTGAGACAGATTAGTGCTCTGTATTGCCAGGCAGGCAGAGGTAATCACAGGTCCACGCTGGAGTTGGAGATCTGAAAATCACCGGGAGGTGCTTATCAACATGCGATCTGAGCACCGGTGGATGTGTACAGACCTTTTAAAATTCTATTAGTACGTGTCTGAGTAGATTGTGGGGAAAATACAAACAGTTTTCTAAAGAAAAACTGTCAGTGCCTCTGCCTAAATCTCCTACCCTGCAGCCGAAGTGTGGACTTCTGTTTTTATGGATAAACGTGATTTGTCTTTTAACTGTTGAGATTACACACTCACGGGAAGGACTGCAGACCCTACTTGGAAGAGGAAATCTTCCCCTTATCCCAGTGTGCACTTTATCAGAAAAATAATAATCAAACCTGGAGGCTCTCTGTCCCTTTCCTCTGTTGAGGAGATACAGGACAAATAACTCCATAGCAATAATTTTCTATCCCAACACAGTTGATTTTTTTTTTGGTTGTTGTCACGTTATTTTCTGCATCATTTGATGTACAAAACTACATTTTCCTCTGCACCTATTAAACTATTTGATGATGCCTTTTATTTTGCACTATAATTGGGAAAGCAATCATGTGATAAAACCTAAGTTTGTTGTGAAATAAAATAAGCAATGTTGAAAACATCCAAATTATATTGTCCAAGAAAGTTTCTCAGAGATTTTGTTCATGTAGTGAAATTATTGTATTATTATTTTTTAAGTTTTTTGCACTTTTGAGAAGAAATCTTTGAGAATTATGAGATACTTCTAATAGACATAAGAGTAGTGCATGGTGATTCTGCCACTACCTCTCTTGCAGTAGGAATGCTAAAATAACTTTGGCCTCAAACAGGACATTTCTCTCCTTTCTTGTGCAGCTGACTTGTGTATGTGAAATCTGCATCTGCTTGTGTGGTTGAGCCAGTAAAGAAAAGCTGTCAGGAGTATGTATTAACGTGCACTAGGAGGACTGAAAGCTCTGTGAAGGCTTTGAGAAACACACAGGACAACTTTTGATGCCCTTTGGTAAAGAATCACAAAAAACCCATGTGACTTTTCCTTATGAAACTTCAAGTAAAAAAGGAGGCATAATTTTAGAGGAACTGAAAATGGGTCTGACCATGTTGGGAGCCAGCAGACAATATGCAGAAGCTTTTATCATGTATTTAACCTCATTAGAAGGATCCAGGTTTCACCTAGAACAGTGGTCACAACAATTAATTTATTTTATTTTTCCCAAGTTAGTAAATTGACCTAAAACCCCACAACTTTATATTCCTATAAGTTTAGAGTGCTCATAGGAAGCATATATGGACTCATTAATTCTTTAACCTGTTGAAAACAAAGGCTGTACTAATCCTGATGAGGCATCAATAGACAGGGTGTAATTTCTGGATAAAATGTTATAATCTCATTTTTCTGTTGGGACAAAATAATTTTTCATACCCAAGGATCAGTTAGCTGTGAATGATGTTGTACATAAGGTCAGTGATGACACAGCTTTTAACCATCAGTGACAGTCTATCTGTTCTAGGGAGATTCCTTAGGGGAAGAATCCAAATGAAAAGGTGGGAAATGTAGTGTTTGAGAAAGTCTAGGTAGCCTGTTAAAGAGTAGCACTCTTCTGCTTAATGAGGTTTGCAGAAATGCTGGTGAGGGGAAAAGCATTCCTCCCTTCTCCTGCCCACCCCTCATTCCCCAGTTTTGCTGTCAAGAGTTGTTACAGAGACAGGCACAAAGGGTGGAAGTGTTCTGGTTTCCAGTCCATCCCGGGGGTCCAGGCTTAGTTTTTGCCCCTGAATCTTCCTGTATAAAAGTGGGGGGAGAAGAGGGTGACTTTAACAGTTCTCAGTTCCTTCTACTATCCTACAGTTCAATATTGCTGTTAATGAATTTCGAAATCAGCAAATGATAAAATCTTACGGTCTCATCCAAAGGACACTGAGCAACTTCCATTGGGCACTGCTGCAGCATATTCTAATTAATATTTTTTTGATCTAGCATAATGTAGAAGTGTAAGCACACTTTGCTGCCACAGTCATCCAGACTAATCCTGTTTGCTACAGCTGAACTATGAGACCAAATAGCAAAGGGACCACACACACACACACACACACACACACACACACACACACACAAGCAGCCACTGACTCCCTATTCAGCTATTGAATGCCAAGTGCTGCTAGATGCTGGTGAGTTATTTCATGGTGTGCTTATCTCCCTTTAGCAAACTTAAGAACCAGGTTAGTCACTCTGGTACCAGACCATCCAAACATCAGAGAGTTCTGTAACTAGAAGTGGGAAAGCTTCAGGTGTGCATTGGTCTTAAAAGAAACAACAGCAAATACACGAAGCCATATGCTGCAGATGAAATACTTGAGGATGAAAGGTGTTTCTTCTTGTTTTAAAGACTTTTGAAATCTTCCTATCCAACACTGTGTGTAGGATACTGCACTCTTCTCTTTGTGAAACTGGATTACAAACTGCTGTTGTAATAATGAATAAATCCAAACAGTGGTGGCTTTTCTTACGGTTTCTTTGTTGATTCTTTAACTACTTTGTTTCTGCTGTACTGAGCTGAACACTGCATCTTGTAGACTAACATCTAAAGCACTTTTATTTTTCCTGCTTTATTCATAGCTCCTGTTTCATCCCATGTTATCTTTAGACTCTTCAGTACTGTCCAACACTGTTTAGTTTCTCAGAGAAGTAGGTGGATGTGAAGTAATGTGTGAGGACGTTTTGATTCCATTTGGTTACAAAACATCCCAGGAAAAATGAATTAACCTTAGCACTGGTACCAAATTTTCTATGCATTGAATTTGCAAATTATTCACCCAAATACTGACTTGACTACTCACTGTCTGAATAGATAACAGATGTTCAACCCTAAAATATAGGGGCTCTGGTCATTAAAAATCATTTGAATAGTGCCTTGCTTACCTAGTATAACACAACTGATGCAGAGATGTGGCATACTTAATTCAGAAAGAGCTTAAAAAAGTAATTGTAAACATGACCTCATAATACTTTATTTCCTCTGGGTGATTCTGTGTCAGATTTACTCAGAGTTAAAATCAGAACCTCTCTGTTAAATGCCAGTGCTATAAAAAACAAAATCAAGCAAACAACACACTCCCAACCACCTGAAAAAGCAAATGGTATTACATTGTTTTTGTCATTTAAGTCATCGTCAGACATCAAAATTATATTTGTCACTGATCTCTCTAAACACTTTTAATTTTCTAAATTTAACAAGTGGTTGTGATTGCATTAATATCTGAAGTGTGAGGTTTTGTGTGGTTTCTGTAGGACTGCCTGTGGAGTCGAGGCTGTGGACAAGGATGCCCGAATCTGAGCTATTCCCAAGTGTTTGATGGTACTCAAGTTCTCAGAAAGCAGTGGCATTTTAGGAAAAAAAAATTGCTCCCACCTTTAATCATGCTAAGCAATGTGTTCACACCACCTCTGGGAACTCTTTTTTCCTTGCAAGCCGAGTATCGCGCCATAGCGTCATTGCTTGAAAAGTTCCTGAAGTTACCCGTGCTAAAACCAAACCAAGCAAAACAAACCACCAAAGACATTCAGCACTGAGCTGCAGATGAGCATTTCTAGATCTCAGGCCCCTGCTGAAGCCTGAGGACTGTGCCCATTGCACCCCTGCCAGCGCTGGCTGCTTGCCCTGGTGGGGACGCGTTGCCAGCGGCTCCTTAGGCTGCCGAGAGGGTCAATTGCAGCAGTAATCTCCAAACTGCAGGTACCCAGCTCGTGCTCCAGTCAGCCTGAAAAATGTCAGAATATCAGGCTCTTACCTCTTTTTGAGAGTTTAAAGCTGTTGTAACCACTCTTAGGGTCTCCACTGCCTAATTCAGTGCCAAGTAAAGTATGTTTGTGCGTTTACGCTGCTATATATAAATGATCACTGCATTAAGCATTTAGAGCAAATTTTACTCTTTAAGGTTCCCAAACCACTTTAAGAATTTAAAACCAATGTAAATGATAAAAAGGGATAAGTCTGGTTGAACTACTTAAAATGAATAATTAATTTGACAAATCTATTTCTTTTTCCTTATTTGCGAATTATTCAAGTGCAGAGTTAAGTTCTTTTGTTCAACAGTTGAAGTTATTTGATTAATAGTTTAGGGAAAGTATTTCAGTCTACTAATTGCCTGCAAGCTGTTTCACATGGCAATTATGACATACTTTATCTATTTATAATTGATCATTTTACCTGCTAAACAATGACCTGACATTCATGACATGGTTTTATTCCTCCATGTTGCTTGACTAACTTTATTCAGTTAATTTTTAACATTCAGGAAGAGGACTGAACATAGTTCAGACCAGGAGAATCTGGAAAAAGCCCATGGAAACATCCTTTGCAGGACAATTTCATGCAGTCTTTCTTGAAAACATGTTGGAAAGACCCTGCTAGATATTTCAAGGGCATAGAAAGATAACTGGCATTTTTCTGGTTTCCTAAATCAAAGTGACAAAATTTGAAGTGAAGCCTAGGTGAGATTCAAGCTAGCAGGACGTAGGCTGGTTCTAGTTCCTTGTCAGGCTGTTGATGATTTCTTACCTGACAGCTGGAAAAATCTGATCCTGTTGACCATCTCAGCAAAAGCCATCCCACTCAATGAAAAACTGCCAGAAGGACCCTAAAGTAAGTGTGGACTTGAGTAATAATATAAAAAAAATCCAGCAAATATGTACTCTGTGTGAATTATAGCCAGCCCACCAGACATGCAACAAAGCCAAGTGATAAGGGACATTTTGGATTGTAAAAGAAGTGCTAAATGAACTTTCAAGCACCTTGTTAATCAGTGAGCAGAGGCAGTATTAATATATGTGAAGAAATGTCACACAGTTAATATTTCTGAAACTTGGTAAGGTGTCATAGTGCTGGAATCTCACAGATATTGATTAAATTTTTTAACTCTTTTAATAAGGAAGAGGTGCTGGAGATGGGAATACTGCATCAAATAAACACTGCATGTTGAAGAGTCAAAAATAATCTAGTAACAGGAACTTGCTACTTCTGAGTCAAAATATAATTACAGATTCCTCTGTACATTACAGGAAAAAAAAAAAAACAACAAAAAACCCCAACCACAGGGACAGTGAGAAGAGCTGATCTATCACCATTTTTTCTTTGGTTTGGGGAGAAAAAAAATCAATCATAGTAGTGTTTAAACTGAGGAATATTTTCTAAGGTTTTGTTTTGCCAGCACCAGAATTCCCTAGAGCTTCCAAAAATAGTAGCAGATAATCTCAGAGTGTGGAGATTCATCTTGCACAAGGAAGTTCAGAACTGAACATAATTTTGATGGGAAAAAAGATAAATTTTGCCCACCAGTGACCATCACACAGGAAGAATTGTTAAACAATGTGATTATATTTATTTTATAAGTATGAACTGTATATGACACCGAGTAGTTATACTTAGATATTTTAGGGGGGCAGTTTTTCCAAGCTTGAATCAGTTAGCATAACTGAACAGGAATGGAAATTTTAATTAGTATTAATGAATACTGGGAATTGTTCAAGGACATAAACTCGCACGCAAAAATGTACAGTAATCAAAATGTCCTGATTAAACCACAAAAAAGTACTGCAAAACCAGAAAATAGTGATGTGTCAAGAATGGAAAAAAGCAGGCATAAGTTATAGGTTTAGACTTATAAGTAACTGATAAAATAAATTAACAACTCTGTTAAACATCAATGGCCAATATGGTTAAAAACAACATGAAGGCAATTTGAAAACATTTTAGCATCAAAAAGAATCTTAGGTCAGATATAGTTCCACTGAATATGCAGATGGTGGAAATCATAAATAATGACGCAGATAAGGCAGAAATGTTTAATAAATATTTCTGTTCTGCACTTGGAATGAAACAGGAGGATGTATCCATCCCATATGATGTTGTGGATGGAAATGAAAGTTTGCCATCTGTAACAAAGAAAGAGGTAAGGCAGCAACTGCTGAAATTGAATATATTCATATCAACAGCCTTAGATTATTTTAGACCCAAAAGTCTCAAAGAAGCTAAAAACAATGCTAAATTTAGCCAGTTTACCAAAATGTAGGAAATAGACATCAACCCTGCTTTTTTGTCTTGTAGGCACTTAATTTTCCTGCTTTGGAAGACTAGTGGAAAAACCTTTCCCCCACTATGTGATACAAAACAAACCTCACTGAACAAACATAAACCCTTTTATTTATACCTTAGAGTGTTCCTTAGGCTGATACAAACATGGTGATGTTGATGGTCTTTGTTATGAGAAGGATGATCTAATTTTATGAACTGATTTGAATTGCCTGGTTAACAGCCAAGAACCAGCAAAGTATCTTTAAATGCAGCCAAAAGCAAAGCAGAACATTTAGGAAGAAGAATTAGGGAGACTCTCTGAAAACAGTGAGTCAGAACAGGGCTTGGAAGGGTTCTCATATATTATTACCACAAAATACATTTGAAATGAGATCAGATTTCTCTCTAAGAGTCCTTATGGGAAAAAAAAAAAAATCTATTCTCTATGCATGCCAATGGTCAATCTTGACTATGACAGTCACTTTTTTCCTAGTCTGGGAGTTTATGAAAAGAAAGAAAAACAGTAGAGAAAACATTTTTGAAAATTATTTGTGAAATAAAAGTGTAGCAAAAGGATTTGGGTTTCAGTTAAGCAAATCCCTGGAGGATTTTTTTTTGCAATGCTTCCAAAGGGACCTGATTTGACTACTAAAATGCAGCAGTCCTGTGGTAGAATTCAGTTTCCTAGCATGGATGGTACTGCATGTAGGCAGATGCTCCTGTTAGCAGAAGACTTTTAAAACCTTATAGCAAATACACCACCCTCTACAAAATTTTTGAAACACCTGTATGGGTTTAGATGTTAACAAGAGCAAATGTTCAGAAACTGTGGCAGTGGAGAGTTCAGAAATGTGCTGAGCTCCTGTTTAACTTCCTGTTTAACCAAGCCTACCTGAGTCACACAAAGGAAAAACTGAAGTTGGAGGAGTGCCAGACTAATTTTTGTGTTTAACAGCAGATCACTTTTTCAGCATCACCAAGGAGTTATCTGTCTTTAAGACAAGTGTTCCTGACCTCCATATTCTTCTTCAGCCAGGCTGGCAGCTGTGGAAAAGGGCAGCAACAGACCTGAGTTCAGAAATGTTCATCACATTGAAAACAGTGTAGCTACCTTGGTGTCATCCTTACCATAGTTTCTATTTGGCTTGAATTCTGGACAAAAATTGTTCCCAACTCCTTGAGAAATAGCACCCAGCTGCACCAGCAGCAGTACACCTCAGAGCATCCAGTTACAAATGATGGACTAGCCCTCAACCCAAATGAGTTCCATCCATTTCTCCAAAATGTTTTACTCTGTAGCCATCAGGAAATCATAACGTTCTTTTGGGCTTCAGTATTTTGATGTCAGTGGGATTTGGTGGGATTTCCCAGGCTTGCATCTCTGTTCCACTGTGGGTGGCTGCAGAAAGTTACCCTTCAAAAGCACATTTGTGGGATTGTTTTGCAGAGCATGGATGCCAGAGAGCTGGAAAAATTAGGTTAGACTCTGAAACAGTGCTTTGAACTCTTTTAGGAAAAAAAAAAAAAATTCCAGCTCTGGAAAGCTGGATGTACCTTCAAAAGAAATTTTTGAGGGAATTCTGTAGAGCATCTACATTCTTGCAGAGCAAAATGGAGACAAGTTGGAAAGGCCTCTGAAGGGAATGAAGGATGTGTAGGAGTCAGTGTAGGACACTGGTTATGCAGCAGCAATTGATGTTCTAGAATAATATCTTGTCTGAGTCACAGCAGCATAATCATTGCCTAGGTGTGGAGATTTACAGTAACAACTGGGCACTTCAAATGATTCACTGCCTGGCCCTCAGCAAACTACTTAATTTTGCCTTTCAATTTCCTTGGCTATGAAATGGGGATAATTATATTTCTGGAGCTTTATAAACACTTTGGGATCTATAGCTGGAGAATACATAAATGTGCTAAGCAACAACACCAGATTTTTTTTTTTCCTTCTAGTTAAGACCCTTAAAGCTTCACCTACATGTCATTGTGGAGGTGGTCTACCTGAAGCTGATGGAGTATAAAATTGCTCTGGAGCAAAGGTATAGCAAAGCCAACTTCTTTGTCATCTTTATTCTTGTGTTAGGGACTTTTCATTTTCTGTGTCTGATTTTTTTAAAGGCTCTTATCAAGTCTCTGCTTTTCAATAGAAGTAAATATCTCTGTGTTGATACCAGACCCATCTTTTAGACTTGTAGTGGCTGCTGCAGTGCAAGATGTGTTTGGGAGAGGAGCAAGCCCAATGGAAATCATACCACTGACACAGACAGCAGTCACAAATTTGACTCTGATTTGGGAATATATGGCAACTGTCTTCCACCATTTGAGGCAACCATTTCTGCTCTAAAATATTAACAGGAAAAAGTGATTTTGAATTTAATAATAAAACAACACTTCAATGGAATATAAAGATGCTTAGAAAATTATGGGGACAGTGAGTTAATTTCTCTGAGTCATAATTTATCTGACACCTTAATGACAACACCTAATTTTTTTTTTTCACAGTGCAACATACATTCTACTATGAATGCTACCATTCAATCATTATATTCTAGGATCTGCAAACAGTTAAGGGTTCTGCTCTGCCTCCCACCCCTTCTTGGCACTTCCCCTCTCCCAGACAGATGTTTGAACACGATGATCAGCTCCTGGATGGGACAGGAGAAGTACTGTCACACATGCCAGGACTTTTGCTGCCCAGCTCTGACTCCCACACACCCCTCAGTCATTGTCACCTGTGTTTTTCCCACTCAAAGGACTAAAACCCAGTGCTAGTGAGAAAAGAAAGTTTATGTGTTAATCAAAGTCTAATGCTTTTATGTTCCCAGCTCTCCTGTCCCCCGTTGGTTGTATTTTGTTATTTGCTATAATGTCAATATTTTATCTGAAGATCAACTGCTATCAAATAGGATATTTTTGGTTCTGCTGATAGTGTTGTTGATTTGCTGCAGCTTCTCACACAATATAAGGAACTCAGGAAAAAATCTTCTCTTTCCCAGAAAGGAGAGGAAAATTGAATGTGTTTTGATCTAATGTGATTTTGATGATACATGTAATGTTTCTCTGGCTGATTTTGCAATTCATTTAGGTTTTTACATAGAAGGTTCAAAAGCATAGTTGTACCTCCCAGATTTACTGATAAATAATTTTTTTCTGCAGTTCTTTTTCTCTTTTATCTCTGTCACAGGCTGATACAGAAAGGTAAAAAGAAAATAACTGACTGGATAAAAGTAGAACTACCCCTTTTAAAAGCTGGAAGTAGTAAGAAGAGAGTGTCTGCAGACTACAGCTTTCTTTGGTCTAGGGAATCAATTTGTTTCCTATTACCTTCTGGTAATTTGTTCTGTTTCCTAAGTTGAGCCATGAGCTCAGGATTAACAGGCAGGGAAACAGGGTCTCTTCTAGGCAGGAAAATTTCCAATAACTTGAGATTATCACATTTTTACCCTATTGCTTTCATAATGATGACAGAAGATACTGATTTGCATGAAAATTTTGTCTTAATTAAATTGAGACATCTTTGCTGATATATAAGTTCTGCTGCAACTTAAACCCACTCACCAGAAATGCAAACTCACTAGGAAGGTAAAAGCTTTCTGGATATACACATGGTGATTGTCTGTCTTGTTCTTTGTCTGTCTTTTTTCTTGTGCCAGCAAGACTGGATCATGCCAGTTCTGC
The DNA here is from genome assembly GCF_027477595.1 of Haemorhous mexicanus. Taxonomy (NCBI): domain Eukaryota; kingdom Metazoa; phylum Chordata; class Aves; order Passeriformes; family Fringillidae; genus Haemorhous; species Haemorhous mexicanus. The sequence continues at coordinate 3,266,212 of NC_082345.1, read as the reverse complement.
ACTTCTTAGAAATGAGCCTGTATTTTACCTTGAATCTGAACCACCAGAGAATTGGTGTTAATTGCACTCATTTGGACAGTGTTTATGGTGCCTTGGAGTTGATGGCAGCTGGCTCCTGAGTGTTTAAACCTGAAGGATTTAGGTGCATAGCAAAAATTGTTGCTCCAACTTTATGACACTAATGGAACTGAAAAATGGAAAGATACTTCCTATTTATCCCTGGGTCCCTTGGCTTCCAATATCATTTCACTTATAAGCCTACAGAATGGGAAAAATTCTAACTAATAATTCAGTCACCCCTCTGATTTAGTTTCCTCAGCATCCCAGCATGCTGAGCTAAACAAGGGTCCTGTGCTGCCAAGCTCTAGTTAAAATCCATATGTTCACCAAAATACCATCACTTCTGTCGTGCAGGTTCTGAATCATTAGGTATGATGTTCACATTATTACTCACTAAACAGTTTTTTATGCTGGTGAGGCCAATGCATATCAAAATTCATGAATTCTAATAGTTACAAAGAGTCCTTAATGATACCTTCAGAGGGTGAAATATATAGGTTTCAAAAGGTATGTGAAGATATGGATATTAGGCATAACAGTTAGAGGTAGGAGGAGCACACAAGATCAACAAGCCAGACAAGTTCAGAACCCTTTAGTGATTGTACAGTGATCTGTAATGAAAATTCAAGTACCTTCTCTTTAATGATCCATTTATCTCTTTGACATGATTTTCTGTCATTCTAACTGGCATGGCTCCTGTTTTCTGAGTGTTTATTGCAAATTTGTTTTGTCAAACAAGTCTTTAATACCAGACAGATCAGGCTGCTTCCTCAACGTTTTCTCTGAACGAATTCTTTGTTGTGAGGAAAACACAGATGAATTATTTTATGTCTGAAGGAGCAGCACTGAAATGATTCTTGTGGTAAAGAAGGAGGAGAATTTTAAAGTCTCTAAAGCATGGTGAATTGTTTCTGTGTCAAGTTGGTTCTGCCACAGTGCAGAGTGCCCTGTGACACGACAGCAATACATGGTTCTGTTGGTTGCTGCCTCTTCAGGACAGCACTGGGCTGTTTGAATTTTTGCTGTGGTTTGGTCTGTGGGATGGATCCACTCTGCAATTGCAGCTCCATTTAGAAACTTTATTCTTTATTTTACTCTTCACATCAAGAACCATGGTCAAGTTGAAGTCTCCTTAATATTAATAAGCATTAGTAGGAAAAAAATGATATTTTAGGAATAACATATTATTTCAACTCAGAGTATTGGAGGGGGAAAAAAGCTGAACCAACGTCCTGAAGCTCATTCCTTCAGTAAACTCTTTTAAATTCACTGTCAATTATTTGAATTGATATTCACTGAAGTTTACAAGCATGTTTCTCTATGTGGCACCTTATTACAAACCATGAGAAATTGTCCTACTATTTGCAGCACTGGTCTCAGGTGCTTTAACTTGTGCCCAGTGGGAGCCCTGTGAGCAATAGTCAGGCTGGGTGAAAATCCAGAGCATGCAGGTACCCCACAGTATCTTCCTCTCCTCAGTCTTCCTGTAGGTACCTCACTCCATTTTGAAAGTGGTGCCTCACTGCAGAGAGGGAGAGCTGTTGCAGAATAGCTAATAACCTTGTAAATTCACACCCTGTAGTACAAAAACTTCCCCAAACCATTAGTAAGTCATTTTTATTGATTTCAGAATCCCATTAACCTTAAAGGTATTCCTCACACATGGTGGAATCACTCAGGAAAGCAAGAGCAAACCCTAAACTTGAGGCTTCAAGCCCTAAAAAGCATTAGTTTAACTCTCTCCTGCCAGCCCTGCAGATTCTGAGCATTTCTATTCCCTTTTCTGCTCCTTGTGACTTTTTCCTGGAGAGAGCTGGAGAGCTGAACAGAGAAAGCTGAAAAAGCAGCCCCTCTAAACTTTGTGTGCTAGTGCTATAGAGGAGAGTATGGAAACCTGGGTGAGGTAATAGGATTTCCCTGTCTTTCAGCACCAGATCCAGTGTTCACATCCAAAGTAAGTGGGAATTTGGGGGGAAAATGCAATATTGTGTATTATATCTAGTCCATGTTTTTGGGAAGGCCTCAATTCCTCAAGCTGGAATTGTGAGTATCCTGTGTTTTAGGGGATAGCTGAAAGTGCTAACTGCTGTTGAAGTCTAACAAAGTCATCTCTATAGTGATTTAGATGAATTTGGGAAGTCACTGGTGAGAATTTTTTTTCTGTATTAAATTAAATCTGGACTTGTGGGAAGATTTGTCCCTAAGAATAAACAATAGTAGGAAAAACAAATTCCCCCTACTTCAGAATCTTTAAATATAAACAAACAACAATTAGAGAAGTCTTAAAAAAGGACTTGGGCAGACTGTAAAAGTAATTTTGACAGGTTCTATTTATACTGCTCTTGACTGGGATGATATACCTGAATAAAGACTGCAGCATAATTTGGGAAGAAAGTAAGCTCAAATTACCTCATACCATAACTTTAACAGCAAACATTTATTTTGTGATTGTATATTTATCCCAATAATGAGAATATAACTTTATTTCCTTCAAAACAATAATAGCATTTCTTCAATTATTTTCAAATTCCCAATATTATATTTTTATGTACTGTACTATAATCCTTACACATTAGCTTCTATTTCTTTCTCTCAACAAATTGAATTAAGAAAAAAAGGAAAAAACAATGACAAACATATAGAGTTACCTATACCTTTTCCCAGCAAGACGAAAAACAGAATTTCATCACATTTTCCTGTTCAGGGAATAGACAATACCTTTGTAAACTGGAAACCCAATATTGCAGGTGAATTTTCTGGGTTTTTTCCCAGATTATTCTTACCAAATTCTGTAGTTCATATGTCAGTAGTGGTATGTAAGGGAGACTTAAATCATGATGCAGCATTGGGCCTGAGTCTGTAAGTAGGCAATCTGAAGTCACACGTCATTATTTCTGTATGCAGATGCTTTTTACTGCATCAAATCTCTCATTTGTTGTCTCTGAAGAAGTTTATAAATAATTTTTACAATTAATGCACTGAAGTCAGAAAATATGGAAAAACACAAGAGGAGGCTCAAGTTCATGAGTTCAAATGACCTGATTTATTATTTTGATTTGACACTTACCTTGTAACTCAAGCATTTTATAGATGTGGGTAAAACAGAAAACAGCTGCAATGTTTGATTAAGTTAAATGAGACTCAGCAAGTATCTCTTATAACCAAAGTCCTTCCAGGTATTGTGCTAAGTAATTGCTGTAGCCCTGTCACCTCATTGCATCCTCTGTGCAAAAAAGATCCCCCTAAACACTTCCTTAACTTTTAGAGCTCAGACTCATACTTTATGTCAACTGCATGTTGATGCTTCTTGACTAATGCAAGATTTAACAAGTCCTTGCACTGCTGACATTTTGCAGCCTGTTATTCTGTGGGCTGAATTTGAAGACTTCTTTTAGTTGGGTAAAATTGAGCATTATTTTGCTGTTTGCAGTTTATTGGTATGTTAAGCTCTGCTGAGGCTCCAGGGATCAAAAAAATCAAGCTAAGACAAAAAGAAGAGAAAAGTGAATCAGCTGGGTTATATTAGTAAATAATTTAGAGTGCTTAAAATAACAATGTTCACACATTTTTAATTTAAAGCCTGCTAAATCCTTTTAAAATTCATTTGTATTTGCAATTACTTAAACTGTGAGCTGTGCACTGGAGGGAGAGAAGCTATAGATTTGAAGTACGTAGCTGGAGGTAATATATAAATTCAATTGATCAGTCTGGCAGAGAATTGATGCCACAATTTGTACCCAGTGGCACTTTCTCTTTCTTACCCCACTGGCTTAGAACATTATCAGAAAGTCAATATGACAAGCCAATACAGTGATATACTTGCAGCCATAAGTCCCCTGCTCAGATTAAACCCTGGGTGCTCACGCCGTGGGTTGCAGCGGACAGACAGCCTGACTCCAGCCAGCTCTGAGCCACCCTGAGAGCACTCAACTGGCTTCAACTTCCCGGGTTTCATGTGGTTATCAATGGCCCCAGCAGCCAGCCAGAGCAGAAGCAGGCAGAGGATGTCTGTCTCTGCAAGGCAGGGCAGCAGGCAGGGATAGTGGCAGTGCAATGCTCCAGTCTGGCTGCAGTCCCCACTATCAGCTGCCTGTCTCTGACAGGCTTTACACTCATCCTGATCAGGTTTCCTTTATAACTCTTCTGTAGTCTCATGTTTTGGTTCTCTCTCTTCCTTGTAATTTATTAATGATTTCACCTCCTCTGCATTCTCTTTTGAAACCCTTCTGTTTTATAACAGGCATTTTTATGGAGCCTGATGAGGAATGACTTACAAAGTCTTCCTTTTGAGAATGTGACTTTATTTGTGCCTTCATTGAGAACTAAATCAGGCTGCCAGCCACAAATTTCAAACAAAACCTTTATTTGAGTAAAAACCCATTATGTCTGGTGTGACATGTAAAACTAGAAGGTCACCCACAAATTTGCCCTGCATTTATTTTCCTCACAGGATGTTCAGTTGTGCATAGTATGTACAGTAACATCTGACACTTCATGGCACATGTTAATTTTTTTTTTCTGCAGCAGTGACCCTTCCCTCTCCACCTACAGAACATGTGATGCTTAGAATCAGAGAAATAGCATGGAGAGCTGCTGGGTCAACAGTTTAACCCTCCCTGTGATAATGCAGAATTATTCTAGCCAGTGCACCACAAGTACTTTGTTTTGTGAAGCCTTGAGTGACACAGCTGATTATCTCATCCACGCCTTCTCTGCTGACACGCCAGGACACTTCATTGTTAGGAATCTTTTCCTGGTCTTTTTCTAAATTTGCCTGGTTTATACTTGATAGACTCCTCATCAGTTGCTCTCTCTAAAAAAGTTCCCACTTTCAGTGCTCCTTTTGAATACTTCTCTGTAATTCCTATGTGTTCTGGTGTAGAGTCGATTTTAAGGATGGAGAACTTTCAGAGGCACAGGACTTTTGTTTGTTCCCTTGATGCAAGGCTGGGAAATTCTGCTCATGTCGCAATTAGAATATATAGGGAGAAATGTGTCTGTATTTTTAGATGAGGAGAGAATTCTGAAACCTCACAGCTCACCATGTCTTGTTGTTTACAGGATGATATTTTCTATTTTCACTAATGTTTTTTCATGTAACAGCTGGAGAAGGAAAGTGCCATATTTATTTGGTGATCTGCTAAAGTCAATTGTAGGCAAGTCCACGTGGGTAAAGCTCTCCTGCAAATACTCACAACATGCACTTGCCTTTATGTTCATGAGTAGTTTTGTTGTTTTCATGGATAAAGGAAAGCTGACATGTGAGTGTCAAAAGGACAGGGGTTTAGGCCACAGCTAGAGGGCCAGGCAGTCAAATGTTTGTGTAGCACAGAAGATGCACATAAATTTCCAGTGCCCTGCATATGTCCATGTCAATGACTTTAGTAGAATGTGGGACCTCTAACCTTCAGGAATAAGATGAGCCACACTTGTTCTGGTGCTGTTTCCTACTGATCTGCTCAATCTTCAGTGATAAAATCCTCTCAGAGTAGATTTGATTCAACTCATGGCAACAACCCCTTTTTGTTAGACTGAGATCAGGACAGAACCAGTCTCTTAATCTATTTGGCTTTGCTATTTTTGTACATTGATTGCTTATCAGGAAATAAATAAATGGGAAGGTAAAGGACTTGTGCACATCAGGGCAAAAAGCAATAGCCATTAAGCCTGTAACTTACAGTATATGCCCTCTTAGCAATAAGGACACTGCTTGAAATTGTCAGTGTGACAGATTTACTCCTAATAGCTTAAGCAAATTTTGCAGTTTACCCAGGTCATTTTGAAGTAAAAAAACATTAGTGTGTTTGTAATAAAAATTAAAGATTATAAACTTCATGCACATCTGCAGAGAGTCAGCCATATGTTTCACATGTTTATTTAAAATATTAGAAGGATCTTGTTGGGATAGAATATGTTTCCTCTGTATCTATAATATAAATAATCTAAAGGCATTTAAATGCATTTTGACATTTAAGCATATGCTTAAATCACTTGTAACATATTGATTCAGTCCTGTTCTACCAACACACACCCGAGACTGGAGAGTGAAGAACTTTATAAAACTGTTTGTATGATGCACAGGGCTTTGTGTAGGTTCTTATTGTATCAAGCCATGGAGGAAAACAAGGAGAGGAGGAAGATAAAGGATGAGGGTGTGTGTACCTGCAGTGTGCAGGGAAGTGTTGGATCTTTCTCCCTGGAACTGGGCTACCCTTGCATCTGCTGCTCTCATTTCCTGGTGGGGTTTGCAGGGCAGCCCCACACTGTGTGTAATTTACCCAGAGCGTGGATGTACCACCCAGGTACTGGATTAAGTACAAGCTGTGCTCTGGACACACATTTACACACACTTTTCTTATCTCAAGTGGTCGGTGAAGAGTCTTGGGAGTTTTGCTCAAACCAGCTCGGCTCAAAGGTGATCACTCTTTAAGCAGTACCATGATGTGAAGCAAAGCTTGTTAAGTGAAAATCAGCACCAGTTGCTCCTAAAAGCAGGAGGAAAACACCAGGCTTGCTCCTGGTGTCATTGCTATAATGGGACACTTGAGAGAAACAGAGGTGGCATCAACAAAGCAAAGCTTTAGGTCTGTTCCGTGTGATGCTGAAACTCTGGAAAATAATTCAGCGTGTGTTTAAATAAAGAGGATGGTTCATCTGCTCATAGCTAACTTTTGAGGGATTGCTCAGGCACTTACACACCTCATCTCTCTGCTGGACTGGGCCAGAACACTTAACATTCTGTAGGATTGAGCCCTGAGTGTCTAATTACCATAAAAAATATACGGTGGGGAATGATTATGCACTGGTAGGGGGGAGGGTAGAGTAACCCTAATAAATCTTTTTGATCTTTAATTTCTCTACTAAAGTATAAATCAGCTCTGTATTTTTCTAAAGCCTGGGTTGGTAACAGATATTAATGTAGCTGAGGCGAAAATTAAGATGGTGTGCCTGCATATTATTGCAAGGAGAGTTGACTGTATCACTGAGGATGGGGTCTTGTGGGTGGATGAAGGCAGTTTGTTGGCTGAACAGCATGCACACCACAGCATGCACTTCCAGGGTAGGGACAGTCTTCCTCCAGCACCCTTGGAAACCTATCCAAGACAGAATGTTGATGAAAACTACAAAATACTTATTTTTTGTGGAGAAGAATGTTTCTAGATGTTTACATGCTGAAAGACATGTTCAGAGATGACTCTGGTTGCTCATCTCAACTTTGTTATTAATAATGCTTGAAGGCTGTAGATCCAGATTTCCAGTTAGCAGGAGATTGCCTAGCACTGCACTTTTTAAGTGGGTTAGACTTAAGAAACGAATGTAGGCAACCTTAATTCTCTGTTAACGTTTTGGAGCGTAAGGGAATATATTTATATGCACATATACTCACAGAAATACAAGTAAAATATAGCAAAGATGCATTAATTTTACATTGATTCAAAATATTTACAATTTCAGTTAAGATGATCGTGCTAAAGTGACAGAAAATAGTAAGTATTAACTCTGCTCTGTAAGTAATGACAAGTACTGTAGATCCTCACAGAAAAGAAACAATTGCCTGTGGCATCCACACAATATTTAAATTGGTAATCTCAAAAGAGAGGATGCTTAGATTTTCAAGCTCTCTTTTGGAAACTCTTCTCTTAGCTGAGAATGTAAGTTTAGGAGAAGTTGATAATTTAGAGCCTGTTTTGTTTTTTCTTCTTGAGAGCTAAAAGACTGATGTCAAAACTTCTTGGATAGGAGGAATGTTCACTACCTTTTGAAATATTCCTGTGTAACTACAAGATGAAATCCCAGAATGGTTTCAAGCCTGGGTGAACCTCAGAAGGTGAAATTTCACCTGCATAGACCAATTTTGTCATTATCTATTCATTTCATGATCTTTGTTTTTCTATTTGCTTATAATTTTTTTTATATTACGTGACAGTAAATCCCCTCTTGCCACACCCTTGAAAGCTGCACTTGAAGAGATAGATAAGATGATATTCAATAATGTTTATTCTCTTCAAGTCTAGAAGTGCAAAAGAAATTTCATGCACCTTTGTTTGAGCCTTCCCTGGGTGTGCTCATAGTGAGTTCCAAGATTTCTGCTTGGCCATGATTTGGAGGAACATGCTTGTAAAATCAGAGTTTTATGCTCCTCGCAGCCAAAAGGAAAGAGAGAGAATGATACCTCTGTAAAATCTGAGCACAGGGTCTGCAAAGACTGACTGACTGAAATACTTGCAGTTTCCTGGGAGTAAGTGCAGAGGTTTCTAAATGTAGATGTGCATGACATTGTCCTTTGCTTTTTTTATCCCCTCTATTGGACTCTCTCCTGGTAGCACCAAGTCCTGAAATCCTTCAGAGCTGGGAGAGCAGCTACAAACATCTTACAGCATTGTTTAGAAATGTCTTTTGTGTTTTGCACCTTTTAATGCTTCCCCACTGAAGTAGCTGTCCCTCATTCAGGGAGTGCCTCCAGTTTCTCGCTTGGGTGGCACTGAAAGAGAACTGAGGATCCCATCCTGTGATGCCCTGAGAAACTCCAGGAAGGAATTCAACTGCTCAGGGTTACTGAGGTTGCTCTGTGCCACATGGGTTCAGTTCTTTATTTGCTAAAGCCACCCACCTAAAGAGGTAACATGTACAGGAGGCAGAATTAGAGCTTTTGGAGGAAAACACCCAAACCTATCATGTGTTATTTACAAGCAAGTTTGACATTTCTTATTTTCCTAAATTACATTTTGGTTGTTAAGAGGGATAAAAATCTCAGATTTTTTTTTTGCTTTTGCTTTAAGGATACCAGAATAATTATTCAAAGGAATATGTCAGGTCAAGTGTTAACAGTATGTGCTGTAAATTTAAAAGAAAAAGGGAAAGAAAAGCACCACACACAAGAATCAGCCATCTGTTCCAAAAAGCTCTTACAGTCATATCAGTCCTGGTAAGGATTTAAAAAATACAGGACAATTTCTGTGTAAAGATTTATTAAAAGAATTAACAGATTTACCTCAATTAAATGATCCAGAGTAACTTCTGTACAAGGTACATTTACAATGAAATTATTATAGCCAGCAAGTACAAAATTTGCAGATCTTCTTGTATGGCTGGGTTTGTGTGAAAATAATATTACCTAAGGAAGGTACTGCTTTTGAAAACTGCTATCTTCCAAATGTGAAGCAAAGTGACTCAGTTCCTTTAGTGTAGAGTCTCTGAAATGTTAAGAGAACTTGCATTTTCCTCCCATTGCTGAATGCTCAAAGTACAATGACTCTTGGCATTAAAGTTATTGGTGGCAAAAAAAGTCAGAAATCATTTTTTTGGTTGGAAAAACGAACCTCAGCAATTAAATCATCCATAGCTGGGACTGCAGGCCTGCAGCTTGTTTATTTTACTCAAGGGTTAGCTTTTTGTGTGTGTTAACTGTAAAGTAAAACAATTCTAGGCTCATGGTGGCAAGGAACCCAAGGAACTACAGTATTAGCTGTTTGATACAAGCCTTGAAGGAGAAAGCAAATAGTGAATATGATTTTTTTTCAGGTGACCCAGATGATAAGAGATGCATTCAAGGAGGTGGGGTGAAAAAAGGGAGAGAATGAAAGAATACAGACTGCTCTGGCTGGGCAAATAAGGCATGCCTGAGTTATCTTTTCATGGTGCTTCTATGATCTGCAGTGCTTTTTAAGCTACATCCTGAAGGTGAGCTCAGAAAAATTATGGAACAAAGTCCTGAGAAGCTGCATGAATCCATATAATCCATGTTCTTGGGGAAGGGCTACAGGTCCAGAGGCCTGGAGACCACGAATGTGGTTCTCAGTGAGCAGGGTCTGGTGTTATGACCTGTGCCATGGGGTGGGGTTGTGGCCTCATGCTCCCACTCCTGCAGCATTTGGCTGGTAGATTTTTGCTGTCTGCATTTCTACCAACCAGGCACCACGCCCTTCCCTCAGCCCCTGTGCTCTCTGCTCTTTGTGAGCATCTTCTGCTGAACTCTCCTGTGTTTTCAGGGCTCATTGGAGGTTTATGGCACTGGATACTAATTAGTCTTCCCAGCAGGAGCTCCCTCAGTATATCATTACAGCAGTGAAAATAACACCACTTGCCTAAGTGTTTGATCTCATGTCAGCCTATCTGCAGGTTTGGGTATGAAGTTGGGGTTAATCCCAGACTGAACATCTACAGGTTTGAGAGGAATTCTGATCAGCAATTTTATAGGCAGTTCAGGTTTATTAGCAGTTAGAGTTATGATTGGGCTTGACTCTCCTGTCTGGATTGATCCTGAAATGTGCTGATCTTTTGCTCTTTTAACAGAGAAAGAGTAAAAAAAAACAATGTGGGTCTTTGTGAGAGGCACTGTGTTGCCTCTTTTATTCAGCACAATGCACTGAGCATGTTGTGTGCAGTTTTCCATATTTAATGGCTCCTTTATCAAACAGAGTTGCTTTAAGCAATGGAATAAAATGAACTGTGTACAAGTTGTTTCCTTGGCTTCTGATATCCCCTCTCAATCCAAGTTTGCCATTCCCCCACTGACTGCAAATCAAACTGAAAGTGTGAAAAGGGAATGAAAAGATTTATCTGCTTCCATTAGCAAATACTATATCTAACAAAGAGATTCATTTAATGAATAAATAAACACATAGGAGGCACACAGATGTTTTGCCTAAGTTTTTGGTTTGTTTTTGTTGGTTTTAATTTCTGAAAAAACACAGTTGATTCTCCTTAATTGGCACAGGGGCCCCACGAGAGAGAGGAACATGACAATTAAACAATCAGTCCAGTGATCAGAGGTGCCATGGAATATCCATGCACCTTTTCTCTTGGTCGACAGTAGGTGCCAAATCCACAGCTCATGTAAATTGGCACAGATTTGTTGATCCCAAACGTTCTGGCCTTTACTTTGGGCACTTGTGTCCTGGAAACATTTTAACTTTCCCTGCCAGTGTCAAGCCTGGTTTGTAAGCAGAAGAAAAGGACAGGAGAAATGAAGCAGGGTTTGTGTGCTGGGACACTTATGTTTGCTCCAGTGCCTTTGCAGGCACCTAAGTAGCTTTCAGGCTAAAATCTAGACATGGAAGGAAGATGATCTGGGTGTAACACCTATCACTGACCTTGAAGAAGTAAGTTTATCTCTCTGTAGCAGATACTATTACATTCCAACCTGTAAAAGCAGAATTATGGTATCATACCACTGTGCTGAGGTTGTCCATATCTATAAAAAAAGGGTCAGTGCACTGACAGGAGATGTTAAAGAAGCTAAAAAGTCTATAATTTTTTATTAGGAATTAGCCTCTGCCATTTATGGCTTTTGTATTCACTTATGTGTGTGGTCATAATCTTTCATCTGGCTACTGTGACTCCTGGAAGAGGTTAATTTGTAAGGGTTAATTCTGAGAAATTGCTGTGTAAATATGTCCTCAGGGAGGGACAGGCCAATTAGAGCTGCCTCTTATGGTGCAATATTTGCAACTTCATAACCTTTAGTGAGCCTTTAATATGGCTTCAGGAAAAAATCCTCTGTGGTTGGTTTTCAGGGAAGATCCTGAGGTACATAAATATGAACTGAATTTTATAGCATTACTTGAACTTAGGTTCTAAATCTATATTCAGACACTCAAAGAAGTGAAAAGAATTTTCAGAAGTGCATGAAAATGAAATTTGAGTCCAGTTTGAGTTGGTGGAAAACTTGCCACTTCTGGAACCCAGCTCAGTGATCAGATATCTAAATATGGATCTAAACTGTAATTTACAAGCATTCATCTCAACATAACCATCCAGACCATGAAAAACCATGATTTTAAAGACTTGCTTTTCCTCCCATTTCTTAATGAGTGTTATTGCAACTGAAGCTGTTTAATTCCCAACTCCCTCCCCCTGCTGTGTCTGCAGGTAGAGACATTTAATGGATTTGTGTGGACTACATGCCAACCACATCTAAGAACATTTGTAGGAACAATAAATTGGTTTTTTTCTCAGGTAAATTCTGTAATATTTGAAGCTGGTGCCTTTGATCCTCAGCACTGGGCAATCAGCATGGGAGAAGGATGCAAGGATGCTAAACCTCACTAATTTAATGGGAAGGACATGGCTTTGCCATTGCCATCGTTTGGGGGTGCTGCCCTGGATGCTTTGTGACCTTTCCACATTCAGAGAATATTTTATGGGCAGATGGTGTTCTCCTTGAGTAGAAAAGCATCATCTTTTACATAATGTGGGCCTGTGTATTTTAGAGAAAACATTAAACTACTTACTCTCTCCATTTCTTTTTTTCTTCCCATTTTTTGTTCCTTTTTAGTTTTCTTGGACTCATCCCACTGTTCTCCTCCCTCTGCCCCAAATGGAGGTGGCTTCTAATTTAAAGCTGACCTTTGCTGGGGTCTGTGGCTTCTAAGAGTGCTTTACCCTTTGTTGAAGTGGTTTTTAACTTTACTTTATATTTTAAAAAAAGATCAGTTGGGAGATTCTAATGCTCCCAATTCAGCTTTTTTACTAACAGTGCAAGTTAAAAGTCAGCATGGCTGAGAATAAGGGATACAGGGGAGAACACGAGCAAAGGAAAGTGCATATTGATGCACCAGAGTAATGCACAGGAACTTTTATCTGAGGTGGTCTCATTGTTTCTGAGTAGAGTCCTCTAGGCCAGGATTGAATCTATTTATTGCTCAGTCATATCCAAAAATCTCTGGAAGGTGTTTTAAAAGAGCACTGAATCCCCATGACCTGTATTAAACTTGGAAACCCCCCTGTTGCCTGGAATTTTTATCCTCAGATAATATATTGAAATGACTATAATTTATATTTAAAAATAATTATCTTTGGAGCTCTCATGTCTCTGATAGCTCTCATCTTTACCAATCAAATTCACAATTGATTTGTAGATTTTTTTTTTTTTTAAGAAAAGTGTAAATTCACTTCAAAAAATTGGAGTAGGGACATGGAAGCAGTGGTGGGAGGGAGGAGGACAGGAGGTTAGGCTTTTCTACAGAACTAAAAATTCAATTTTTATGTCAAGTAGCATTTTAAATATTTCTAAAGAGCAAGTTTCTTAAGTTTTATTCTGAAGGTTTAGGCTAGGCAAAGCCCATGTGTCCCATGCTCTACATGTGTGTTTGTTTTGAGGTTTATTAGGAAGTGGATGTGCACCTGGTGGTTTCACTCATACAAACTATTTTCATTCAGAGAAAAGTCTTCTGAAGGACACAAGACCTGTAAAGCCTCCTGGGGTCTCATACTGACTTGGATTTTATGACAACACCATGTTGAATTTCCACAAAGGTTTTAATCCCACTCCCTAAGATCAAAAGGAGACTGATTCATAAAACATTACTTCTATCTTTTTTTTTTTCCCCTCAGAATCTTGCTATAGATCTTTTGGAAATGGAAGTAGATATTGTGTGTTGAATTGATTTGTAGTTAAAAAGAAAAAAAATAAATAAATCCAGCTCTCGAAGTGGAAGTAACCATTGGCCTGAGAGAAATGTCTTGGCAATTGGGTAACTTTAATTTCTTAAAAATCAAAAAATAAGGAAAAAGAACAAAAAAGTGCCCATAAAATACATGAAACAGATGAATTTCTGTAGCTGCAACATTAATATATCAACACTGTCAAAAAGTCATAATTGTCTCAGCACTGTAACATTATTTATTTAATATTGAGAAGCTATTATTGCACTCTAGTTAAGAAAAAACACTCTTACCTTAAAAATGCATGAAAATAATATTAAAAATTAACACTAAAACTATACAATGTGGCAGTAGGAGGCTCAGCAAATTGATAATGGAATAGGGAGATTTTCAAACCAGGTCAGAAACTGCTACATGATATCTTTTTGATGACATTTGAGAGATGAGACATAAAACATGCCCATTTCCCAAGAAAACATGAGCCATTTGTAGAACTTTGCCATCAAATAAAAGCATAAAATACTGAAGGATGCCTGCAGTAGAAGGAGGAGTGAGGGGCTTTGCAGAGTGAGCTTGGCTTTCTCCTGGAGCAAACATTAACTGAAGCAGGCTGACAGAGGAGCACAATGAGCATCCAGAGCTCCAATAAATGTGATGTGGATGGAAATGTACAAATCCCAAACAGGAAATGTTTCACTGTTGCTAACTGTTCATTTAGGTGCTGCTTTGGCTGCTCATGTTCACGTGGAAGTGGGGCCTGAGTGCAATCAGCAAGTCTGTCTCATCACACTAGTTGTGTTGTTAAATAAAGACCTGACATAAAATCCAGGTCCCTTCTTCAGCTCTCTATTGAAGGTGGGATTAAAGCTTTATCCACAAGGAATTTTCACCTCTGGAATCGAGTCTGACCCTCAAATTCAGAGCAATTCTTGTTTCTACCTGGGTTTCAAATGGACTCTGCTCAAATTAATTGTGCATTTGGCTAATTTTTTCTCCTCTGATGGAAGCACTACTGCCATGGAAAAACATCCATGTAATGTTTTTCTTTGCAAGAAGGGAATGGTGTCTGTCTAGATCTTCCAAAAGGGGCTCTGTCCTGGAAATCCTGTGTTGTTGAGAACCTGCAGAAGCAGGGAATGAAAGAGTAAAAAACCTGGCCATAGAAGTGAAGGAATCGTTCAGATCTATGACATCTGTGGTTTTCAGAAGAGCTGGAATGGAGATAAGTGGGGTTTCTAGGAAGAGCAAGGTATCACTGTGATGACAGAAAGATGATAAAGCTGTGGAAACAGCAGCAAAGCAAATACCAGACCACTACCAACCTGTGTGTGCTCCATTGCTTTATTGCACAGCTTCCTCTACCATGTAACAATTATAATACCATTAACCATTTCAGCTTTCCTGATGTTCTTGCACTCACTGATCCATCTTTAATGGTGTATTATTTATTCTTCTGGGGAGTGTTTTGAACCAATGACCAGAAAGTATCTTTAGTCAGTCACACATTTCAAATTTTCTCAAAGAACTTTCTTGATCAGGCACAATCCCCTCTTGAGCACTTAAATTTGCAACTCTTTAGTTTTTCTCCTTCATTCTATATCTCCCTGAATTCAATTTTGAAGCACTATTTGTCTCTCCATACCGAGTTTTTTCTCACTCATGATTTTGAACTCATTTTTCCATCCTTGGGTTGAGGACCTGTGTGAAATGGTTATGAAGTTTCACAGGAAACAAAGGACTCTGTAGCATTTAAGTGATCTGGTTTTAGAAACATTTATTTTGTGCAAAGTGTTTTTTCAACATCCCAACTAAACCCAACAAGGAACATTTCCTAGGAAAAAATGTTTGCGTTTGACACATGCAGAAGCCCAGAGAGAACAAAACTCCCACCTAGTATTTGTATGAAACATCTTCAAAGGCAAAAGAAAACATAGTTGAAGAGGAATGATTATCAAATATAGCGATTTCTTTCTGTTCCTTTTGTTGAGAGTGCTGTACCACTCTGACCACAGCTCTTTACAACCAGAATTATCCAATGATTTTTCTCTTCTGCATAGAACAACCAGATCTTGGGTTCAGGCTTCAGCTGTCTTTGTTCTAGAGGAACTTGTAGAATGGGGGTTTATCTTCAGTATGTCTTTGTTTAGGTACTTTGTGGTGGGTATTCTTCTTAAAACATGAATATTATGTGTCACAGAAAGTGCATTATTATTATAAGTTACAATTGTAGGGGAAAATGACAGTGGTGCTTAAATGGAGCTTGACAGTCTGCATAGCAGGCACCAGCCATCTGTGCTATGGCAGTACTGTTTGTATTTTAATGTTTAAACATACAGCAAAGATAATTAAGAATAACTATAATTAAAAATGATTACAACAAATTACTTTTCCCTCAGCAGTGATGTGTGCCTCTAACTTGTAAGTTACTTGATGCAGTAACCCTTTGCTAAGGCAGATAGGATAGCTTTGCAATTCCCACCCTGTTTCTTGACAGTTTGTAGGTTTTTCAGGGGCTTTTATTTTTTTTTTTTTTTTTTTTTTTTTCACAAATGATGAAAGAATTTTACATACTGGGCTTCATACACCTATTTGATGAGCAGTAATTATCAGTGAAATTTCATTCTTCATATCAGAATATTCACTCTTTCTATTTTTTCTTTCTTTTTTCCTGAGACAAGATTAAAAGTAGCATATTTCTCAAGCTGTGGAAATAAAATGACAAGAAAAGAACACAAACTCACCCATTTATTTTCATTTTCAAAGAAAAATATTAATATTTTCTCTTGACAAAAAGAAAACAAAATTTGAAACAGAAAGAAACCAACTTTCAGGATAAATTAATGCAGTGTCTGTTGTAAATTCCTATGCCTAAGAATAACAGGCACATTTTGCAGCCCCATTTGTATAAAGCTCTAAATTCCCCCCTTGTGTGGTTTCCTAAGGATTCTATTGATGGATTCTTGGTGTCTCTCCTTATGGAGATGAACATATTTAGAACACATGAGTAGGGTGGAAGGCAATTTTTCCTAACCATGAGCAGAATTTCAGTTTCTGAGCACCTCCTTCAGAAGACATAAGTGGACAAAAAAAGAGAGCAGCTCCTGCAGTGGCTCTGGAAAGCTCCAATCCTGCTCCAATCCCACCTCCTTGGGCACAAGGTGAGATCCTGCTTGGAACTGGATGTGGCCAGACTGTGGGTGCAGGCTGAGAAACCAGAAGGTTCCCTGTTGTTCCTCTAGTGTAGACAAAATCTACATCTTCTGTGATGTTCCTCTGCCTTCCTTCCTAATAATTTAATGTGTCTTTGGTGCCAAAGGCTTGAAACCAAAGGAATTGGATGTGGCCAGACCATGGGGGCAGGCTGAGAAACCAAAAGGTTCCCTGATGTTCCTCTAGTGTAGACATAATTTACATCATCTATGAATTTACATCTTCTGTGGTGTTCCTCTGCCATCCTCCCTAATAATTTAATATGTCTTTGGTGCCAAAGGCTCGACACAAAAGGCAACAGCAACTTCTGGGAGGCAGAGTGGCCAGACCATGGGTGCAGGCTGAGAAACCAGAAGGTTCCCTGATGTTCCTGTAGTGTAGACATAATTTACATCTTCTGTGATGTTCCTCTGCCATCCTTCCTAATAATTTAATGTGTCTTTGGTGCCAAAGGCTTGAAACCAAAGGAATTGGATGTGGCCAGACCATGGGGGCAGGGTGAGAAACCAGAAGGTTCCCTGATGTTCCTGTAGTGTAGACATAATCTACATCTTCTGTGATGTTCCTCTGCCATCCTTCCTAATAATTTAATGTGTCTTTGGTGCCAAAGGCTTGAAACCAAAGGAATTGGATGTGGCCAGACCACGGGTGCAGGCTGAGAAACCAGAAGGTTCCCTGATGTTCCTCTAGTGTAGACAGAATTTACATCATCTATGAATTTACATCTTCTGTGGTGTTCCTCTGCCATCCTCCCTAATAATTTAATATGTCCTTGGTGCCAAAGGCTCGACACATAAGGCAACAGCAGCTTCTGGGAGGCAGAGTTTCACTTCAGAACCTGAGCTCTGTTCTGGTTCAGCCAGGTTTTGGCTTTCCTGGAGAGAATTGGATTGTTGCTTGACTGATTGCATGTGAAACCATTTGTCTGTCTATCCATCACACGTCAGTTTAGATGGAGCATTTTTTAGAAACTCATTCAATACCTAGTTTTTCATGATGCAAATATAACTTAGTGTCATAATTACCGTGAGGTGACTTGCAATAGCTTCAGGAAAATTCCAAAGCAATTTGACAGATGAACAAGTAAAGGCTCAACATTTACTCACACCTACTTGGCATTTTTGAGGCACAATCAGATTGGTGGGTCAAGATACTTTGAATTTCTTTAACTGATAGAACAAGAATAACAAAAATAAAAGACAAGAGAAAATTGTTGTCCAGGCTACTGCTTATTAAAGACATCTCTGCCTCATTGGCAAATCACCTAAGAGAACTATTTTGGGCTGCCTCTTCTGCTTACTTTCTAAAAACTGATAGTTGCCATTTTGCAGAAATTATCCTCTGGAATTGCTCCAGAACTTAGCTGTGTTTGACTGGACATTGGTGGTGTGGCCTGGCATACAGACAGTGATAGCTGAATTAAAAGGCACACCTTTGTAAAGTGAGATTGCCCATGGTGGCATTCCTCTTGCCCTGAAGGTGACAGAGGAGCTGTGCAACCTCAAAGGAAGCACAGCTCTGGAGAGCTGAGCAGTTTCATCACATGCTGGTCACTTAGATGATCAGAATGAAGGGAATATGTAAGCGGGACATGAATAAAACATTGCAATAATGTGAAGAAGAATCCAAATACTTTTCCGAACCTAATGTTTTATTTAGCACTCTAAGTAGTTTAGTGCTGTTCTGGCATGTAATATTTGATGGGTATTATGTTTTATAAAGTTTGCATTGATAAATGTATCAGCCTTTCATACAGGGGAACCACATGTTCTCCTTGCTTGAGAATAATATTACTCTGCAAGGCTGATTACAGCTCTGTTTGAAATTCATTTCAGATTTAAGTGGTGTGGGCCAAACCGAGCCCTGGTGCAAATCTGCTTGTTCCAATGGAACTCCACCAGAGGAATGTTTGACCCTGTGGGTTAATGTAATGAAAAGATAACAGCATACTGTATGATCACATAAATTAAAGATGGGAAATACCAATTAGGTCAGCTAGTCCTTACCCGGGGGACCAATTTAGAGTGTTCCCTACACTCTGCTCTTGAGTGCTTTGCATTGTTTTAAGGAACTCGTGCAATAAGACTTGTGTCTTGGGAGACTACGTGGTAGTCCATCAGATATCATGACTAAAAACTGATTTTTTTCCAAAAACCATCTCAATTTTTTAATTCTTAAATTTGTAACGAGATTTCTGATTCATTGTAAGGAACAGTATTTTGGGTTTTTTTTTCTATTGCCTTTTCACAAGGTAGATCCTACCTGTTTTCAATTGTCACTTGCCTCGGATTCACTCAGAAATAGGATGCAGGAGAATTATTATTATTGGGAGAATTATTATTGTTACTATTATTATTATTGTTGATGTTGATATTAACATAATTATCATTATCATCATTATTTTTATTGTTATTTATAATGATTTATTATTATTGTTGTTGTTGTTATTATTATTAATTGCCTAGGTCAAATAAGAATTTAAAAGATAGATTTTTGTCCTCACAGATGAAAAAGACATGGAAAAGAACTGATATTATTTCTGTTCTTTTTTGGTTGTTTATTTGTGGGTTTTTTGAGAGGAAGACTGGAAGCAGAAATACACAAGCAATTAGGAAAGGTTTTACTTTCATCCCAGATAACTCCAAGTAGTACTGGAGATTCTGGGCTCAGATGAGATAAAACCCAATTTCCAGATGCATCTGCACTGTTGTATGCTCCTGGCTACAAAGCTAACACAGACATTCAAGCTGTCGTGTACCAGAGTGGTGTCAGGATGTGACTTGGGCAGCAAAACTTGGAGTCTGACAGCAGTGAGAGCTTTGCTCCAGTGCCACTGGGTCATCACACAAATGCCTTGGTCCTGAGTTTGACCTTTCAGTAAGAACAAAGGTCTCCACTCTCTGAATGGAGCAAATCTCCTTGGTTTTAGCAGGAGAGGCAGGCTTTGATCCAGAGCGTGCCTAGCAGATTCAGGAGTTGCTTAGAAATTGAACATTTTTGTCCATTTTGTCTCATGCTGCTACAGTACTTGGCCAAGGCAGACTTCAAAAATTTGCTTAGGACTACCTGGCTTTTCCCACACAACAGGTAATTAACTTTGGGGTCTTTTATTTCAGAGTTTATATTGTATCAGGCTAACTACTTGATCAGGTAGCACAGTGCCTGCTAATGTGAATTCATAATTCATAATTTCGAGGGGGGGGGGCACTCATACAGCCCAACTTAGATCCCTAATTGTGAAATGATTTGGTTTAGATGAGGAGCCTAATTTCACAAAAATCCTAGTACAGGCAATGTAATGTCAAAGACAACTTCAGAAACCAATTTTCAACTAATTTAAGTTTTCTTTTGCTGTGGTTTGCCCCCAGAGGATTCTGCTTTTGCCAGAATTCAGGGCCCCTAAGAGAGATACCTTGAATAATTTCCTTGCTTACATGCCTTTTTGAAATGGTGGAAGAAGGTGCTGAGATACAAGTAGTAAGACTTTAATGATAATAGTAGCAGTAACTGTAGAAAATCTTTTTTAAATGCATATCTATCTGAAAATACAGATCTGAAATGACTAAAAAACAGAAAGAATGGAGAAAATTGAGAAAATAAGAAGAAAGGCTGAAAAATAGAAAAGAACAGTACCTGAAAAGGATCCAAGTGAAATCAATTAGGGTAACTGAAAGAACTTAGAAGCACTGGAATATTAAAGTTAACATTTTATTAATATTAAAGTTAATTTTTCAAGGCCCACAACATCAGAAATGAAAGTATATTCATATTGCTAGTTATGTATAGCTTAGAAAGCACACAGTAAGTTTTCCTTGATTCATGAGCTTTTTATGCAGGACTGTCACTAGCCAGAAGCCACATTGTCACTGAAAGTAATAGAACTTTCTTTCTTTCTTTTTTTTCTTTTAAACTGAATTAATTGAAGGAAGAATTGCAGTTTTAAAACCACTCTTGCAATGGCTGTTGGGCAAAAATAACAGGCAGCCAGGCAGGCTGTTGTCTGCACTGAGTTTTGCTCAGGTGTGACTGAGCTGTTTTCTACATCTCCCCAGACCCCAGGATTTTAAGGATAAGCTGTTTAATTAGGACATGAATTATTTCTTTAATTAAATTAAATTATTTTTACTTACACTTAAATTATTTTTTTACTTTTAACTTAATAACTGACTACTTGTGGCTTGCAATGTGGACTTTTTTATCTAATTATGCAATATTGCCTAAACTTATGAGGGAGAAGGTGAAGAAGAAGGTTTCATTTTGGTCTTGAAATTCTTTTTTGTTTTATATATATATATTACTACATTTTAAAACTTTAAACTCTAAGTTTTCTATTATGTGATATTATACACTTCTATTTAAACTATATATTTCCAATCTTAGTTCTATAATTTAATTTTGGAAACCTTCTGCATGGCTTTAGGTCAAATGCAGTGTTCTCTTGGGGGTTAGTGTTTGTTAGCACAGAAAGCCTAAAATTTTCAGTAACCAGGGCTCTAACTACCCAGCATCTCTTTTTTGGAACAACTCCTTAACAGGTTTTACAGTTGTTTTACAGCCTCTTTTTTAATTTTTTTTTTGTCACCTCTGTGTCACAGGATGGCTCTCAGCTTGTGCTACAGGCCAAGTTAATTGAATTTATGTAAGATGTATACATTGAGAAGTGAGAACATGGAGTTTAAAAATGACCAACATTGCTTCAGAGTGCCAACATCCTCAAATTGCCTCCCTTTTAGATCTACATCCATGAGGGAGAGGAAAAAACCAGAGGGTGGCACTTTGCATACTGCTTTACAAATTCTAATAATACACCATAGACTCTTAGTTTTGCAGAAAACATCTGCTGTGTTTCCATATAAAAAATTAAAAAGAAAGATAAGATGTAATGAAACACAGGGAAGAATAGAAATTCTAAAGATAAATCTTATTTATAGCAGACCTCCTTGAATAACTATGTTAGGTTTCAGTCAGGTCAATGACCAAGCTCAAGTACACAATAAAATATTATCTTGGGTCACCTTAAATTAAAAATGATCAATTTTCCTTTACCATTATGAAAAGCTAAGCCAAATTATTTCAGTTCAAATTAAATGTGTCATTCAGATTGAAACAAAAGGTTTTGTTTAGCTTCTTGACTTCCATTGACTTTGTTAAAGCATAGAAATATTTAAACTACAAAGGTTGTACATTTGTAAGTCAAACTAAACCTAGATTGAAATGGGAATGTCTTTCATTTCATAGCTGCTGGAAAAAAAATATTTCTAACTTTCTTTTCATAATTTCTTACAAAAAGTTACTTGGAAGTGTCACACTCTTCTTGACCCAAATAATCTTTTTTTTGTTTTCTTTATGAATAAATTTTTCAGCTGTGAGACTTGGAAGGAAAATGGTCAGTTCAATGTCATGTATGTATTCAGCAGCCTGAATACAAACCACAGAGAATAACTATAAAGATGTTTATGCATAGGCATTTATGCCATGGTTCCAAGGACCTATTGATTATCATTTAGCTTTCACAAAGCTTGAGAACAAAAGATGTTTTCAAAGGAAATCTCTTCCTGATCAAAAACCTGCATGAACACACCTAAGATTTTTATGCTTCATATGGAATTTCAGGAAGTAATCACCAAACAAAATAGTTTCTCTGGGAAATAGGATTTGTATAAAATTCAGAAGGAATGGCTCTCAGTACTGATGTTATTATGTATCCATGGCTTTGTATCATGGCTGCATGCTTTGATTAATTTTCTAAATTCTTGAGATTTTAGAATTCTTGAAAAACACCAGAACAAATTTTCTCATCTTCACTCTTCAGCCACAAACTGTGCCATATGGAATGGTTCCAAGTCCTCATGGCTCAAATCACCTTGTGGGGCACCCTCTCCAAGGAAGACAAATTTCCCAGACAGTTCCTGGTTTTGGGATCCACCAGGGCAGTTGACAGATAATTTCTCTTTGGGAATGTCTGGATTAGAATCAATTTTCCTCTAATGAGCCTCTCAGAAGTTTATAATGCCTCTATTGTGGGACACTTGACCTGTTTGTATGTCAGGGAGTTCCAAAAGTTGGTAAGCAAGTGCTGACTGGAGCTGGATTCCTGGTGTGCAGGAGATTGATTCCTGAGCTCTGGAGTTCTCTTCCTCATTTTGCCTTATCACTTTGTCTTTGCCATCCTCTGTAAAACTGCTTCTTCGTGTTGACAGGCTAGAACTCAATGTATGAAATCAAATCATTTGTTTTGCATTCAATTTCAGTAGCTTATTGTAGCTTTGTGTGATTTGACCTTTGTCTTCTTTGCTCATCTTTGACTTACACGTGCCATGCTTTCTTTTTGCCCTATATTTAATTTTTATGGTAATAAACATTTCATATTTCCTTAGGCTCTGAGACTGCTGAGTGTTGCACAAGATCATATTACTGCTCAAATGAAAAAAATCAGTGAGAAAGCTCAGAGCTCAGGAAAAGGCTGATTTCTTGCTTTTCTTTAGTTGCTACAAACCTTAGTTATTGACAAAAACTTCCTTGTATACAAAAGCACAAGGGGGCAGCATTACATTAAAATAAATTGTTGCACTCTGTGTATGTGTGGGTCTATGTGTGTGCACTGAAGAATAATCATGTAGGTAATGCTAAGGTTGCAGAAAAAAAATTGCTATTTCAGTTTGTTCAGAATGCCTTATTAGTTTACTTGTCCTGATGGCATTGGTAAGCTGGAGGGAAAAAAAAGAATTCTGAGGCTGTGGAGAGTTTTTTCCTTACTTTCTCTTGTGTGGCAGATCCTTCATGCATCTTCCTTTCCCCGCTTTCCCTCATCAATAAATATTTATTTGTGTTTTAAGGGGCAGCACAGCTTTTCAGAAGACTTTCTTTCATGACTAGTTGGTGGGAATAACAACCCCTTGCTCCCTCATCAATACAGGACAGGGCTCTGGACTGCAAAGGACTTCTGCCAACCTTGGACACTTTCAAAATTGATCACCAAGGACCTGTTTGGAAAAGACCAGTTGAAATGGCTCATTCTGTTGTGGCAATGCTTGTGTTAACACTCTGAACAGCTGGCTTGATTTAGATTCTTAAAAAATGTGATTTTGGGTGGAAAGACTTTACTGTAGAAGTTAACCTTCAAAGAGCAAGAGTGTTCCTAGTGACTTTGCAAGGATCTGGTCATGGCCATAGTGTTCTCACTGCTTTCCTGTCATTCATTAGACAGGAATGACAGGAATTCTCTTATTTTCCTGATTTTGAGTAATTGAAATGATTATCATTGAAATTACTATTGAAATCATTACCGTTGAAATGATTTTCCTGATTTTGCGTAATTGAAATCTCCAGTTCTTTTTGCATGGAATTAATTATCTGAACCACTTTCTAAGACCTGAATTCTGCCTCTGTAGATTGCAAGGTCTGACTGATCTTTGCTGGCTGGGTCATTTTGGTGCTGTGCATCAAAATGCAATCTAGTAATTTTTTTTCCATCAAGGATGGCTAATTGAAGTGGCTCTGGAATGGTTCAAAACATCTGAAATATGAAAGTGTATTTTTTTTTTTTGGTTTTCAGCTCTACTCAGTGTTAGAAAAGAGGAGTTGTACACTTAGGGACAGGTCTAAATGCCAGTTGAAAGAATGGCATCATTGTTTAGGGAAGGGTGTCAGTGTTTGGTTGCAAAGACCTAACTCCAGCTATTATTTAGGTTTTGTCTCTAGGGATGCAAATATTTTCCATATTATTTGGCATCACCTTCTGGAAGCACTCCAGGGAGTATTTTGTAATTCCACTTGTGTGAATGACTGCCTCCACCTGTGTGAATATATCCACACATCATTCTCACAGTCTTTTATATAATTCAGTTCTGGAAAAGAGAGTTAAAAAGGCTCTTCCAAGGGCTGACTCTCGAGAGGCTGAGACCCTCTCACCAGGTATTCAATTTCCTGGGGTTGTCTCAGAAGATAAACAGAAATTAATGCACTGCATGGTTAAAACTAAAAATTGGTGTCTGGCTGTTGGCCACATCAGTAACCACAAATGCCATTAATCTTTGACAATTGTCACTCCTCCATCTAAGGAATTGACTGCTGCTTCATTTCCCTGCCAGAAAGGCCTGAGTAGAAAATGGGGACTTCAGGACTGAACTGTATAAAATTGAAAGGTTGGCAATAACGTTTTTTAAAATTTATATTTTGTTTTCTCTCAGTATGCTCAGAACCTAGAAAAATCACAAAGGACCCTTTTATAAGAAGGAAAATTTATGATAGTAACTTCAAGATAAAAATATTTGAGAGGATACTTTTATTGCCCTTTTCCTTCCATTTCTTTCCTTTAAGTAAAAAATAAGCATTTATTTTCAAGTCCAATGAATGGGTCATGTCACTCAGTTTGAGTTCTGTCACCATGTTGCTATTATAAGTAATCTGATGATGAACTTTGGGCTTAGAAATGGTTTTAAAACTATAAAAATGTTTCTTTTATTTCCAACAAACTTTCATCTTTGCATTTCACTCTTTCATCTGTGTTTTTGACCTGTTATTATGTTACATTTGGCCTTATGTACTTGGAGTATTTTTCCCTGATTTTTGT
The DNA here is from genome assembly GCF_027477595.1 of Haemorhous mexicanus. Classification (NCBI taxonomy): domain Eukaryota; kingdom Metazoa; phylum Chordata; class Aves; order Passeriformes; family Fringillidae; genus Haemorhous; species Haemorhous mexicanus. The sequence goes on along the minus strand of NC_082345.1, from coordinate 3,240,984 downwards.
GCTTGGCAATTGTGGGAACCTCTCTCAGCTCTTTTTTATTTTTCCTCAAGTTTTTAAAATGCCATCCTCCTTCACACAGTTTTGAAAATCTAGTTGCATTATTGTAGCTCTCTTTTCTTCATAAAAAAAACCAAAAAAAACAAACCAAACAACTGTATGGAAGGCCATTTTGGAGAATTTATCTTTTTTTTTCTATAAAAAACCATAATTGATACCATCTGCCCTGCTTTTCACCTGGGTCAATAGGTGTTGAAGTTATTGAGTCTTTTAGTCATATCAGATCATCAAAGAGATACCTTTTCTTTCTCAAGAGAGATTATTTGTGTGTCTCTTACCAATCACATCTGCTTCCATAAGACATGGTTTATATCTCTATGTTCTGGTGTCTTCTATCTGGAGATTTGAACAGGAGTTTTATTTCTGTCTCTGAATCTCCCTTCTCCCCAAAAGGTTTATTCTGATATGAAGGAGTTTTTCAATAGTGACACGGGTCAGCACACCCCTTGTGTTGTGCTGCTTCTGCAGCAGGCTCATCCTTGGAGTGCCTGGGACTCATCTCCTCTTCCCATGGTCACATCCTAGTGAAATCCAGCTTTAGTTACCTGCCACAGTAAAATTATAAAGGGTTAGCAAAAAAAAAAAAAAATTGTAGAGAGAATTATTTGCAGCAGAAAACACCAAAAATACAAAAAAAAAAAAAAAAAAAAAACCACCACAAAAGAAACCAGTCATAGTCCAAGCATAATTTGATTAGTTTTGGGTTTTTTTAGTCATTTATTTTGATTTTTTTTTCCACATTATTGTTCTATATTTGATTCAGGTAAAGTAGTGTTGCTTCTCCATCAAGTACTCCCCATCTGGAGCTGTTAACTGAGATCAATAAGTAGAGTTAACCTGAGATTTAGGGCACCATATCTCTAGAAGAAGAACAAATACCAGCCATTGAAACTCCTTTGGCTATACATGTGGGACAAAAGCCAGGCAGCTAAGAGTAAGGAGGAGCTATTTTGGTCATTTTTGCCAACAAAGATAATTTTTTTTTTCTTTTTCACATTTTTGGAAACCAGATATCAACTTTTCACTGGGACACTTAAGCATCCTGCAAGTTCGGGTTTTTTTAAGGGCTGGGTTGGACTGCATTACTTCTATCTCTAAAAATGAGCTCAACATCAAGATTTAATTTAAAATCTGTTTCTTTGAATTAGCTCTTTGAATTAGCTCTTCCTTCCATTCAAACAATATATGCTCAATAATTAATTATTTAAAATCCAAAGCCACTGTCACCTTTCCCCAGTTTATGGTAATTTTGTGCCTCTTATAGGCTGAAGGCAAAGGGGATGCCATTGTCCAACACTAGATTCTGAAAATACCTCAATATTAGGGTGAAGCAGCTCATAAAAATCTTGATTTTATATAAACAGGCTTTTTCCAGCTGAAACAACTCCATGATTGTTGCTCATGGTTAGCTGGCTGCTCACACAGTGCTCTCAGGCTGCACTGAAGTTGGGTGCCAGGGACAGCCACACTCTCCCAGCCACTGCAAGTGGCCAGAGCCAGATGCTCTTTGAGCAATTCCAGGGAAGGTATCAAGACTGGGAAAGCATCTCTGCACAGGGTAGAGTAGCATGTGTGCCTTATTGCCATATTATACATAAAGCTAGCATCTTCTTGATAAATTAGGAGGCATCTTTTCCCTTTGCTATTCCTCTTGCAAGCAGCATGACATAACATTCTGGAGTGTCCAAAGGCTACTTAATCCTGACTTGCTATTTGTAGGCAGCTTTTCTAATTTTATTGTGTTTTTATGGTGAGACTTGATAATAAATAGGCTTATTCTCTAAGTAAAAATATAAAACAAAAGCATGAACTATTAGTTCAGTAAGGTTGGTGGTGTAAAGGAAGAGTAAATAGCATTTGCTTTCTGCCTATAAGAGGTAAAGAATTGATCTATTATTCAGAGGTGCTGCCCTTTCTAATTCCCATTGACTTTGGGTTACATATCCAGGTGCTTAAGTGAGATAAATTTTTAACATGCAAAGCTGGAAGTGATATTTTGGCATAGGGTCCCATTTTTTCCATGCAATTTCTCCCTTTTCAACTTTTATTTTTCTAGTTGATTGCTTTTTTTTTTATTTTCAAACTTAACCGGGTCTTAAAATCCTAATGTAATATTTTGTAACACTTTTTTTCCCATTTGAAATCAATGATTATACTAGATTAGTTCCTCAGGTTCTTTCAGCTTCCATAAAGGAGACATGAATATTAGGGAAAAATGGGTAATATTTCTGTGAGTTAAATTCATTTTATTCTCTCTTCTAAGTATTGGACAAAAAGCAAATCTAATTAATGAAGAAAGGCTGATTTGTATAAACTTATATATTCCTTAGGGGCTTTAAGAGGAACCAGTGGGCTACATATCTGTGTTGAAATGCACAGACTTTTTTAGCTTGTGTGTGTTATTCAACTGCATAGTGCAAGTTTCTGATCTAGAAAATCATTTTGGTTCAAATACATAGAAAAAAGTCCTGAACAGTGCAGAGAAGAGCTTTCTCGGGCCAGGCTGAGTGAGCTGGCCATCTCTGCCAGCAATCCTCACTGCAACATGGGCATTACATGGGGAATCTTCTTTTCTGAATCCAGCTCCAGGAGCAGAGATGTTTAAGGGCTTGTGAGTTCAGAATTAAGAACTGAAATAATTCCATCTTCATGGACACACTCACAATTCGAACATGATGCTGAACCTCCTTGTGCTTCCCCATGTGGAAAAATGGATAATCCTTCCTTCAGAGAATGATATCAAATACTTTCTGAAGAAGAAACAGCTCTGTAACACATTCTGATATCAGAGAAATGGATGTTTTACAAGTAACAATAGTTATTTATCCAAACTAAAGAGGGAAGCAGGTAAGTGGGCATGGGTAAGGAAGGCAGGCATAGAATTTGTTGTAGGAACACATTTCTAAACACATATGAAGGGAACAGCTACTCAATTCCCTGAAATTTGCAAGGAGCAAACACAGGATTGTAGCTTATTTGTTTCTCCTTTTCTAAATTTAAGAAGAAAACTCTTTAATTTCTTTCACCTCCAGATCCTCTGCATTGGTCCCTCTTTGGCCACAGACATTACTGGGCTTATTCTATTAATGGAAAACGTTTCAGGAAGTTGATGCTGCTCAAGTGTGTCAGTCCCCTGTGCTAGACCCTTAAAAGCATGGAATTACCAGATTCAGAGACACCTCTTAACCTCCCCTCACACCCACACAGCATGTCTCTATTGACAGTGACAGATACTGCATCTTAATAGGGAACCTACTTCAGCCTCCAGCAGAGAAGGAAGCACTCCACTCATTAATCTCCTTCAGAGTATAGTCTGAACCCTTATTTACAGCCTCAGCAACATTAGCAAGCGTTCTGTGTTGACATATGCACACAGGTTAGGCGTGTCAGACAGGATGAGCTTCTGGGGGAAGCTGATGTTTTAATGAAGGCTTTGCCTCCTCCCCGTCACGGGGAAGCGCTGCCGGCTCTGCCGCTCGCCATCTGCAAAGCAGCATCCCAATGGCATTCCTCATCAATCCCAGCCCACCTCCTGCAACAAAACACCAAACTGTGCTGGTGGAAGGCTTCAATCAGCTTCTCCTTTCTGTGCTAGTGGACAGGACGTGAAAACCTGGAGAAAGAGAACATTTTGTATAAACACCTGCTCTGTTTCGGGGTCTGCGTTTGGGCCCTTCCACTTATGTTTGATGGGAAGCACTGCTTTTCTTCTCTTGCCAAGACAGAAAAAAAACCCAAAGAAAAACCACTTAAAAATAATTTTGGAGGCTTGTATGAATCACTCTGTTGTCTCATGAAAATCTGATCTGGGCAGAACCAGTGCAAAGTCTTGAATGTTCTGCATTTGAAATCATCATGTGGCAGATGTACTCAGAAAATTGGATAAGCAAATAGCTTTGTGTTTTTTACCACCTACATTTCAGAGTGCTGGGAAAAGTCTGGGTGTTAGTTGAAAGCTTATCATATGCTAAAAATGTAATACTGTCAATGCTACAAAAGGGCCTGTTTGTTTTGAGCTGGTTATCTGTACTAAGGATTAGGAATCAGTTATTTTGGTAGGGCTTAAAGGAAACTGAGGGATGCTCTGGAAGAGAAAGGTAATGTTTAATTTAAAAACAAATATTGCTCATAGCATTAGAGGGATACTGTACACCAGAAATGTGATGCCAGTAACCAAAATCAAAAAAGCAGTGTGGCTGGTGCATGAGACTAAAAAGTCTCAGCTCTGGCAAGGTCTTCCCCTTGCAGGGATGCCTCCAGGAGCACATCTGTGCAGTGTGCCAACTCAGGGTGGATCAGCTTTCAGAGGCCATCTCTAATTTGGTTTTCTTGCTACAGCTCCCTAGAACACATCCAGGCTGGTGGGTTTGAAGGGTGAGGCATTGGACTTGTCTGGGCACAGCTGTGTAAAACACCTGGAGATATTCTGGCACCCAAGGAGAACTGGGTGAGGCATTGTACTTCAGAGGGTCGCACAGGTGAGTGCTTGGCCATACAACAACGTTCTGCCTGTGTTCTCACGTTAACTACAGGAATTAAAAGGGACATCTGGCAGCTTGATTCCTCCTATTATGTCCTGTCTTGCCAATAATATTGACTAGCTAAGCTCTTCTCAGAAGAAATAGTACTGGTTTCTTTAACAGGATGGGGACAGACCCGAGGGAGAATGGAAAGTAACCTGTATGTCACTCTTACATTTAGGGCCATATATTCTGAACTCATGACTCTTTGTCTTGCTATATTTTATATTAACCCATTTAATTTCATACAGATGGGTCTCTATCTCTTCCTGTTAAATTCACTTGACCCTTCCTTGCTCACCTATATAAATTCCAATATAGATTTTTTTTGAGGGATATCATCTGAAATGTTTTATTCATGGTACAAAATCATGCATTAGTATCACTGTGTCTGATCCTTTGAATAATGATTGCTTGAAAACATGCTTTTTATCTGATCAAATGCTTAGCAACTCCATATTGGATACGGGTTATGGGCCATTAGCCACTAGATATAAGACATCCCTTAAAATGTAAGAGGATAGTCACTGTAACTTCTACAAATTTATCTTAAATTTTCTCTAATACTTCATTAACTGGATTAGGGTCACCTGCTGTGTTTTACAGCAGTATTCTGTATTGTTCCAATAGCCTGCATGGAATGAAGGCAAGATTTATCAATAATCTTAATTAGCAAGCAGTAATAAACTAACTCAGGGACAGAGCAGCTCACCATATTTGCTTCTATGCCCCTGTAATTTTTCTGAAAACAATTATTTCAATTGAGATATATGAAAGCAGATTTCAAAGAAGGTGCTCAGCAAAGGGTCTGAAGGAGAAGCAAGGTTTTCAGTTGAGACTAGGATTATTTATATTGGACACAAACCTCCCACGAGGTGTTGCTGCCATGGCCCCTCTTGCAGACAGAGGCTGTTTGGAATTCATTCTCTTTGCCTTCACCACAAGTGCAGATGGCAGTGTGTAGTATCAGCAGCTTCGTTCTGCAGGGAAGGATTAATCAAATGCAAAAGTCACAGAGATTGGTATTGGTATTTAACAAGACTTGGATATTAGGGAGAAAAAGAATGCACTTTTCTTCAGGCTTGCTCTTTAGCTCTACAATTCCCAGCATTTTTTTAAAACATTGGTGGTCATTACTTGCTTTTCAGAGCACCAAAAGAGAGATGCTGACTTCCATTCTGATAACATTATCACAACCTAAACATCCTGAAAACAACAGAAAAAAATATCCTGCATTGCCAGTAAGTCTTCATTTCAGGGGCCCTGTGGCAATGAAAAAGCTCTTGGGACACTGAGGAGTAGGAGAGAGGAATAAAATTGTAGAGCCACAGTGCTGTGGAGTTTGGGCAGGATAATTGTCCTTGGGGGACCACAGGGGAGGGATCTTTGAAAAGGGACAAGCCTGCTTGGTGGTTTTGAAGACATTCAAGGTGTTCAAGGTAGCTTCTTCAAAGTCATGTCAATAGCCATGGAAATTAGTCCTGTGGTGATGTTGGAGTAATCCTGGCAGGGTAACTCCAGCCCTGAGAGCAACCCCATCCTTCTTTTGGGACAAGACACCACATTCTGTGCTGCCCTTAGCCCACAGGTCCTGTGGACTGTACCCAGGGCTTGGAGGGTGGCTTGGAAGGTCTTATCTAAGGTGAGGCAGACCCCAAGACACTCAGCATCTGGGGCTGTGCCTTCCTCAGAGCTGTTTCTGGAGTAGACAACAGCCACTTCATATTTGCCTAGTCAATCTCTTTAAAATGTAGTACTGATGGCAATGAACCAGTCAGATTATTGAAAATATGCACCTAAACATCACATTTGACTGCAAAACTGCTCAGCATTGATCAAACCTTGTCATGCTTGTCTTTGTCATGCTCTCCTCACACACCTGGTCATTTCTGCCTCCTTACTTGTAATGTTTTGAGAAATGGCATTATGTTAGCTAGTAAAAATTATGCTTCTTCTATGGAATATGAGCTTATTTATTTGATGCACAATAGGTAATCCATAGGTGCAGGTTTTTAAGCACCTCCAGAGGTAGAATAGCTGGCCTTTGCTATTCTAGACCTACAAATGCATGCACAGACACTCTTTCACACACAAAAACCCCTCTGCACTGATTTATTGACTCAGTCTGGGAGAGACAGTCTGGAGAGAATAGTGGGTTTGGTTTCATGGTTTTCATCCTCTGCTGTTGGCAGGAGATGCAGAGTGAAGGAAGCAAAGACCTGAGCACAACATTTGGCCTCCTCTCCAAATCCCAGGATGTGACCTCCAGAATCTGCTGCTCAACAACGCCGAAATCACAGAAAAGGGAACTGGCTCTGCCACTTTAGAACCAGCACAGGATTTGCAAGGCAAGCTTTAGTATCTGTTAAAAAAAAAACCACCTAGCAGAGGTACTTGGACACTGACAGCTCATTTCTAGTCAGCATCCCACAGCAGAGAATTATTACATCTTACGATTATTTTTTATTTACATACACGGCAGCCTGACAAAATGAGGTTGATGCTTTCTCCACTTTTTAGTTTCCAGCTGACTATCATTTTCTTTTAAGATTAAATAAGTAATTTATTGAACTGTAACATCAAGTATTTATTAGGAAATTGCTGGGTAATTTTAACTGTATCTTTTTTTAAAGCATAAATCTGCATCCAAGGCCTCCAGTAACTTTGTGCGACTCTGCACCATTAATTTCTTCCAGAGTGACATTCTGATATGAGCTGAACAGATGGAATTGCAGGATTGTTCTAGCAAATTTATCATAAAAAATGCATCCGACACCTGTGTAATTTGCCTAATCATTTTCCTAATAAGCTCCCACCATTAATTATGCACGATTTCCACAATGCAATCAAGATAAAAGTAAATCTGATGACTTAATACCCTTCAAAATAATTGGTTCACCCAACACAAGGCCTCCTTTGCTTTCCATAGCCATTCCAGTTAATTAGAAAAAGGGTGCACCCTGTAGGAGTCAGCAGAATGGAGGCTGAGCTCATGGTGGGAGGCAGGCCTGCTGGTTTTTTGGGCAGGAGTCAAGGATATTAACTCATGAAAGAGAGGAAGGGCCCCCCCGCCTCTCATTGCTGCCTCTCCCCCCCTGCCCACCCCACCCAGCAGCAAACAGATGCGATTAGTGTTCTTCAGCCATCAGAAAACTGACTGCAGGACTCCCAGGGTCTAATGAGAATCAACTTTTCGGCGGCTGCTGTCTTGTGGTGCAGCCCACCTGTCACATCATTAGGTGCAGCATGTGCCTGGAATTCACTTTGCTAAATGAGATTTACAGGCCCCAGTGAAACCCATCCTGCAGCATTCCTGCTTCAATTAGCTAAAGATTAATTGTCTGAGAAAGGGAATGAAAGTTTTACTTCAACTGACCTGAAAATGGTTGGGGGGGGGGGGGGGGGGGGAGGGAGAGGAGAGAGAGGGGGATGGAGGGGGAGCCGGGGAGGGGGGCAGAAAGTATGGCTCAGGTATTCCACATAGGCCTCAGGCAGCGTGGAAAAACGTGATAATTTAAAGGTGCTGCAAATTTCCTACACCTCGTCTGGATGAGTGAAATTAACTAGCACTAAAAGCTGTCAAATTAAAGGTTGACTTCCAGATATTAGCACCTTAAATGTCACCGAATATTCTCCGTCTCTCCCCCTCCCCACCCTCCCTCCTTTCTCTCCCTCGGCCTCTCTCTCTCTTGCCCTCCCTATTCCTCCCCCATCTCTTTTTTTTTTTTTTTTTCTTTTTTTTTGGCAAACAGGCATCTCAGCACACCTGCACGTGCACACAAACATTATCCTACTGCTGTTCCTGCTAACTGCCTGTGCGTGCTCAGGCCGGCGTCGCTCGGTGTAAACCTCGGGTGTAACCATGGCTACAGAACAACTGGCAATTACAAAATTTCCTCCATTTTTAATGTTATACTAATTATGTTTGAATGTGTTTTAATGAAGAAAGGAATTGAGGAGATGAAACAGTGTTCTCTGCATGAGGAGAGTGGGGGTGAGAGCCTGTGTCTCCTGTCTTTGACAGCCTGGAATTCAAGCCCAGGGAAGGTGCAGAGCATCTTGAAATGAGGTGGTGTGCCTACAAGTACATGGTGCTTGCACCAGCACCTGGGAATACATGGATTCAAGTTTAGAATCCCAACAATAACAAGAAGAAAAGGCCAGGCCTGCTCATAATGTTGGGAAGAACGAATCACATCCTAAATTGGACTTTATTTCAAGACTAAAAGACGGCTGCTTATTCTGCAGTGCCATTTCTTGGGATATCCTGCTAGCCAAAGGTGAAGCTCCAAACCTTAAGCTGGTTTAGAAGAATCCTACAGTTATAGAATGCCTTCAGTTGGAAAGGACTTCAAAAACTGCCTTGTTCCAGCCCCTCTGTGATGGGCAGGGACAGCTTCCACTAGACCAGGTTGCTGAAATTCACATCCAGCCTGGTTTTAACCATTTCCAGGCATGTGACATCCACAGCTTCTTTGGGCAAACCTGTTCCAGTGCCTCACCACTCTCACAGTGAAAAACTTCTTCCTTAGCTTTTGTTCAGCTGTGATTTTGAGTGAGAAATGTTTTTTCTTCTGTTCTGCATGGTATGAAATATATGGAGTGTGTGAGGTGGTTTCCATGCTTGTAGGATGTGTAAAATGTTTAAAAAAAAATGTTATTTGTTAAATGTTATTACCTATTGTGCTCTCAACCCTTAGGTCTGGCATGTCTGCTTGTGCTTCATCTCTGGCTCTGTGTCATCCAAAATTCTAGGTCATGTCAGCAAATTTGACTGAGGCCAAAGCATGTGGGTGTCTCCTGAGCCAGCTGAGGTGTGGGAGGCACACTCCAAATGCTCTTTTTGGATTTTAATGGCATAATGGAAGGACATGTCCTGCCACCCAAATTATTCTGGGGCTGGGCATCAGCCTCAGAGGTTTCCATCAGCAGAACCCAGTGGGTGACCTGCCAGGGCGTGGTTACAGCTGGGTCTTGTGCTGCTGTTGGTGCCTTCAAACAGGGCAAGATGAGGCAAATACAACTTAGCAGAGAGAGCAGCACCACTACTGGCATTTTGAGCTGGGGTCACAGGGCTGCAACAGGTGTGAGTGTTTGACTGTGGGGCTTTTTCACAAGACCTGTTGGGTTCTAATTTACCTGGGGGGAATCAAGAATAAATCCCCAGCAAACAACATTTTGCATCCTACTTCTCCCTCTTCTCTGCTAACCTGGTAATTTGGCATGCACGCACACCCACTGCTGAAGGTGGGGTGGGGATCCTGTTACAAATTTCCTCGCAGCAGTGAGCTCTGGATCCCAGCTGTGTCTTCAGTGGCATGAGCCAGCTTGATTATGCTAAAGCACCCCTGGATCCCTTCCTCTTTTGTTTCAGTCTACACAGGGTTTTAAAGCTTAAACATTTGACATGCTTGGGTAGTTTCTTCTCTAATTTTATCCCAGCTGACTGTGCAATGAGTTTAACTCAGAGCCCTTAGGTGCAAGCCACTTTCCACAATGTATATTAAGCCTTATAAAACTAGCCTGTATGTCATTATCCAGAATATAATTACCTAGATTGGAATTTGGCCAGGATACTGGGGCTAATATTGTTAGCCTTGCAAAAATTGGCACGGGACTTTCTAATGACCACATGTGGTCAATGCCATATGTTTGCAGCTCATCTGAGGGATGGTATCTCTCTCACAGCCATGCCCCCTTGAAATCACTTCAGGGCAGGAAAGCAAAAGCTCAGAGGCCAGACAGGACAGGCAGTGGCTGGTTCGGAGGCTGATGACATCTTTGATGTGCAGCAGACACAGCTCTGCGGCGAGCCCGGGTGCTGCGTGGCCAGGAGCTCTCACTGACCCAAATTTCCATGTTCCCTCCCTCTCTTCTGCCAGCCCTCAAGCCTTCACAGCCTAGCCTGATGAGGAGGGTCTCTGCCCTTTCTGGAGATGAGGTATTTTACATAAAGCTATGTTTTTTATCTCTCATCACACAGGTGACTTCATCCACTCTAGATATTACTTTTGACTAGGGTGGCCTAAACCATAAACTCTGTTAGAAATGTTGTATAAGACCCTTTTATTTTTTGAATTTCCTTTTGTTGTATGTCAGACAGTCATAGCACACCCTGTTTGAGGATGACTGTGCTTTAAAGTAATTAAGCTAACATGAATGTTCTCATTAAAGGGAAATATTTAAATATATGGTAAAAGTTTTCCATGTTTGCTCTGTATGCCACTAGGAAATTTGGGATAGAAATTTGGAAATTTTGGAACCTTTCAGACAAAACAGTGTTTTACCACTGCTCTGGTCAGTGATAAGACTCATCTCCATCCCATTGTTCAAAACATTCATAAAAACATGAAAAAGCGTTGAGTTTTGAGCACCTCTGGTAGAATGTCATTACAGGGTTCAAAATGAAACTTGTTCTGCTGTTTCCTCCTTATCCTGACAAGAAGAAGTGTTCAGTGTTCTTGTCCTTTGCAGTTTCTTCTTCATGACCCTTCTGAGTCTCCTCAGAGTGACCAAGTCACCCCCTCTTGTGCTGCCCATGTGGGTGGGGTTCTCTCCCCACCTTTTTTCTTCCCTCTCTCCTTTGAACTGCTGAGCTGTATTCTCTTCAAATTGTGCAATGAAACCCTCCATTTACTTTAGCCTGTGATAAAATAGATTTTCATTATAAAACATTTAATGTTACTGCATGACTCCTGGCCTTCATGCCTTGTTAAGGCACGAGTGGCGGTAGGAAAGTGATGACCTAACACCTCTGTTTTGAACCTAATTCTCTCTTGATTGTCAAAAAAGTTGTGAAAAAGAAATCAAATCTATTATTGGACAAGGTTATCATTAAGGAGGTTGGCAAGCCTTCATCTTTACAGCCTTCAGCTTTACAGCTCTCCTTTTCTGGAGAGATCATCGTTTGGTTTAACGACCTGCCTTGCCACTGGTAGTGTTTAATCTTCCCTTTTTGATTAAACTGCTAGAGATGGTTTTGCCAAGTCATCTCCAAGACTCTGTTCCCTTCACATGTCCTGCATTTTTGACTTTTTTAACAGCCTTTTTACTTGAATATAATACAAGGGTGGTGTTTGTGACTCTGGCTGTTGATCTTTTTCTAATAATGGTCAATTCATAGAATTGTGGCTCCATTTACACGTGGTGAACATGTGTCAGAAGAGCATAAAGAAAGATCAAAAATTTTTTATTTTAGAAACTTTATTCCCTCTTACTGAGATCTCTGGCCTAACTCAGTTTGGGACTTACTATAACTCACATCAGTCACCATTCAACTTCTGCATCAGATTTTAGAGATGAAATTTCAGAGCTTTCCTGTAAAAGACTAAATTACCTCAAGCAAATCTAGCTTAAGGAGGAGGGCAGTTTTTAGGGCTGTATCCTTGTGATGTTTCAGCCTGGAGTATTTCAGTCAGTCTGGCATGGGAGGGCTCTGACAGAGGCAGGTTTTCAGTGCTTTGGAATTCACTGTTTTGAGAGTGAAAGTAAAACGAAGGCAGCAAGGGATGGGAGAGATGAGACAATGTGATTTACTGGAAAAATCTGGCTCTTTTGGGGAAGAAAGAGCTGCCTGCATTCAATATAACTGGATGTATATTTAATTAATAGCAAGAAGCCCAGTGCTTTTGGAAAACACTTGCAGACCCAAAGAAATAATTCACTGTACAATGGATCCCTAGCAAAGGACCTTACTGTGATCCATGCCAGCACCACTGTCTAGCTTGGTTCCTCCTAGCTTTTTAATGTTGTGATGCATATTTTCAGCCCTTCTTGAAGCCAAGATCAATGGGTGTGAAGCATCTTTTGGAGGACAAATATATTCAGTTATACTTCATTATAAGCTCATAAAATCTATCTTTTTGCTATTTTATGACTTTTTTTGTGCTGTTTTAGGTCAATTTACTAGGACCTTATGCACACCCATAACTCTGGTACGCTGAGGTTGTGGAGATGTACAGCAAATTATACATTCAGAGAGTATAATTTCAATAGTCCTCTCTATACATTCAAAATAAATTGTGGAGTTGATGATTAACTCTGTAAATAAGTTGACTATTTCTAGAGCAAGGTGGTTTGAGAGACAGGAAACTCTTTTAATTTGTTTTCCTATTTAAACAGACAAATAAGTGCAGAACCATAAATAAGGAGGTGAAACTTGACTATTTACCACACAAATGTGAATTAAGCAGCTCTTGATGGGAACATTTTGCAATTTGCTCCTGAGGGTATTGCTGACCTGTCTAATTTTGAGTGTGCAGTAAAATGAAGGCCTTCTGGATGGAGCTGGTGAAATCAACTCACAGCCTGCTGTGCAGAACACCTGGACAATTGCAAATTGTTTAATTCTAAATAATTGCAATTATTTAATTCTGAAGGATGCTTTTCAGGCCTGTGTTCTGGAGGTTTGAGGCCCACAAAGAGGACATTTTGCTGAGGAAAACAGTATTATGTCTGAAGTCTGAATGCACATTTTGGGCTGTGTAGTGGCTTTTGTTCATTTTGTTTGGATTTTGGATTTTTGATATTCTGTTTCCCCTCCTAAATTATGGCAGTATTTTCTCAAATCTCAAGGGATTTCTGTGTTCTGCTGAGGAAAAATTTAGCTTCAGCTGACTTTACTAGTACAGGTATTGCTATAATGTACACATAACTTTTTAAGTGTTCTTCCACTCTGCCTTTGACCGACCTTCTAAGGAATTTCCATTCCACAATTTAGGTCCCTTCTACAATATTCCATCACTGATTTTTAATGATGTTTAAGTGTCTTCTAAGAAAGAGGCAGCATCTTAAGAATCTTTAAAAGACAACTTTCCCATGCTAGTACAAAGCCCCAACATTTTTTTGCTTGTTTGTTTCTACTCTGAATAAATTATTCAGTAATTCTGGGTTTATTACCTCAGCTATTATTTGCCTTTCAGACAGTCAAGCTTGGAAGAGTCAATCTGAGGCCATTGCCCCCCAACTCAAAAGCTGAAAAACCCAGAGCTCCTGCTGGGACATCCTTGCTCCCAGCTGCAGTGAACAGTAGGAGAACTATTCTTTCTCTGGTTTTGTTGGTTTTTTTTTTTTTGAAAGCTCCCTGTATTTCTGCTGATACCTAAATAGAGATTGCTGACTTTTGGTATTTCTGAAGATGTCTGTCTTGTCTTGATGTCCTCAGCACATGGGAGCTCAGCTCTAGCAAAAATTTGGCTCTGGGTCTGTACACTTATGGCAACTTCCTCTGTGAATAGTGAGCTCTGTGGTTAATTAATGCAAGCTGTGTTATCATTTCATCTACTGTTGTTCCTTCTGTTAGGGAAATTTTCTGTTTATTCAAAGTATCACAGTAGTGCTTGTAGGCCTTAGTCAAGAACTTGGGCCTCGTGGAAATAATAATTTTTAATAGTTTCCTTTTTTAGCTTGCCTTCTTAAGGAAACACAAGTTATGCTGTCGTGCTGTTTGTCTGGCGGCCTGCTCCAAATAACTTTGGAGTCTTTTAATTAATTTAATCCAAAGTTTACTGTGGGAGCTCTACCAATTTTTGTGGAAACTGGCTACCAGTGAGAGGAAAAGGTGATGCAAATTAAGGCTCCTGCTGCAAGGAAGAGTGTGTGGTGAGCTCGAGTTATTTTCTTTCTGGGAGCAGACATGTGCTGGCTGGCCAAGCAGCATAAATATAGCTCTTGTGCTGCCTCTTCCCTGCTCAGTAATTAGGAAATCCAGGAGGGAGGTGCTGTGCTCTGTCCTCATTTTGAACTAGAATGAAGGAGTGGAGGGAGGCTGGAAGTAGTGTAGAGGAAGACTTGGATATATTGAGTGGGGATTTGGGAAGCAGTCTTCATTAGCTCTGCTGCTCTCACATTAACTAACTAGATTTATTTTTTAGTATACTTGGGAGTGCAGATATTCACAAGGATTTTAATGGGAGTCTTCCTGAGGAGAACTGAGAAAATCCTTGGAAAATTCTGGAAGGGCTGATGGTGATTTTCACTACTAGTAATGGTATTTTCATTTGCATGAAATGCACAAGTAGATCATTCAAAGTGGTGCACATATAAACATGCACAATTTTGCACATTTAAATTATCACTTCTCTACCTTTATTCTGAGTTCATTTAATCATTTAGAAAGTCACCTGAAATTTTGAAAGGTAGATAATTTTTCCAAGCATGTACTAGAAATCAGAAGTGTCGTATGTCTAACTAAGAGGTTAGCATGAATAAAGGCACCTCAGAAAAGAGTTAATCATTTTCTTTCCCCATCCTTTTTTCTAACTTGGGGTCCCAGAGAAAACTCATTTTAGGTATCACAGTTGCTCTGTATTGATTGGATAACATCAAAAAGTAAGAAATAGAAATTCTTCTCTGATTTGGATACCATTAGGATTTGTTCCTTTCTTTTATTAATAATTTTTATTTTATTTAGCATTTTAATGTTAAACTAGAGTTCTGGCTGAACTCCAGCTTTTGGACAAATTCCAGCTTAAGTAATTACATTTTATGTAATGAATTTCCCTATCTGGCATTAATTGGAAGAGCTATTCTTCACTTCCTGTCCTAACATGATCTATAATGTTGCTCTGTGATATAGATTACTTTGGTCAGCCCTGGAAATTGCTGCATTTTAGTAGACAGATACATATGCACTGGGAAACTTTCAGAACTTCTGGGATGCATCATCTACAGAGCCCTCATTCAAATAAAAAGTTTTGCTACTCAAAAGTTTTGCTACTCAAGCATCAGTAGCCACACTCTCCTCCAGTGGCTGGAAGCCTTAAAAAACAGGATGTAAATTTAATTCTACTGATAGGTGTTTAGAATGGCTTTTTTCAGCTGGAAGGACAAAGGCCCAGGGTTGAGGGTTCTGAATTTACTGCAGGGTGTCCCAGGGACCTTTTCCAGGTGAGGTCTGTCTGTGTGCAGATGGTCATTCCTTTGTTTGGATACTGAGGGAAGGAGGGAACCTTTGCACACAGTAAATCAAGTGAGAATTCTTTACTACTGTTTTTGCAAAATTAAATTTCTCTAATCTCAAATGCTATTTACAATATAAATTATCTCTTTGTATTCAGTCTGTTAGCATCCAATATAATTAAAGCCAGAAAATCTGCATCTATTATTTTTTGCTGTTTACAGACCCTCATAAATTCTTGGGGTTTTTTGGCCATTTTGGCTGGCTGCTCTAAGACTGCTTTCCTCTAGCTCTATGCTGAATTTCAGTCTGCAGCCTTAACTACTGAGAACATTTTCTTCAAATTCTGTTTTTTTTGCAAGGCAGGCTGAGACCTGCATAGAAGACAAATTTAAGAAAATAGGTTTAACAAAGCTAGGAACAATTAAAATGTGCAAGCTCTCTGGGACTACTTTCTTGGACACAGAACATAAAGTAACTTTTTTTTCTTAAGGTTTTCAAGGTTAGAGTTGCAGTGGGGCAGAAGGCTGGTTTATGGCAACGTGGCTGATTTTTTTGGATATCTA
Source organism: Haemorhous mexicanus (assembly GCF_027477595.1). Lineage (NCBI taxonomy): Eukaryota > Metazoa > Chordata > Aves > Passeriformes > Fringillidae > Haemorhous > Haemorhous mexicanus. The sequence continues at coordinate 3,224,944 of NC_082345.1, read as the reverse complement.
TGAGGTCAGTTCCACCAACGTTATAAACTCACATGACACAATTTGGCCTCTTTAGATGTAAAATATGGCTATTTTCTTTTTTACCCTTCATTCACACTGAATCTGGTGTATGGTGGCATGCACTTTTGTTAAAGAACTAGAAAATAGGTGTGGAAATGTTTCTGTGTGTTGTTACTGAAATGAGTTTACTGACAGCTGACTGGATACTAGCAGACTTCCCATGACTATCCATGTAAGTTAGCTGCTAAGAAAATCTGAATTAAAACTTCATTCTATGACAAAACAAACACCCCACCCTTATTTTTGCTTGCTCAGAAATCTTTGGAAAGTTGCCATTGAGCCTTGAGTTCGGCTTCTTACCGGGTATTAAATATGCCATGAAAGAACTTTTCAAATTTTGGTAAGTTAAACAATAAGACTGACCCTCAAACAGAGGCTTAGCATGGCTTTTCTGCAGGCAATGTGTACCCTGATGTATGGGCTGGCTGGCTGTAGATCAAAACTGGAGCTTTTATTGATTAAAGTCTTCCTACAGTGGGGATTAAAAAGGCATGTCTTATCTCACTATCTATTTGAGAGATACAGATTCCTGTTATTTGCTGAAGTAAGGGAATGCTGGCAGTATCAAGTTCTTTACATGAGGACTGACGTGACTAGATGCTCCTTTGAGGATTTAATTCACTGTGTTGGAAGAACAGCCCAACCACTCTGGGAACAAAAACTGCTCTGTCTGGACAGCCCTTGCCCAGCTGTGGGACTGCACTGCACTGGCTCTGGCCCCTCTGAGCTCTGTATCTCTGTATCTGGGTAGGTTTTGGTTGGTTTTTTTTGTTTTGGTTTGGTTTGGGTTTTTTTTTTTTTTTGTTGGGTTGTTGCAGTTTGGCTTTGATTATTTGTTAGGGGTTTTTTGTTTGATTTGGGTTTTTTTGTTTGGTTTGGGTTTTTTTGTTTGTTATTGTTTTTTTGTCAACTACTGTCTTGCCTTTTTTTTTTTTTTTTTTTGGTCATTTGCAAGTAAAATTGAGTGGAAATTGGTTTTCAGTTATAACCCTCACTTAAATCACTGCCATCACTGAGAAGACATCCAGAGACACACCTAGACCAGAGTCTGGCCCTGTATCAGTGGAGCAGCAGGAAAACTGTGTGAAGTGTTAGTATGTCCCATGTGAGAGAACTTAAGGGACGTCATGTGGGGCAGCTTCATTAATTTTTGGACCCTTTTCAACAAGGACCAACTCAGTTAGACCAAATTAACAAACAGCTACTTAGCAAAAGTAACTCTTCATCCTTTCAAATCTGTTGTGGGGTTTTTTTTTTATGGACTTGTTGGCACTGCACAAGTGTTGGACAAATAATGCATGCATATAAATTACTGCCAGTGATTTTGTGATCAGTAGCATTAATTTCTCCGGAGAATAAACTTGGAATATTCTGAGTAAGGTACATCTGGGCTCCCTTTCAGGGTTAAAGACTTAGAAGGGGTTTCCATGAAAGATCCAGTGAGCAAGCAGGGTTGGGCACCACCCCACACAGGACAGAGGCACAGGGGCCAAGTTTGTACCTTGATCAACCCATGCAGCTGGAAACTCCACATCAAATATGACTGTTCCTAAGGCTCCCTAAGTGTCATTGTTCTTACCTTTAAAGCTGAGTGGAAAACAGCAGTGGTGTTTTTCTGAGAACTCTCACTCCTGATTTTTTTTTTGCATTTACACTGTACAAAACAAAATAACTATTCTTTGTTCAGTGTGGCTGGGATGGGGCTGAGAGGCTGGGACCTCTGAGTTTAGGAGCTGGCTATGTTTCTGAAGAGTCAGAGAATAAGAGTTAGAATAGAGAATAGATAATTGATAGGAGGAAGATTTCAAAACCTAACTCCTGTTATGATCCTGCAGTCCTGGCTGAGTTTTAGCAGTAGCTTATTAAAGCTTGACTTGTCACACAAAAATGTTTAGATGTCAACAAGTAAAAGTTCCTTAACATTTTTCTTATCTCTATATTAAGGTTAATGGGTTAGCATCAAAACCTGACTGCCTTATTCACAGTAATGAAGTTATGTGTATCTTACTGGACTTCTGAATCTTTTCTAAACTGCTGGACTTTATGAACTTTTCATTTTTGTATTCCTGTTTCTCATTCATGGTTCTCTTCTTTCTCATACAAAAATTCATATGTATCACAAGTCTTGCTTCTACTTTCTTGAATAGTTTTCTCTCATTTACTTAAAACATGATCCACTAATGGTTATAGTATGCTAATATGTGATTTATAGTAACAAACTGTGAAGCCAGAATAGTGTAGCAACATTGTGCTTTCATCCTTTAGTTTAGGGATTAAGGTCAAAGCACAATGACATCCAGATTTGGAGTTACCACTTCTCTGCCCACATAAACTCTAGAAAGAAGGACTTAGAACAGCCACACAGAAACAGTTTTGACTTCTTTTTGAGTCCTATACTCCCCTTAGAGATTATCTTGTATTTTCCTGGTCCATTTTAGGCATGGTCCATAAGGGGGTGCTCTGAGAGACTAAGAGCATCCTTTTGTGGGCTACAAACATCCTTTTTCCCTATTTCAGAAAAGATGGTGGTCTTATTCAGTGGGATGGATGTTAATTCAAGTCCCTAGAGGACTTGAATTTAAGATTTAGGAACCCCTTCTGATTAGTAAATTTGTGGTCTTAATTTAGCAGCAGCACCTATGCTATGTTTTTCCCCATACTGAATTCTACTCAGTTAAGCAACATCCAAAAGAATTAAAGCAGAAGACAAATGCAGTGTAAACATTTATTTTGAGTTCTTATGATTAATGTGATTGATTTGTGAAAGGGTGAAATTATATTGTAAAGTTAATCATTAGAGAAAATAAATGCCTGAAGGATCTAAGCTGAACATATTGGGCTTTACTTTTCACTGAGTCAGTATAGATTGGCAAACCATATTGCCCATTCAAAGAAATGTTAAACGTGTTTACAGATTTCATGAAAGACTCTGAAGACAACATCACTTTAACAACATTTTCTGTCAAAGGCTACAGTAATAACCTGATTTCTACTATCAGTCAAGCTGGAGTACCTGTCAGAAGTAGTTGAGCACCTTGCTTAAATAGAGAAGAATTTGGCCTAGCTGTCTTGTAATGCTCCAAAAATATAATTGGTAAAATATAATGGTTTTCTTTATTTTGTTGGTTTGGTTTTGGTTTTAATCCTGCAGGTAGAGGTGAAGTTGATGTGTAGTTCAGACCTTGTGGCATGTCCAGTGCTGCACACTCTGACACAAACAAGTCACTGCCTGAGTGGAAACATCCCAGGGGAAGGTGTTGATGGCTTTGGACAGCCCCACGTGGCAGCAAACTCATTGTGCCTCTGTGGTGGTGAGTGTCCTTGTGGCACAGAAGTGTTTCCACTTGTGCTGAGATGGTGTGGATCCCTCTGGGAGTGCACAGTGCCCCTGTGAGCAGGGCAGGTGGGTCCTGACAGGTGCCCTCCATGTCTAGAAGGGTTCATTGTGTGTTTTGTACAGCTGCTGCTCTAGGTGAGCTGTCTCATCCCCCACATCCCTCAAGTCACAGAAAGCTGTGGCACCCTTACACTGTATAGCTGAAACATTCTTTTGTAGGTACCTGCCTTTAAAACCAAACAATTATATATTCAAGACCTTATTTATTTAGATATTAGGAGAGAATTGGAGTGAGAAGCTCAAACTTTTGGAAGTCTGGAGTTGTCGTGGTTAATGCTTCTATTGCTGTCCAAGAGAGACAATTGCTTGGGATGTTACATTTTGTTAACATATGTTAGCAAACTAAACTTGCTTGGTTGAGGCAGCCCCAGGATCTGCTGGCAGTCCACAAGTTATTTAAGACTGTCTGTGACTTTGATGAGATCCTTGCTTCTCTTTGACTTTGTTGTGACTAAAGATCTGAAGCCTTCAGGAGTCATTAAGGAATCATACACTATTTGTCAGGTACTGACTGGTAATAACATACAAGTTTTCTTAGCACTTCTGTGAGATAGGCTGTGTTGTATGACAAGCAGGGTATTATAAATTCCTTTCATGCACTTCTGGGCTGTACCAGATCCGACACATGCAATTCTAAAACTGTCACCATATTTTTTATTGCATTAATTTGGTATTACTTGTAGTCTGAGTTTCAGTAAGCAGAATTTGAGAAGTAGAAACTAGTCCCAGTGTTAACTTTCCATAAGAACTCCATTCCTTTCTTCCATGTAGAATGGCAAGAGAGTGTTTCATTTCTATTTACAAGCATGATGTAAAGATGAATTAATTATTTGGAAAATCCTTTGAGATTATTCAGCATTGAAAAATGCAAATTATTAATATTCAATTATTAAATTCTACTATTATAGTTGGTGATAATAATGGAGCATATCCTAAAGTAAACAAATGGGAGAGACTGATTAAAATTGCATGGACAATTTTAACTTTCAATTTTCTGACCTTATAATACACCTGTGCTTAATTAGATCATCTCAGGTCTTTGATATTTTCTTGAGTAAAGGGAAAATATTTTTGTTTGTTATGCTCAGTATTTTTATGCATGTTTTACAATTCCTTGTTTTGAGCAGAAACAGAAATACCATGTTGAAGAGAAACTAATTTTCTAACATGCATTGCTTGGGTTTTGTTGCAGCATATGAAACCATTAAAAGAAAAAAAAAATCAAACCTCAATTAAGATATCTCTGAGCTTTGAGTAATTAGATGAAGTCTGTAATACTTTGGCACTAGGGATTTTTGTTTGCTTGTGTGCTTCAACCACAAGTTTGGATTTAAAAAAATGAACTTTACTGGAGAGAGATTCAATTTGCTTAAAAGAAAGCACAATACAGATTTATAGAATCATTAAATAATTTAGGTTGGAGAGAAAAGCCCTTAAGATCATGGAGCATTTTCTGTAGCTCTCTCCATTCAGTGCCAGGTAAATAAAGCTGCCTGGATATCTCCATTGGTGAGTCACAGCACATGGGAAAGCCCAGCTCTCCACTTCTGTTAGATCTTTGGTAAGCCATCACCTCACACTTGTGTTACATGCAGATCTCATTCTAAAAATGTCTATTGCCAAAGAAGATTGCACTGAACTGGTCTAACTATAGATTAAGTGGTTTTTTGTTTGGTTGCTTTTGTTTTGTTTTATTCTTCTCCCTTCTCAATGAGATAAAAAGACCCAACACAAGAACAAAGCAAAGCAGAGAGGTTATCTTTATTATATTCTGAGATTGGAACAAATCAGAAATGTCAATATCTTGGAATATATAATCTGATCTTTGAGACCCCAGGGCTTCTCTATAGGCAGAACTTGTAAGTGCTGATGCCACCCCAACCAATGAAGATGTTTATTGATTTAGATTTGTCAATGCTTAATTATGCACCATTACAGAAATATATGATGTCAATGAAAAAGAGGAATGTATGAATAAAAAATTCTTTGCAGTAGAACAACTGCATGCAGAGCAAAGCTTTTAGCTCTGGCTTTTAAAATTGAACAGATTTTTTTTTTTTTTTTCCATATGAACAATTTCACCCACAAGAAGGATTTAAATTTTTGGGAGGAGAAAGAAATCACACATGTTAGGAGGACAGCTTCTTGTTTTGTGTGTTCAGATGTCCACTTGCTTACAAAGAAATATGTACATGCCTCATCTATAAATGCCATCAGGTCCAGGTGTAGGTATGATTACAGACCTGAAAGGTATTTCAGACAAAGGAAAACATAGTTAGAAAGAATTGATGCTGCAGTTACGTGGCTCCCTTTAAGGTGACATAGGATCATTCTGGAAATAAATTAATCCTGAAAGTAACCTAGGACTTAGATAAAGGCTGAAAACTTCCTTCACTGAGGATGTAGGCTGCAGACCTCCAGTTCTCTATGTTGCTACTTTCTCTCTTGGCTCCTTTTGTTTTGTTTTGTTGTTTTTCAGTGGGGAGAAGTCTCTTAACAGTAAGTAGGAGCCCAAGCTCCAGCATCCAGATCTGAATACAAGCATCCTTAAATTTATTAAATAGATATTATCTTTGGTTTTGATAATGGGGGAAAAAGAAGGAAGGATAACAGTTGGAAAAACCCTGTGAGATCTCCAGTTAGTTAACACTGTTGACTCATTTCTTTTAAGTCATTACTAATTCAGTGTGTGAAATCTTTGACAATTATCTAATTGGAGAAGTTGTCTTGCATTTGACCATTCTCTTTTTGCAAGCCATTGATCTGCTGATATATTACAGTCAACCAGCTCAATGCACCGTTGAGATATTTTATTGTAATACATTAACAGAGCAATGGTCATTGATTGATACCAGGAGAGCAAAGGAAGATTTCTTCTGCATGTTTTGCTTAAAATAAAGCAGACTAAAAAAAAAGATATGCTGGGCAATATTCTGTTCTCACTCCATTACAAATCCAATACCATTTCATTGACATCTGTGGGGTTTCTCCAGAGTTAAGGTAGCATGGCTGGGAGCAGGATTGCTCTTGCATGCTGTCAATATACTCAGGTGCTTTGATTGTGTTTAGAAGGAAATCAGATACGCAGTTATAATTTGGGTCAAAATTAGCTATGTTACTTTTCAGTCAGTTTGTATTTAAACATGTGCACGTATATCTGTGTGTGTGTCTTGGAATAATGAATGGGATGAATAAAGAATCTGGATCAGTCATTTCTTAAGCCAGCTTTTGCTGCTCTTTTTTATTTTTATAGGTAAGAGCTTTGTGTTGTGAAGAACCATTGCTGTCACCATGATGTTTTCTGAAAAATCCCTTCACCAGGATTTCTTCTCCTGGGAAGATGAGAAGCCTCAGCTTCTCCATGTCTTTCTCCTCCAGAATATAGCCTAGAGATGTTCACATGAAATTCACATGTTTATCCAAACATGTGAATTGTTTTTAATTAATGGCCAATCACAGCCAGCTGTGTTGGACACTTAGTCAGTCACAGGTATTTATTATTCACTCCTTTCTAACCTTCTGATGTATTCTTTCTCTTTCTTTAGTATAGTTTTAGTATATAATTTCTTTTAATATAATATCATAATATAATAAATCAGCCTCCTGAGAACTTGGAGTCAAATTCTCATCTCTCACCTCGTCCTGGGGACCTCACAACACCACACATTGCCACGCTGAATGTATCTCAGCCTTGATCTAAAGGGAACATTTGCACTGGGAAACAAAATGAGCACTGTTTAGTCTTTAGGTCAATTGAATCTTTGGCCTCTCTGCCAAGTCTGTCAGCACTGGTGCCAGTTGCTGAGCGTGGTGATTTTTATGATTTTTACAGCGCTCATCTTTCGGGGATTGCGCGCCGCCGTCGCGATCGTTCTGCACAACCCACCACGGGGCAGAGCTCTCTACTCCCTGCTCCAGGGACTGCCCTGCCACTCAGATCACTCAAAGCTCATGCTGCTGCAGTGCTGCATGCTCCAGATGTGCAGTTCAGGCTTTTTTTGCATGAAAATGAAATCTTTTGGCAAAAGGCGAGTTAAAGGAACAGCGGCATTAAAGCTCGTGTAGCACGAGCAGCAATTTGTGGCATGGAGCCTGGCATGGGAGTGGCAGATATAAATTTTCCTGACTGAGTATTGGAGCCTGGCATTCTCTGGGACTGAATGCATTGAAATATTTCCATTATTTTTTATAAAATACTTTTTATTATTTCTATAAAATACATTTTCATTATTTTTTTTAGTTATTATACTTTTTTTTAGTTATTCAGGTCTACTTTTATTGGTTTTTTTAGTTATTTAGTTATATAAATTTATTATTTTTCAGTTATTAAAATAACTGAATAAATTTATTTGTTTTTAGTTATTCAGGGATCTAAATGAAAAATGTAAAAAATGATGAGGTGTGTAACATCTTAAGTGACACTGGAATTCTAGGTTAGAATATGTAAATTTTAGATGAGCTACAAATTGCTTAAACTGATCCATTTAAAATAATGTTTTTGCAATAGTGTTCTGTTTAGGGTAATAACACAGAAATCATTTGCCTATCCATTTTAACTCTCATTTCTACTAAGGTTTTCCAACTCTTTCATCTTCTGTTATATGTGTGGTTTCACATTTTGGTTTTGTTCTTTTTTTTTGTTCTTTTTTTAGACATCATTATATATTAGTACCTCAAGGTTGTGTTTGGGTTTGCAGGACTCGGGAAGAATTGACTGTAATGAAAATTCTCCACTGCAGTTGAAAAGAGGCTCAAAGGAATTCTTTTTATCCACATTACCATTCCTCCTGAAGAATTTGTTACCTCTATTTATGTTCAAAATTTACACCATACATTTTTGAAAAAATTTCTGCAAGAATACGTTTTTCATGACTTCACAGCCTGTATAAAATTTCTTATAAGGATCTGGAGTAATAGCAGCCAAAGTTGCTTTCACCTCTGACTTTGCAATGACCCTGTGTTTAAATAGCTAAATATAAAAAAAGATTAAAAACACTTGACAAACTTACCTAGAATCAAAAATTCCCTATTTGTTTGGAGGCAAAATTTTGAATTTCTTCTGAAAAAGACTATATCCTAACTAATTCCACATAGTCTCTAGAAGAATTGTAGCTCTGATTCATTAGCCTCCAATTTTGAAGTGTTACCTTCTGCTATTTGTGTTCACAGGACCACATTTGGTGTGGTGTATGATGATGCCTCTTGTTGGGAGGAGGAGCATTTCCCCTGAAGGGCTTGAAAGGTACAGCATCTATGGAGAGCAGCTTAGAGAGAAGCTCAAATGTTGTCCAGTGTATAATGAATAATGAGTTGCATCATATTAAAATATAAATATATTTATTCTTATGCATGCATATTTATGAAGCGCTTTTATTTTCTAATTTAAACCCAATTATTTTCCCATTAAAAAAAGTTGCTTTCAGAATAGAGAAATTGCTTAGCTTGGAATCATATTTTGCCCTTATCATTTCCTGAACAGAGCTGAAATCTGGCTTGTAGACCTTTACTTGTGACATTACATTTCACATTGCTCTGGTGTTCATGAAGAGCTTTGTGGGGTGGGGTACTTTTAAGAAAACTTCCTTCCTCACTTGTTCATGCTAAATTGGTTTCCACTTTAAGAATATGGAATTGTCTTAGTTCTTGGAATTCTCTTTAACTCTCTTCACTAGGATGGTGGTTGTATTTATACAGCTGCTGAGAAGCTCACTGTGAAGTATTGAACTATACTGAGGCCTCATGCTTTTTTCTCTGCTTCAGATTTTTTTCCAGTTTGCTGAAAAGTTATTCTGTGGTTCATAATCCTTTTAGTAAATGTGGTCTTCTTTTTGAGCTAAATTTTGGCTGGTTTGAGGAAGGCAGAAATATTTTTGTTATTAATATATTAATTAAGTGGATTTAATTTTTCTTTGTTTATGTTCATAGCTTGCTTGTAAATGAGATCAATTTTAAGACTGTATTTCCTACTCAAAAATTGCCCAGCAAATATTATCTGTTGACAAACTCTTGCCTGTGGACTGCCATTACACCTAAAGTATTATTTCTGTGTGTATTTTTAATTTTATTTCTATATATTTAGTCATCCATGTGATGTGTTTATTGAATGAGTAACTGAATGAAGAAAATACTCACTTTTTTTAGGAAAAGGTAAGTAGAAGCTCATGTAATTTAATTAGGATACATTAACCTTTCCCCCCCTTGATTATCCAGCCACTCTCATATTCTGGCAATGTGCACAAACACCAGATTTAAAAAAAACAAAACAAAACAACTTCTTTCCTTCTGACTGAGGGATCATGACCTAAATTGCTGAATGCTAGACTTTTTTTGCTGCTTACAGCAAATGTTTACATTTAATTTTCTTCCACTACATTGATACTACAGGATAATGCATGGAATACTTCTGGAGGATTCAGAGGGATCCCAGTACAGGTACTGTACCTGTGCTGAATGAAACTCTGGCTGCTTTAAGCTGTCAAAAAGTGCATTGATGTAGTGGTACCCGTTTGTCCATTTCAATTTATTAAATACCTGTTAGTGGCAGGCAGCTGTCCTGCTCTAGGCAGGGCTGGTTTCATACATACACTCTTGCACAGGAGCTATTTGCCACGGTAAATACTTCAGATGTGAATATGCATTATTGTCTGTCAGTTTCAGCAAGTTCCCCACATTTCTGCCATTACTGTTCACAGGGAAATGAATAATAAAAGAATAAGAACAGAATCCAACTTCAAAGTTGGTGTAATCCCTTGCTATTTGCACAGCTGCAATCATGAGACATTCATATTTTTGTTGTGAATATTTGAATCTGAATATCAAAGTGAAACTTAGAGAATGCCACCCTGTTGACCAACATAATAGAAAATATTAGTACAAATCTCTCAAAGCCTAATTCTTGGGCAGACATGAATAATGTCTTATTGAAAGCAAATCTTGTTCAAAGCTACAATGATTTCTGAAATGTATAGAGCAATCAAATCAAGGGAGTCAAGCCTGAATACACAGATAGAAATTTGACCCATAATGCAAAGAATTCTTTTATTAGTAATTCTTAAAATGGAAAGTAATTTCCAAGCTTCTTCATTGTAGTAACATGCTCAGGTCCCAGGACTGGGTATATGTGTTTCTTTCCTAATCAAACAGGGAAATATCCAAGCTTTTATTACCATCCATTGTAAAAACAATGGTGTTGGAATAACTGCCTTGATGTAAAATCCCCATGGAGGAAAACTACAAGTAATTTTGCAAAGCACAAGGGTTCCAACCAGCCTGATATACTTTACCCACAGTCTGCTTTCACTGACTGCCTACACTGAGGTTAAAAAAACAGTCATCAAAAAATAGAGGAAACAGAGGAAAAGCTCTATTCCCTGATTTATTTTTTTATTTGCAGGCAACAAATTGGTACTGATTAGATCATTATTTTCTGTTTGGGAAATAGAACCAGAAAAACAGCAAAAGCAGAAAAGGCATCTTTGACTCAAAGTGTCAGATAAAACAACATTTTGCTCACCAAATATTTATGGCTGTCGTGCTTCAGTGTTTCAAGTAGGGGTGAAATGGAAATAAGCCATGGACTGAAGGAAATCAAGAAGGAAAACCAGCTGTGTAGGTCTTGGCACTGGCCAAACACCAGGCACCCACCACAGCTGCTCACTCACCCTCTCCTGCTGCAGCTGGGCAGAGGAGAAATAAAAAATTAAGCTGAGGATGCAAGGGTTGAGATGGGGACCAGGAGAAAAGACTCCAAGGGCAAAACAGGCTCAGCTTAGAAGTACAAAGTTTATTATTAACAAAATCACAAAGAGGATAATAAGAAGGAAAGGAAGCCCTTTAAAAACACTTTTTCCCCCCAACTCCTCCCTTTATTCCCACTGGCAGTGCAGAGAGGCAGCCGAGTGGGGGTTTGGTCAGTTCATCACCCAAGGTTTTCTTCTGCTGCTCATGGAGAGGAGTCCTTCCCCTGCTGCACCCTGGGGTCCCTTCCCATGGAGACAGCTCTCCCTGAGCTTCTCCAACGTGGCTCCACTCTCATGACAGCAGCCTCCCAAAACTGCTGCAAGGTGAGTCCTTCCCATGGGAATTCTGCCAAAACTGCTGTGGTGTGGGTCACTCTTCCATGGGCTGCAGTCCTGCAAGGACAGGCTGCTCCAGCCTGGAAGCAGGGCCCCTCTCTCCACCGTGTCTCCCACTGGGTCACAGCTTCCTCCAGGCATCCACCCACTCTGGTGTGGGCACCTCCCCCAGGGGCTGTTCATGGATCTCTGCATCCCTGTGGATCCCCATGGGCTGTGGGTGGATCTCTGCATTCCCTGTGGATCCCCATGGGCTGTTCATGGATCTCTGCATCCCCTGTGGATCCCCATGTGCTGTGGATGGATCTCTGCATCCCCCATGGATCCCCAAGGCTGTGGGTGGATCTCTGCATTCCCTGTGGATCCCCATGGGCTGTAGGTGGATCTCTGCATCCCCCATGGATCCCCAAGGCTGTGGGTGGATCTCTGCATTCCCTGTGGATCCCCATGGGCTGTTCATGGATCTCTGCATCCCCTGTGGATCCCCATGGGCTGTGGATGGATCTCTGCATCCCCCATGGATCTCCATGGGCTGTGGATGGATCTCTGCATCCCCCGTGGATCCCCATGGGCTGTTCATGGATCTCTGCATCCCCCATGGATCCCCATGGGCTGTGGGTGGATCTCTGCATCCCCCATGGATCCCCATGGGCTGTGGGTGGATCTCTGCATCCCCCATGGATCCCCATGGGCTGTTCATGGATCTCTGCATTCCCTGTGGATCCCCATGGGCTGTTCATGGATCTCTGCATCCCCCATGGATCTCCATGGGCTGTGGATGGATCTCTGCATCCCCCATGGATCTCCATGGGCTGTGGATGGATCTCTGCATCCCCCATGGATCCCCATGGGCTGTGGGTAGATCTCTGCATCCCCCATGGATCCCCATGGGCTGTGGGTGGATCTCTGCATTCCCTGTGGATCCCCATGGGCTGTTCATGGATCTCTGCATCCCCTGTGGATCCCCATGTGCTGTGGATGGATCTCTGCATCCCCCATGGATCCCCAAGGCTGTGGGTGGATCTCTGCATTCCCTGTGGATCCCCATGGGCTGTAGGTGGATCTCTGCATCCCCCATGGATCCCCAAGGCTGTGGGTGGATCTCTGCATTCCCTGTGGATCCCCATGGGCTGTTCATGGATCTCTGCATCCCCTGTGGATCCCCATGGGCTGTGGATGGATCTCTGCATCCCCCATGGATCTCCATGGGCTGTGGATGGATCTCTGCATCCCCCGTGGATCCCCATGGGCTGTTCATGGATCTCTGCATCCCCCATGGATCCCCATGGGCTGTGGGTGGATCTCTGCATTCCCATGGATCCCCATGGGCTGTTCATGGATCTCTGCATTCCCTGTGGATCCCCATGGGCTGTTCATGGATCTCTGCATCCCCCATGGATCTCCATGGGCTGTGGATGGATCTCTGCATCCCCCATGGATCTCCATGGGCTGTGGATGGATCTCTGCATCCCCCATGGATCCCCATGGGCTGTGGGTAGATCTCTGCATCCCCCATGGATCCCCATGGGCTGTGGGTGGATCTCTGCATCCCTGTGCATCCCCATGGGCTGTGGGTAGATCTCTGCATCCCTGTGGATGGATCTCTGCATCCCCCATGGATCCCCATGTGCTGTTCATGGATCTCTGCATCCCCCATGGATCCCCAGGGCTGTGGATGGATCTCTGCATCCCCCGTGGATCCCCATGGGCTGTTCATGGATCTCTGCATCCCCCATGGATCCCCAGGGCTGTGGGTGGATCTCTGCATTCCCTGTGGATCCCCATGGCTGTGGGTGGATCTCTGCATCCCTGTGGAACACCAGGGGCTGTTCATGGATCTCTGCATCCCTGTGGATCCCCATGGGCTGTTCATGGATCTCTGCATCCCCCATGGATCCCCATGGGCTGTTCATGGATCTCTGCATCCCCCATGGATCCCCATGGGCTGTTCATGGATCTCTGCATCCCCCATGGATCCCCAGGGCTGCAGGGCTCAGCTCCTTCACCATGATCTCCCCATGGCTGCAGAGGACTCTCAGCTCTGTCCCCTGGAGCACCTCCTGCCCCTCCTTCCCAGTGACCTTGGTGTCCCCAGGTTGTTTCCCTCACATGTCCTCACCTCCTCCTCTTCTCTGGCTGGAACTAAAACAATGTGCTACTTTGTTTTGATTTTCCTCTTAGCTCTGTTATCACAGAGGTGTTCCCAACATTTGTAATTGTCCCAGCCTTGGCCAGCAGCATGTCCATCTCAGAGCCATCAGCCAGTGGCTCTGCTGGACAGGGTGGAAGCTTCCAGCAGCTTCTCACAGAAGCCACATCCATGCCCTCCCCACCTCCCTCTACCAAAAACCAAACCATGCAAAACCAACACAATGGCATACAAAAGACTTGCAAAATTAAACTAGAATAATAATTTTTAAACCCATAAAATTTAGGATTAATCCCAACTTTTTTTCTAATTCATTTTCCATAGGGTTTTTTTACCAAAGAGATAAAAAGAATGTTTATTTGGCATCTCAATAAGAAAACTTCATAAACAAAATGAAGAGGTGGGAGATTAAAATGTTAAAAGAAGAATATCGGATTTTCTAATGCATGGCTAAATTCCAGAGGGCAAGAACTGTTGGTTCTCTGCCCCACTGACACCATTCTTCATAGATGAGGTCCTAAATTTGGAAGGATCAGAAGAGTTTCCAGTATCTCAATGTATTTTGCTAACACTATTCATCATATCTTGTAAATTTTACTTTCTTAACTGGAAACTATAGCAATTAAAAAGATATCTGGAATAATTAGAGCAAATGATTCAAGAAACAAAACCTAATGACAATAGTGTTGCCAAAGTGGCTGTAACATATATCTAAAATAAATTAAAATCTACAAATTTATCATTATCTGTCTGTATCCCACCCCATGCTAACAGAACCAAAAACCTCATGTATTTAAACCTACAATTTATAAGTGTTCCCTGGCAAAAATCAATATAAAGCTTTAGTGGGCAGAATGTGTGTAATAGTAACAAGTAGAAAGGTTAGTGTAGAAGTTAATGGTTCTATCAAGAATAAAACAGAGCTAAAGTCTGAAGAAAAGCTCTCCCACAAGTGCTTCATTAACCTTGGAGAACTCCAGCATATCTTCAAAGTAAAGATTGCAACAAACCTGACTCAGTCACCAGCAGCACTTGTTAGCTCTTGGCTTCAGAAATCAACAGCTTTTTCATTTGCATCATGAAACTATCACAAAGCTTTCATTGCACTAAGATGTTTGACCCTGTAAACTAACAGGATTAGTTAATCCAAGGTCACGTGGAGCAGTGGGAATGGTGGTGAATACCTCACCCAAACACAGCCCTGGGCACTCCCAGGCAGCTGGGACTTTCACACCAAAATGATCAATAGTGGACAACGGCCACAGCTATTCAGCATCACCATTCCAGGGAGCTGGCATTGCCCTGGCAGGGCTGGAGTAATTTTATTTAACTCCCCTAGCAGCAATTGCACCTTTCCTAAAGCAGCTAAAACACATCAGTGTTTTCCTCCCAGCTGAAACCAGGACAATCTCCATCTGTTTTTTCCTCAGCATCAACCATTCCTGACAACAGGAAGGTCTTGGTGATCTTCTCCCCACATCTCCTCCTAGGCTTTCACTTCCCACTGAGTCTTCCTGGGACAAATATTTGCAATAACTCCCAGGATTACTGAAATGGTCTGGATAAACAGAAAACTTGTACATGCAGTTGTTCAAACCTGTAATTCATACTTCTGATATTTCTATTGCTATCCCATGAAATTGAACAGGAGGATAAGAACTCCTAAGTCACTCATTTGTCCAAAAAAAACCAAAAATTTGGAGAGGTTAGTAATAAACTACCACATGTGGCATTAAATAGCAGTTCAATATAAAGAATACATTGCCATATTGTGCATTAGATCTTAGAAAAGGCCAACACAAATTATACCTTTTAAAAATGCAACCAAAGAGTCCCATTTGAACAGTAAGTACAGAAAATTTCTGTTGGGATGCATTTTTATTTTATGTTTTTGTTTTTATGCTTTATTATCTGCTTAACAATACACACAATTATTTATCTGTAATCAGAGTTTAAGGGAAAAAAAGTAGGAAATAAAACAAAAATATTAAAAATGATGTGTCTACATAGCATATATTTCCATCTTTAGGCAGGGAAGTCAGCAGCAAGGATTGCCTGATAACAAGGCATGATGCCCATCATCTCAGCTCAAATAAACAGAAATTCCTGCATCTCCAGCTCTCCATCCACAGCAGAGTCATCAATAGCACAGAGCCCCTGCCTGCTGAAATGATTGTAATCCCTGTCTCAGCCTGGTGACACATTAAACACCTCACCAGCCATCAGATACACTGGCTGGAGGGACACCCAGATCTCAGTTACAGCAGACACCATCTTTGGAATCCACTTCCATGAAAAAAAAATTGCCAAAGCCCTTCATCTGTTTTATTTCCCCTGCTTGAATGATGGGTTAAACAGGCCTGCTTAAGAGTACAATAGCTCCAGCCATTTGAAATGCTAATTTTCATCTTGGCCACAATATGTTGTGCATAACAACCTCCCTTATACCTTATTGACTGTAAAGATAATGAGATTCTCTTGAAAGAACAGCAGAAAACCCATGGCATTCAGGATTCAGATTCCCCTCAAACCTAGCTCCTGCATGCATGGAGTGAGAGCAACTTCACACATAAGAAAGCCTTGTTTTGATTCAGAGGATATTTGCAGTTAAACCTCTGAGAAGCCCTTCTTCACACTGGAAAGAGACAACTGGTAAATACTGGAATTTGTTCCTGTCTTACAAGGCTTGTTAAACCTTCCAAATGCTTTCCTTGGAGTTGGATCTGGTGATCCAGCAATGTGGTCTTGCTGTATTTCCAGTTTATTTGAAGATATCCCACAAGCACCTTTGCACAAGGCCAGTCAAACAATAAAAACAAACATGTTGCTCGTCCAGATTGTCTGCTGTTGACCCAGTCTGTGCTTTGTACTTTCCAGGCTGGAGTGTAAATGTTTCCAGGGACAGATGTTGTGGCAGAGCTCTGAAAACATCTGATGCTACTTCCAGTCATTTCCAGTGGTGCTTTTCAGAACAGAGTTTATCACTTATGTTTGTTTTGGTTCATTTTGTATTTGCATAATATACTGACCTGTGCTTCAGAAATCTCCTTCTTTGCAAATAAACATTTATAAGCTATTACTAGAACCAGGGTGAAGAGGCATGCAGAATAAAAAATAATCCTAGATTATCAGGCTGCTGTCTCAGTCTGTAAAAATGGTGGTGACTTTTAATATTTTAAAACATTTGCAATAGAAGTGGGGGAGAAGGAAGAAACATATCACTGCAGAATACCAAATGCAAACTTTTAAGGCTTGTTTTCCAATTTTTAGACTTTAAGCAGGTTGAAAATAAAGGGTAGCTTCAGACTTAGAGTGGAATTTCAGATCTGAATAGGGGGGTATCATTCATATCAATCATCATCTCAGATAGGTGGGTATCTTTCATTCCAATGGATCACTTCAAGTTTTGAGATTGCAGGAAGACTTGAGAACTACCCATGTAGATTAATGTTTGCAAGAAATGGCATTAAAAATAAACAAAGGTTTTTGAAGCTTTCTTTATCTATAAAATTTTCAGAATTCTTTCATCAAGAAGTAAAATATTTCTAAATGCAATACTTTTTTTTAAAAATGGAAATTTTATAATAAAAATATTGATGATTAGAAAAATGTTTTCAAGAGAGTTACAGAGCAGACTTTTCAGATGTGTTGTCTGTCACAAGGTTGTGTCAGATCTCCCAAAGAAATGCAAATTGTGTTCATAATTTTTTTAAGGAAAATTGCATCTATATTGGAGGTGAAATCATTGATAAAGAGAGGTATTTTAAAGTTCTTTCTCAATTGGCCTCTTCCTGGTTGCCTACAGTACAAAACTCTAAAATTTCAGGGTTTTTTTCCCATTAATAGTATCAGATAATATTCTATTTGGAGCTTATAGTAATCAAAGTAAAATTAAAATTACTTGACATATTCAAAAAGGAAATTATGGTTTTGTCCCAGTACCAACAGTTAAAGATACAACTTGATAGCTGAAGCTTTTGTTTGAATATTCAAGTAGTTATCTGTGTTTAGGCCCATGCTTCTGAATGAAGAGGAAGCAATGAATCTAGAAAAGTTATTTTCTAGTTCTTTTAATAAGTCTCTTTGAAGGCTTCAGCACCCTGTATCTGATGGCTGGTGAGGTGTTTAATGTGTCACCAGGCTGAGACAGGGATTACAATCATTTCAGCAGGCAGGGGCTCTGTGCTATTGATGACTCTGCTGTGGATGGAGAGCTGGAGATGCAGGAATTTCTGTTTATTTGAGCTGAGATGATGGGCATCATGCCTTGTTATCAGGCAATCCTTGCTGCTGACTTCCCTGCCTAAAGATGGAAATATATGCTATGTAGACACATCATTTTTAATATTTTTGTTTTATTTCCTACTTTTTTTCCCTTAAACTGTGATTTTCCTGTTGTTCCCATGAAGGAGAAGATCTGGGGACGAGATCATCTGTAAGATCCATTCCAGCCCCTTAACATTCTATGATTCTATCATTACGCAGCATCTCCAGAAGTATTAAATTTTAGTAGAGGGTACAGACTGTACCTCGGAGCACTTTTCAATGAGGAAATTGTAACTTGTGCTTCAGTAAGGAAGGAGGCTTTTTTTTTCTTTTTAACAGTATTTAAACTTTAAGCAAAACTGAAGAATTTGTAAGAACCATGCCTCTCTGATATCAGGAGAAGTTTCTGGAGTTGATGGTGGGAGAAATGGGGATTAATGTGAAGAGTTTGTTTATTTTTATTTTTTTTTTCTCTCCAATGCTGTGTCCTAGGAAACCACTAACCCAGCCCTTCACCTGCACTTCTGGGCTTCACAGCATATGCTTATCATCACAATCCAATGATTTCCTTAACACATTGATTGTTCTCCATTTGTATAACTAGAGCAGAGAGCTCAGGGTTTGGGGGGTTTTTTTAGGTGATTTTTTTTCTTTTCTGATTGATCATGTCTCCGCAGATCTTGAAGAAAATTTTGCTCTGTGCTATCTCACAGTGAGTTGAAAAAGAATCTTCAAAATTAAGTTTTCTTCATCTTAACCATTTGTGTGTTTATGGGTGTATTTGAAGGTGCACCTTAAAAGCCTTGTGTCAGCCTGGAGCACCGTGAGGGAGCCAGACTAAATTGGCCTGTTAGGCTGGGTTTGAAGATGCTTTGCATTGGCAGAGCAGTGCAGGCAGCTGGGGAGTGTGCCCTAGTTCTCCTTTTACCTTCTGAACCCCAGGTTCATGTTGTAGATTGGATGTCCCTTCCATTTCTCTGTCCACATCCAGCACAATTCCCCATTTTCTCCTTGCCTTGGTATGCTGATGCATTTGCCAGGGTTCTCTGTCTTCTTCTCAAGTCATCCTCTTCCTACACTATGGTTGTTCTTTAAGAGAATTTTTATTTTTTTTTAGGAATTGTGATTTTGGCCAGGAATTTTCAAGAGCCAAGAGAGGCTGTCCTCTACTCCAAGTGTATTTCACTCTCAGAAGGGCTGATTCCTTGCACAGGTATGAGCGGGTTTAAGTCTGCAACTTCTACCTTTAAAAAACAAATAAATAAATAAAAAAAATCCCTGCCTTAACTCTTTCTCAGTGTTTGTGGGAGCAGAGCCAACACTCAGGGTAGGCAGAGGATTTCTACACCATAATTCAATGAGAAGCAGTAGAAGATTCTTCCCAGAATGTCCACCCAAATGTCAGTAAACCAGGAGCTAATACAATCATGAGTGGTAGGAAATTAGTCATTTGTAGCAGACCTTCACATTTATCATTAAATCTCTCTGATTCTACCACTGACCTTTCAGAATCAATAAACTGAAACAAGGAAGTTTCCTGTAAAGGGAAGAAAATGGATCTTGTTTGGACCTTCTGTCTGCTACATCTTTTCTGAAACAGTAAGTCACATTTGTAGCTCTCTTTTATCAAGCCTCAAGTGTTCAAAATGCTTTACTCACTAATGAAAGATGATTTTCTTCTTAATTCATCATCTGATTTCTGGGGTTTATGAGTTGTGTAGAAGGAAATGCTGAAGCATGTTTTTAAGGAGGCATTTTTTTTTTCTTCTTGGCAATTGAGTTACAAAGTTGAGTCAAACTCAGTGCTAAATCAGTTATAGATCAACTAGATTATTTTTTAAAGGATTTGAATGTTAAAGTCTTAATGGAAGGTAAGTTATGTCTTGTTTTGTTTTGGTGAATAAAACAGGGTGTGTGTTCCTTGCTGGTATAATAAAATCTGGTGTTAAAAGTAGTGAAGTTAATAAAAATTAACTTTAATTAATAAAAAAGGAGTATTCCAGATAAAGATACTGTTGAAGCTATTTGTAATTTATTTCTGTGTTTATGACCTAAAGAATATTATTGACAAGCTTGAAGCATTTATTTCCTGAGCATTGTACTTTGGCAGTGCATCATCCCTATTTCTTCAATATGCAAAATGTAGATGAATCAATCTCTGTATACAAATGCTGAATATTACCTTTCATTTTATGTATATACAAATTCTATTTTTATGTAGTTCTTTTTATGTGTCAACATGCACTGGCATGTTGGTTTTTTTTTTTTCTTTTTTTTTCCCATAACAAAATATAATCAGAATCTGCTTGGCTACCAAAAGCAAAAGAGTTGAACTTGATGAAAGTAATTTCTAAACTAGAATTACTTAAATTTTAATTTGAGTATTTTTAAGATCCTGGGAAGATTAACCACATATCTAAAGATCAGGTCTGACTTTGATAGCCCCCTAAATTCTTAGGACATGGAGTGTCAAAATATCCATACTGTGCACACATACCTGATATGAACTAGGGATCTGTGAGTGACAGCAACATAACGTGGAATGGAATGGAAGTATCACTTAGCAATGTACACACTGAATTCACAATTCCACAAAAATAGCTGCAGGAAGCCTGGTGTTTGAGAACACAATATATTTAACCAAGTGTCATTGGGTAATAAGGCAAAGGGACAAATTTCAAGATCTACGCTAACACAAAGTCAATAAATGCATGTGCAGTCCAAAGATGTGACAGACACATATATTGTACAGAAAGGATTTCTTGGACAGATTCTGTCAATATAAATATATTCTGTCGACATACATGTGCCTTGTCATGCTGCCTTGTCATAATTGCAGTCTCAAGAGCTTTAATTATCTCTTTAAACCATCGGTATTTACATTTGGTTTGTCTCATGGTCCTTCATTGCTAATGTGTCACAATCTTTTTTTTTCCCCATGTGGGGGTGACAACTGGTCACTCTTCATTAATAAAATGACAAGTCTCTTATCCATGTTATAGTCACAGTAGGCTTTAGAAAGTTAAACTTCAAGAGATTAAATTCCCCCTGTGGTTATCCTACAGCACACACACTTCAACAGGAAATGCTTACACATCCTTGTTTTCCTTCTGCCAAGACTAAATTCTGTTTTCCAAGACTAAGTAAACTTGGGATGAAAACAAGAATGTGAATTCTGTGGTGAAACAGTGACATGTATTGTTGATTTTTCTAAACTACTAAAAGAAGTACTCTAAGAAGGAAAAGTATATTCCTATGAACATTATCAGTCACATAACTAACAGGATCAATATATGATTGTATTCTAAGGTTGTATTTTAGATACTCCTCATGAAATCCAGCGTTAGCCCTAGAAGAATCAATCATTGAGGTTGGAAAGGACTCTGGAGATCATCCTGTCCAGCCCCCTTGCTCAACCACAGGAGGTTGTCCCAGAGTGTCTCTAGACAGTTTTTGAGTAGTGCCAGGGACGAAAATACAACTTGATCAGACTTGTATTCATAGGTGGAGTCACTCCCTTGCTCTTTCCATTAAAATTGGTGAGTTTTAATATGTAGCACTTATGCACAAGGAACTTGTACAATGACATGAGTAAAACAAATCTGAATATTGTGTCGATTTAGGGTTCCTTAATTTCATTCTCATTAATGTATTTATTTTCCTTTCTTGGGTGAAACAACACAATTTTCTGGATGATGAAGCACAAATTGCTGGTGCTGGTTTACCTGGAGACTGTGACACTGGAGACCTGCCTCAACATCTGATGAAAGTGACATCAGTTAAGACATAAATCAGTGATGGTGCCCATCTACCTAAAACTGCAAGCTGACCTAAACAATGAGTATAACCAACACAGTATTATCCAAAGATGTTTTTCAACAGGTAGAAAGACTGTCCAAGTCTGTAAGTCTGAAAGTCCAAGGTGTTTTTTGTTCACAGGAGTCACAGAAAGTGTCACTTCGGAAGGTGCTGTTTCCAAAGTGTGGAAATGCAGACAAAAGTTCCTTGGTATGCCTGGAACATGAGAGGCCCTTAAGCCCGGGTGGCTTTGTCAAACAAGTGACAGAACAGGTATTTTGTGGACCAAGATGATGAAAGGCAGTGCATGTATAGCTGTGGCATGTGCAGCCTTTCCCTTGGAAGCCAAGTGTCACAAGCACAGTTCCTATTTCTGTGGTATTTTTGTGGTCCCCCAACAAAGGAAGGAAATGGTGAATCTGACTCCATGTTCTTAGAAGGTTAATTTCTTATTTTATTATAATATATTTTATCAAAAGAATACTATGCTGAACTACATTAAAGAATAGAGAAAGGATGCAGACAGAAGGCTTAACAAGATACTAATGAAAAACTCATGACTCCCTCCAGAGCCTCCACAGCTGGCTGAGATTGGTCATTGAGTTAAAACAATTCACATGAAAACAATGAAACAATGACTAGTTGGTCAGCAAGGTCCAAACCACATTCCAAAGCAGCAAAACACAGGAGAAGCAATCAGATGATGATTGTTTTCATTTTTCTCTGATGCTTCTCAGCTTCCCAGGAGAAGACATCCTGGTGAAGGGATTTTTCAGAAACCATGACGGTGACACTACACCTCTTCTCCAAAGCCTGCTTTTGTGCCCTCCTCAAGCCTAGATTAATTTCAGCCAAACAGAAGAATTGACAGAGAGAAGGTGTGACACTGGACAGTCCAACCAGCCCCTGCTCACAGGGCTGGTTTGGGTTGGCCTACAGCAGACTGCAGTCACTGCAAGGTAAGCATTGCCCAAGGCAATGAAACACTCCTACAAATTTTATTGTTCTTTAATGGCTTTTGTCAGAAAGGGAGTGTTTAGGCCTAAAAAGAGGATAACTATGGAAGAAAACCACCAGCTCTGTCCAATGGGACCACTTAGAATGAGGATTACTCATAAAACTTAACAAATGCTGGAGACATTTACAACTCTCTTCCAATGTAATGGCACCTATACCGAATACTTATATTAAATTGCAAATTTTATGTTCCATAATGCTATGCACAATAAATTAGCAGAGCCTGTATCAATCTCGATGTGACTATGAAGACAAACCTGAAAAATCATGTTTATTGTTAAGGATAAATAAAGTAAAACACTTTATTGCTCAGTGACAAAAGATAATAAAATACCTTGCAGAAATAAAGCACATGTTATAGTCCATAAGAAGAAAAGGATTGTCTGATTATAGAAAAGACCTAAAATTCAGGAGGGAAGAAAAAGATGAGGCCTAATGCTACTATTTGGTATAAATTTTATCTTATTCCAGTGAGAATGAAATAAAAAACTTTAAGGAAATTGATTCCTAGATTTAAAAAAGAAAGTGTCTTTGGAAGGTTAGTACTGCTAGAGTGAAAATTGGCAGCTCATTTCCTAGGAAAATGTAGCAGCTGGTTTTCTGTATGCATTCAGGTTTGTTTTCACAAATTTTGAGATAACAAATTCTACTTTCTCTTCTTGGATTTAACTTAAGTCATGACTACTAACCAACCTTTATTATTGGAAGAAATTAAATACAATTACGTAAAGTTTGTCATCCTGATTGATCACAAGAGGTCGTGCAGAATGTAGGAAAACAATTATTTAGATTTGGCTGTGCTGCCTTCAGGCAGTGTGGTAATGAAAGAGGGTGTGTGGAGTGAAGATATGTCTATATGTATTTATCCATATTTTTTTTTTTTTTTAACTACAGGAGAAAAGAAAATCAGATTCTAAATCCCTAAAACTGGTTTTTAAATTCCTACAACACAAATAGAAGACATCTGGATATTCCCTTTTTCCTCTAAGCAGTTTCTAATGCCACAGATGTGAGTAAATATTGGTATAATTAATTTTCATAACCTTTTAAACATGTAGTAATTTTCTACTGAAAAAAAATGAAACAGGGAAATTGTGCTTTAGAAACTTACATAATTCAATGTTGTAAAGATTAACCAAGCCTGAAATAGTATAATAAATGGGAGACAAGAGATGTTCAGGATACAAATGCATGACCTTTGGAAATAAATAAATAAATAAATAAAGGGATTGTCAGTTGTAGTTGACTGTGGTTAGGTTTTCATTGGAGGCAGCAGAACATTGATTCAATAAAACATCATTCAGCAAACTTTCCTTTCTCAGCAAGGCACATAAATATTTGCCTAACTTGTTTAAATCCCACAGAGCTTCTTTGTACATTGAACCAGGCAGTGGGGAAAATGGTGCTGAAAAGCAAGGTACAAATTTCTGATCTCATTAGTGCCTTGCTTCCTCCTTCACCCTTTGCTACTCCCTTAAATCCTTCTCCACTTTGTAGCTTTTGACAACTTAATGCCACTTCTTTTTTCTATATTAAAAATTATTTAAATCCTCTGAAACAGCAGTGTTTGGTGAGGCAGGTACCTGCACACCTGGATCCCACAAAGGACTGGAATTCTTGGTGCCTGCTAAAGGGGAGGAGAGGGAAAAGCCACCTCAAAGTGGAGAAACCCACACTGCTTACTGCTGATTACCTGTGGCTGCTTTGCTATATTTGCTTTGGTGTGTTGACTGAGTTTTATTTCTTTTTGGGTGATGTGAATGATCCTGATATGTTTTTGTGCTCATAAAAGTTTTCAGAAGCAACAGTCAGAGTGAGAACTTGCCTTTGCTCCCAAAGAGCTGGTTTCAGTGTCTGGCCAAAGTTAAAGGCTGGCAGAAGAGGATGACAGCTCCTTTTGGAATACTGGAAATTTTGCTATAAGGAGCATTCATTTGCTCTGGCTTTGGGTTTGGTAAGTGTTTGATCTCTGGGCATGGGGATTGCAACCAATGCCATTGCTTCAGGGGAGGCTTCTCAGCAAAACCTGGCTGGGTTTGCTCCTTGAGCAGTGAAGCAAAGCAGGGCTGGCCTTAGCACCCAGCAGGCCAGCAAAAGCAAAGATGTCCCAGGTCTGGTCACAAAAAGAAATTATTACAATTTATTTTCATTTCCCAGAAAATTTCAAAGCTCTCTTTTATTTCTCCCCCTAAGTTCCTAACACTTTCACTGTTTTCTGACAACTGCACAAAAATACTGATAGCCCTTGAAAAAATAAAAACTAAGATATGTATCTGTTTTAATAGGATAAACACATTTGGTGATTAGATTATTTTAGACTAGGACTTTGTCCTCGGAGGTAATTCACTCTGTGATGATGGATCATCTTCTGGAAAGCACACAGTTTGTATAAAACACCTGAGAAGGTTTCCAATAGCAGTCCAAATTTTGTGAAAGGAAAATCACTAGAAATTGATATCTCCTCCTTACAGAGAAAAATAAAAAGACAAAGAGAGGAAAATTGTGAAGATGCAAAGTTAACACAGTTTTGCTGTGAAAATTAAAATTTACTGTAAAAAATTTAAAATCATTCTTGAAGGAGATAATAAATGAGTAAGGATAGCCAGTCTTCAAAATAATCCTCCAGAAGACCACTGCTGCCTACAGGACAAAAAAGTAGAAGCTAGTTCCAATGTGTACAAAAAGGTTCCTCATGACAGTGCCCATTAGCAAAAGACTAAACATGGGTAAGGAAATAAATACTTCTTGTACAACTGGATACAAAAAATAAGTGACAGAAAGGATTAGTGAGTTTTTTGGGTCTAACATAACAAAAGTGAATTAAGAAAAAGGTTCTGAAACCTTTTCTGAAGATATCCCAGTAACAGAAGCTCCTGGATTGGCAGGAACTTCTCTATCCAGATCAGTAGAGCTTCTGGCATATTAATGAAATTTGTTGCAAGTACTCTTTAAGTAAAAGCAGAATTGCCACAGCACAGGATTTTATGGTAATGGAGGCTGAATAATGAGAAAATGGAGGGTTGTCATCTAATCACGAAGATCCCTCCCCTTTGAACATAAAATGCATAAAATATCTGAAATATTAATATAATTGTACAAGGTCCTGAAAATCACAATGAAAATATTTTATGAGTATCCTTAGTGTGCCTGTGACCTATAGAGATCATTAATTTGAAGCCTAATAGCCTACCTGGTACTGTACAGCTTCCACAACCTGATTTGGCAGAATTGTATTATATGTATAATATTGTTAATAATGTATAACATAATAGAATGCCACATGGTATTATAAAAAACAGGAGAAGAAGATAATTATCAGTATTACAATATGCCAGTAAGAGATCAAAGAATATGAATGTTATATGGACAAATGAAAGTCTGATGATGCACTAATTTCCTCTTCAAGGGGAGATTACAGCAGTGGAAAAAAAAAATGGACACAATTCCCATAGCCTTTGTCTTTAATAAAATAAAAAAAAAAAAAGAGGAAATGAAGTAAGTATGTAGAAAATTAGAGACCCAGTGCAGTAAATTTTTCTCAGTTAAAAATATAATTTAAATGATTAGAAAGCACTGCAATTTTTTTCAGATCGAGGATACTTGATTGTCCTTATCATCTGTACTTTTCTGCATCCCTGCCTGATATACCTCCTTATCACTTAACTAGCTAATCAATCACTAGACTTTCCCCTACATTTTAAACACTGCACAAGAGTGTCTTTCCATGGCAAGAAAGGTGGCAATGTGTTGCCCTTACTCTGAATCACCTCTGCTCACTTTATCATCCCCATCCCAAAGTTTAAAATAAAGCAATTACATGTTGGAACTCAACGGGGCCCCTAAGAATTGCACCAGTAATATTTATTAAATGTTCACTTTATTAGGATTAAGATTGCCTGCAGTTGTGGAAGTCTTCTGCAGGAAAAAAAAAAAAAAAGTAATTAAAAAGAATGAGCTGAAAATGATATATTACAGTAGTCTGCCCAGGCAAGGCATTGCCTCTAGAGGACCAGGGCTTCACTGAACTCTGCAGGGAGGAACACAAAATCCTCACCTGATTTATCCTGACAGTCCCAGCCTGGTTTAGCCTGCCAGGGCATTGTTGGGCAGCTGAATGAGACATGGTGCTCTGACATCCTGTCTCAAAACCTACAGATGACTCCTGCTTTTTCAGCATCTTCTCCTTCTAACTTTCTTTTCCAACATCCCCTCCTCCTTCCTTTCTTTTCCAACATCTTCTCCTTCTAACTTTCTTTTCAAACATCTTCTCTTTCTTCCTTTCTTATCCAACATCTTCTCCTCCTTCCTTTCTTTTCCAGCATCTTCTTCTCATTTGTTTCTTTTCCAACATCTTTTCCTCCTTCCTTTCTTTTCCAGCATCTTCTCCTTCTTCCTTTCTTTTCCAGCATCTTCTCCTCCTTCCTTTCTTTAT
Source organism: Haemorhous mexicanus (assembly GCF_027477595.1). NCBI lineage: Eukaryota > Metazoa > Chordata > Aves > Passeriformes > Fringillidae > Haemorhous > Haemorhous mexicanus. Next base: position 3,197,750 of record NC_082345.1, on the reverse strand, counting down.
TTCTGCTTGTTGGATCAGAAGCACTTTGTTGGTCCAAATGGTGTGGAACCCTCCAGCCTCCTGCTGCCCTCTGGTTTTGAGGGGAAATGTGATACATAAAACCAAACAATACGGTGATGCCATCAGTGCTTTTTCTTCTTTTTCTACCCAAATACCCTATTTTAAAATGAAATTATGCATATGGCAGGATTCCACTGAGAAATATATCGCTGCTTTCTTTAGATTTCACGCAGGGAAACTGGTGAGTCTGCTTTAGATTCAACAATATATATATAAAGAAAATATGGAACTTACTATTTTTGGAATAGATTTTTTTTTTTTTGGGCTACATGGATGCCTCAGTGATATTTGAATGTAATTTCTTGGTGCTTAAGAGATCTGCTAAACAAAATTTGCATGAGAAAAATGAGGGGTCCCAGTTATAGATTTAGTGTGGACTAAATGATGTGAGGTCACCAAAGAATTTGGTCTGGAAACCAGGATGTTTTCCCAGAAAGGTAAGAAATAGAAAGTGTTTGGTGTATTTATTAGGAACTTTCATGTCTTTCATTTCTCACAGCATTCATCATGAAATGCTGAATCTAGCAACTGTAAAGTATTCTAATCTGCAACATAGCAATTTAACAAAGACTTAAATGACAACAAAGTAGGGGAGAAATCAGGGAAACTTTCAGAGCTCCATGTTTCCATAAGCCCATAACCTGGATATGAAAGCCAATACGGTAAATTATAATTTCTGATTTTTTAAATTTAATCTTCCAATAATCTACACATTTAAATACCTTTACCAATCAACATTTTATCTGCAGATTACTCTTAGATGGTCATAATTTGCCAGCTATTTTCCTTCATGCTATTGGCAGCTAAATACAAAACACTGTGTTTGATGTTCTGATATTTCGTGATATTTCTGATATTTCATTTCTCATTTCAGATGTAACCTTTTGCTAATACTGCTCTCTGTACAGAAAATATGCTTGTGCCTTCATGTTATTTTGAAACAACCCTTGTCCTCCTTTATGTTCAATTATAAAATAGTGACCCCAAAAATTACCTAATGTTGAGGGAGAATGCAAAATGGAGACAGATTTAAAATTCTCTTTTCTGCAAAAACTTGTCTTGACAATTTATTTTAAGATCTGTCCAGCCAACAGTTTGTCTGTCTGTTTTTTTTTTTTTGTTTGTTTGTTTTTTTTTTTTACCTTTCTCTAATTGCTTCTATGTTCAAATTCAGTTAATGACTGTATTTATAGTTAGGTTTAATCAACAGGATTCTCTTCATTCTTAGCTTTAAACACATGTAAGGATTTCCTGGAAGAAGGATTTAAAATATTGTCTTTTAATTGCATTTTCAAGTGTTTTACTTTCTCCTTTATGTTTCTCCTAAGAACTGGAAGGAAACATAATTTAGTGTTTTCTTTATGTTTGAAATTCTTCACCTGGGATTTGTATAAAAAAGCAAGTCTTATACTTTTTCTTCTAATATTGACCTGATATACTCTTAGGTACTTTTATTTTCATTAAATTCAGAAAAAATAATAGTTCCTAAACAAACTTTGTCATTCTGCTACTGTAAATATGCAAGCAAACATTATTCTATAATAACATTTGCTTTTAAAGTCTGAAACTGGAAGCTGAAATGATTGTAGGATTTCATTGATAATATTAATGGAAATAATTTAATTCACATATATCCTTTTGAATAGCACAGATCCATCAGTCTAAAAGATGTGAGGCACATCCACAGATTGACAGAAATGCTGTGCTGTGCCCTTAGATCTGGGGTCACTCTTTATGACTGAAAATGAGGATTTATGATCATTTTTATGATTGAAAATGCCCTTTATGGGATAATTTCTGTGCTCACTAACATCAAGCACCACGTTTTGCATGCACTTGCACGATTTGGTCCCAGGGTGGAATTTCCCCCCAGATTTCCTTTCTGGCAGCACTTGCAGTGTTTGTGCCCACAGCCACCTGACAGCAGCTGCAGGCTGGCCCTCTTGACTTGCACAAGTTAGAGATGGAAGAGATCTATTATGTCCTTTACTGCATCCCTCTGCTCATGTGAAATTGTTCTGTGCAATCTTTTTTGGGGAGATACTGCACACTATAATCCTGCCTCGGCAGGGGGATGGACAGATGACCCAGCAGGTCCTTCCCATCTGAAATATCTCTGCTGTTGGGACTAACTTCACTGTCCTCCTTATCTCCCACTTGCAAAATGCAGGGACCAGGCCCCTCCATGGGAGTTGCTCACACCACAGGCTCCTGCTGCTGCAGATTTCACTCTCTCTTTCAAGCTCCCTCCCATGCTGCCATGCATGAATTTCTTTTTCCACAATGTTTTGGAGCTCCTGTCTGTTGTGGGTGCATGGTGAAGGATGACTTCTGTTGCTGGGGCCATATATTTTTCAAGATTTTTTGCCCTTTCTCTCTGGAAAGGCTTCCTTTTTTTGCTTCTGCTATCATCCACTGTAAGAGCTGAAGCAAAGCAATGATAACTTTCATTCTGAAACACACAGATAACATCAATGAAAGGATGTTAAGTCATCTACATAATTAAATAGCAATTGGCCTTAGCCATTACTCATTATAGTGTAGCTTTGTGTCATTCTGTTTGATGCTAAAGGATGTTCAGCTGCTTGTAATTGATAGAGAGGTTTAATCTGCAGTGGTTTCACTGTAATGAGCCAAGCATGAAGCTATTTTTTATGTTAAAAAGGCTAAAAGACCCTTGTTTGGGAGTGGGCATGGGGACAATTCTTGTGGTTCCTCAAATTCTCCAAGTACAAAAATCAGCTTTTCTTCTCTATTAGTTGATTTTCATAAAGTTTTAGTTGAGCAAAGATTGCTTTTGCTTCAGATGTAAAAAGGCAGACCAGTTCACAACAGTGGAATCACACTGAAGCTATCAGAATAATGTTTCTAATCTAGGGACTCAGAATAGCAGAGGGCTAGAAAGAAGCACTGAGAATTTTGCCAGAAATTAATCAGGAAAAAGCTTTCCTTGGTCTCTAAATGAGGCTTCTGCAATTTGTAAAACAAAATGGATGCATTTGAAGAGCAGTAAGTGGATTATGTCGTGCAATTGGGTTTTGTGAAATTTTAAGCAAAATCCATAAATATCAGGTTTGAGGGGAAGTCAACAAGAGAGCTTTGAAGATGGCTCCTTTTTTTATTATTATTTTATAATAATATCTCTAACATATTAATGACCATGGCTGGAAACAGCATTATAATTCACATTAGAAGGAGAAATTTGCAGCCAACTACACTGTAGGGTTCTGCTCTGCTGTCTTTGAGCAAACATTTGCAGTGCTTTAAAGCAGCACTCAGCTCTTTGTCACAGCTCTGTTACTGACTATTTTTGCCTCCTTGGCAGGAGCAGCAGAAAGAGGTGATATTTACTCACACCTCAGTTACTCCACAGACTGGAGTGTGAGTGTGAATCCACCTTTATCTGTGCAATAATCCAATACTCTGAGTTGTGCAGCTCAGGCAGAGGCAAAGCTTTTGTTTTGCCAGCTCCAGAAAGGTGGCAGAGCACTAGAAATGACAGCTGGAGCATAACTAGCAAGAGATAGTCAATGAGCCCTAAACCAGATGAAAGACAGAAGAACCTTTAGGCCTTGGCTAATGATCATCAGCTATCCAGGAGGCAGAATATCAATAAAACTTAAAAGCACTCCTTTTTCTCCTTTACAAATTAACCCTGCACCAATGGGGAGGAATTCCTCTGAGATAAATGTGTCAAGGTATTGGGAGGCTTGAAAAGCACAGGAAATACCAGAAGGAGAGCAAAACCCAAGAGGAGAACAAGAGACCAAGCTACAAATCAAAGCAAAGGCAGAACCACAAACAAAACCCCCCCCAAAGAGACAATTAAAGAAATAAACAAAAAACCTCCAGGCTTCCTCATCCTGAGCAGTGAGCTTGGTCAGGAAAACATTCCTTAGAAACCAATATTTAGCTAAATTAATGGATTATTTTAGAGCTCTGAAGGCTCTCTAGTCTGTGTCACTGCTCAGAGCACCTGTTGGCAGATCAGGTGGGTTAGGTGTGGCTGGATCTTGAGCACAGGTGACAGAAACTCCCTGACAACCTGCAGCATTCTGTGGCTGCCCTTATTGCCAGGCAGTTCTGAGGGCAGAACTGAGAGGAGAAAAGCAATCAGGAAAATGAGACCAGAAATTCCATGCCAGACCTGTGTTTTGCTCCTTATGAAGAGGTGGCAAGGGGGAAATCATATTTTTTGTGCATTTGAAAAGACTTTTAGCATCAGTGGATTTAAATGAAGTGGAGGGGGTGCATTCCTAAGCACAGACTTAAGGTTGAGCACTGAAGGGACTTAACTCAAGCTGAAGGCTAGAGGGAAATTCATTTTGTGATTAATTTGTGGGTAATTTGTTTTCTGCATCTAATGAGTACAAATCTGTTTGTGATAGCTAAAAGTTTTGAACTGCCCTCCAAGAAATGGTGAGTTAGACTTTTCATATTTCTGAGAATTTGCTGCACAAAGAGATTTTTAACAGTTCTAGAAAGTTTGTCACAGACAAACACATGGCTGTAAAACTAAGAAAGGAATGTATGGATCCAGGGAAAAATACAGCCAGGTTTACAATTTTTCACTTTGTTTGGTTGTGGGGTTTTTCTTAGAGAAGAGATTAAAATGGCAATAGTACTAAAAGCAAAGAACATCCACAGAAAGGAGAAAACATTATTGTTGTTTTATCCATAACCTAAAGGCAGGATTTCAGGTGATTTTCCTGCAGAGCTTTGATCCTAAGATAATCACAATCACTAGAAAAAAACAATACAATCATTGTCAAATAAAACTTTATTCCTTTTGGTGTACCAGTCTAATTAGAAGTGACTGATTTTCCATTCCCTAAGAAATTTCTGATATTGCATTGGATTTCAAATCAGTTTCATTTGATGTCATATCAGGATGAAAAATTTTCTTTTTTTTTTTTTTTTTTTTTGCCAAAACATGTATTCTAACTTTCTCAAAACATTAGCTTTTCACTTCTCTACTATGTTGTCAAGTGATAAACTGATATATTTGAAAAAAAATAGCTCAGTAATATCCTACATCATTTTTAAATTGAATTGATGTGCTCCAAGGAAACATGTTGAGATAAGAAAAACATCATTAAATAATGTACCCAATCAACTTTAAAGCTCAATTGAATTCTTGCCATAATAAAAGTAATCCCTGATCCTAAAAATCTTGTAAATCTCTGCTCCTAACCAGGAACAGCCTTCAGTCTATGATTCTGACAAATCACAGGGAACAGTAGCCAGCTTCTGGAATATTTCCTGCAGAGTCTTGCCTTTGCCTTGTGAGATTTTCTTTTTTATTAATATGCACTTCCTCTTCTATGAATCAATAATGTAAATAAATATAATCTGCTGACCTGTCAATGAGTTATACAGCCCACTTTTAGCAATTAATCTGGTATAGGTATGAGGGCATCATCTGCAATTTGATCCATCTCTGCTGCTCCACTTTGGGCTAGGTGAACATGCATCATGATTTTCCAGTGGCTTCTAATTTGTGACTTTAAAAGTCAAATTGAAAGAACTTGTAATATTTTGCAATATTCCTTCAGAATTTCTCAGCCATTCTGTGATCACCTAATATAAAGAACAAGAGTGGTGTCCCCTTTATCAGGTTGGTCTGTTCTTCCCTGGGAGAAAGCTTTTAATTCCTTTTCAAAGAAAAATGAAAGAGAATTTGGGGATCACAGTAGATGGATATGCCATATTACATGACCAAGTCCATGCTCCTGACAATTCAAGTTAGTCCTACTAATCAGGCATTAAACTGTTATTACAAATGACTTTAGGAGATAATTTAGCCTGTAAAATTTCTTTTAGAAGGTCATTAAGAGCTTCTGGGGATTTAGTGGATCCAAGGACCTCACAAATCTCCTGCACTCTGCTGTTGTTTCCTCTCACAGCCCTTGCACAAGGGGCTGCCTTGGGCTGGACCTCCACGCAGCAATCCTGGGCTGCAGGGATGCTCAGTCCCTGTGGTCCCCAAGGACACAGAACAGGGCACCCATCCACATGAATAAAACCTTGAAGCTAAGAAGTGATGCCTTTTTCTCTTTTTAGATGTTCCCTGCATACTTTGCACTTATATTTGTAGCCTATTGTATTAGGGCTAGTTTTTGTTGGGTTTTTTTTCACCCAATAATTTTGCAAGGCCTTTTCCCAGACAGAAAGACACAACAAATTCCAAAACTCCAAGCCCCAGAGGGTGTGAGGCCCCTGTTCCTGTGTTGGTTCTTCTCCTGGCTGCCCAGGTAGGGAAAAACTCCTGGAGATTCATTTAATAGACATTTCATAGTCATTTCATGGACAAAGTACAGCTAATACTGAAGGGGAAAAAACATAAGGCTTGACTCAGAAAAAAAATTCCATCACCACTTGTCCTCCTAACTGGTGCTTTTTTGTCAATTGTCCTAATTTACTAAACTTCTAAAAACTCTGTTCACCCCATGTAAGTGGACTTTTGTGAACATCTTTCCATAACAGCCCCAGAAAGCCTTCAATAAAAATCTACTTTTATATTACCTCCTTACTGAAATCATCTTAAATTTCATTTCCAGGTTGGGGAAAAAAGGCTACAGAGGAAAGGACTGCCTGTTTGCCCTGGCAATGGGAGTGGAGGGAAGGAGGGAAAAACATAAATAATGTCAATAACTGGAGATGCCAGTTCATAGATTCTGTGAGGGAAGGTCTCTGGGGTCACACATCATTGGAAGATGCATCTAAATAACCTGGTAAAGCATTGCAGCAGCAGGGAGCTTCTCCAGGAGACCACCTCACCCCAAGGCAAAGGAGGAGAAACCAAGGTAGGCACTGGGCTTGATTTTGAATAAGTTTTTGGAGAAGAAAGAACAGACACAGCTCTTTTTCCAGCTTTAACATGTTTTGTGCTATGAAGGGAAATAAGGCACAAGATGGCACTTCTCAGAAATAACCAGTCTGAAAAAGGAATTGAAAGAAAAAAATGTCACATATACGTGACAGAATATGTCACATATACCCTTTAACAATTATTTCAAATCTTTATCAAATGAGTTATGTGATTAGTATTTTTCTGCATTTGACTAAAGACCAACTTGCTTACAATTTACAGAAGGAACAGCTCTCAAGGTTTTAAGCAAAATAGAGATGTAGTTCACCTCACAATCCCAGAGTTCTCTCTTTTTTTTTGTTCTTATTTCACATCTAATTCCTTTTTCCAGAAAGCACTAATGTAATTATTTCTTAAAATATTTTTACCTGTAAATCCCTCTTTTAATTTGAAAAAATGCACTGAAGATGTGAAAGTAAGATGTAGAGAAGTGTCAGAGAGAGATTGCTCTAATAAGACATTCGGGGATGATTTGATTTCCCACTGCTGCTGCACTAAGTCAGTAGATAAAATCATATTTTAGACTCTCCTAAAATTTTAAGACAGTTCATGAGGAGTATTGATGACATAGCTGCTGAAGTTAGGTATGTCCTTTAATTTTTCAGTGAAGAAAAACTGTTGCTACTGTTTCCACTCAAATACTAAAGCAGGCATGTATGTTAATAGAAGGAATTGAATTGAAGTGCCATCCAACAGAACTTCAATGTTCAGGCCTCTACAAATTCGAAAGAGGGGTGATTTTTCCCAACTGAAGCTCCAGTTCTTAGTGTCTCTGCAACTGGGATCTGCTTTTAGACCCAAATAATCCAAAAGCTTTTTTTACTCTTTAAACTGTCATATATGTCAGGTATGCAACAACCTAGTCCAAATACTATATGTCACATATACTCTCCAACAATTATTTCAAATTTTTATCAGATAATTTATGTGATGAGTAGTATTTTGCTGCATTTGACTAAATTCTGCAGCTTTGTTAGAGAAATTATTTAGCAAATAACAGAAGCATTAATCAAAGAATGTAATCTTAAATATTGGATTCTTTTGGTATTTGACTGGAATAGGTAAAAACATATCAGCAAAATGGAAGCTATGAAAATAAAGTGATAAGACTATAGCAGCCTCCCCAGAAGGTTTCATGAACCACAGTAGCAATAAAATAAACCAAACCCACTGCTCAGCATTGGTGTTCTGTTTCTCCTTAGTTTCTTATTTATTTTTGCACCATAGGCATTAATTCTTTAATTGGAACAGTAAGGAAATTTTGTTGTTAAGCATGTGACAGTGGTAATTCAGAAGGTGTACAGCTGGCTACTGAAAAATGAAAAATCAAGAGACAAGAAAAGATAGATGAAATGAGGTGATTTTCAGCTGTTCAGTGAGTCAAACAGCTGAATAGTGATCCTTTGAGATGTGTTTATATATTTAGTGGGGCTAAGAAGAAAGATGTCACATTCTTATTTTCTGAAAAAATCCCTTTGCCAGGATTTCTTCTCCTGGGAAGCCAAGAAGCCTCAGAGAAAAATGAAAACAATAATTATCTCATTAGCTTCTCCTGTGTTTTGCTGCTTTGGAATGTGGTTTAGACATTGTTTACCAACTGGTCATTGTTTCATTGGTTTCATGTCAATTGTTTTAACTTAATGACCAATCACAGCCAGCTGTGTCAAGGCTCTAGAGAGAGTCACCAGTTTTTCGTTGGTATCTTGTTAAGCCTTCTGTCTGTATCCTTTCTCTATTCTTTAGTATAGTTTTAGTATAGCATTCTTTAATAGAATATAAAACATAAAATAATCAATTAGCCTTCTAAAAGCATTAAGTCAAATTCATCATTCCTTCCAATGACAGAGACCCCAGAAAATACCACACAAAAATATATTTTCATTGTGTGCTGTGAGGAAAGAATTGGTTGGTGTCTGAAGTAGGAGTACCTTTACTGAGGTGGTCAAACCTGTGAATATGCATTGGTGCCATTTCCCCACACGTGGTGCAAGCTGTCCCATGACCTCTGGAAAAGCACAAATGAACCCAGAGGAATCACTCTTGGAGCTGATGGCAACAGCTCCAGGGTGTGATGGGTTAGGGAGGGGTTCAGGGATGTGCAGAGAGAGGGAATTTGGTACTGCAGGGGAATTTGGCACTGGGCAGCCCAACAGAGAACCTGTTTCCATGGGAGGAACCTGTTTCTTGGGCAGTCTAAATCAGCCTGAAAATGTTGTGCAGGTCCTTCCTTACCTGTGCAGAGCTGGAGCCATGAGCACAGCCCTTGTGCACCATGGATAACAGAATGAGCTCTAGGAATTTTTAGCTTTGCAGTCTTGATCCAAACCCATTTGAAGTCTTTCTGCTAATTTCAAGCTGGCTTTGGGCTGGTTACAGGGGGAAAAGGGATTTAATTGTCAAGGCAGCTGGGGGTGGTCTTGTTTAAAGTGCCTTTGTAAAAAGCTGGTGGCAGACAACAGCTGATGGCTTAAAGACATACTTCATCAAAGTATATGTCCACTTCTGGTATTAAAAACTAATGCATTTGTCACATGCAATTGGGCCTAAAGCAGGCAAAAGTACTTCACAGCATGTCCCCTGAGAGCTATCATAAATAGAAATCAGAAGAAATGCCAAAATCTGTAAGGCTTGACAGCAAATGATGTTTTAATTTAGTGGACATACAAAACTCTCTTTGACATCTAAATGGATGCTTGCCATTAGAAATCTCTCCCCTTTCCTTCAATATTTGTGACAAAAGGAGACATGTATACAAATGTAATTGTTTATTTTAATTTTAAAAGCTAAATTTGCATAGTACAGTAAAGGATGCCTTTAGAAGTGCTGAGCCCACATTCCAAAGATGGAGATGTTACTAACTTGAGAAAAAAATTGTCTCAGAGTGGAAATAGGAGCCTTTAAAACTGGACCCCTTTTCTACAGTAACCTCAGCACAGGGTGGAGGATAGTGGCATCCATAACACAAAGAATAAATTTTATGATCCCAATCAATCCTTTAGCACAGGATTAGCTCAGTGATTGTAATTACAGTGAAGCAGAAGGTCAAACTCTTGGAAAGGGAATCTTACTGCTTTTGCAGCTGTTACCTGTATTAAAATGTTTCTGTTGAATCCCCTAAAAACCCAAGTACCAAGTCATTTGCACTTCTAAACCCAAAGCTATTAAACAGGACAAAACAAACATGTTTTAAAGAGGAACAGGACAAAACGAAAATGTTTTAAAGCATCCTTCAGATTTAGCAGGAGCACTTGTGGTGCTTTTTTGACCCTAAACTTAGAAAGGAACTTTGAAAGGAGCAGAGGCAGCTCGCTGTTGAAAGGTTCTGACCTTTCAGCAAGGTTGCCTGTTCATTTATATGCCTCCTGAACTACTCATCACCTTCATTTATGATTAATAAACTCCAGTCATCCTGTTTACACTGCATCACAAGTTCTTTAATAGCTTTTTCTTTTTTGTATCCTTTGCTATAAATGTAGAGTGCAAGGTTTGGGGAATAGATTGGACTTTGATGTGAAAGATAGGTGGCTACATATGCAAAAAATTAATCAGGTAAGGCTTTACAACCACAATCATTGTCCTCCAAAATTGGTGATGAACTTTGCATGAGCTGTCTAGATTGTAGTAGTGCTGACTGAAGTTCTGATATTTCAATAGCTGGGAATGATTATTCATGTGAATGATTTTATTTTTTTTCCACTTTTTAAAAAATAAGATGCCCTGATCTGCTGTGCAGCTGCTGTTTAGACAAAGACAATTGCAATGCAGGAGAGGAGGATCCAGGATTCATAGTTCTGCCACTTCCACTGGCATTGGAAATGAATGCAAAACAGTGTTTATTCCTAAATTTGTTGCTCAGTGCTCTAAGCTTCTTTGGCAGAGTCTCCCTAAGAGGGACAGACCTGGTTCCTGCCTGTCATCTTTTCTCCTGGAGGTCCTGTACAATTTGGAAGGACAGGACAGCTCAGAACAAAGCAAAGTAATGTTTTCTTTAGTCTCTTGTCAAAATCTGCCCTGAATTGGGCCTGCAGAGTGGACAGAGGGCTCCAAGTCTTCCTGCATCCTTTTTATCTTCCTACAAAGACTTGCTCTTATCTCTTTATGAATAATGTCTTGAAAAGCCACAAAAAAAGGGTAAAGGAAATTGAAATTTTGATTTTGCAGAAAAGGTGCAAGAGCTGTTTTTTAGATTAACTGGCTTGGATATAGCTCTTAACTAATAGTTAACAGAATTGCAGTCAAAAAAAATCCATCAGCAAGTTTAAGACCTTGTGATGTTCTGATTTATGTTATTTCTGTGGGATGGGAAAAGACCTCTGGTGCATTTCAGGTTTAGCCCCTTCCACACACTTGCCAATTCCTTTTCATAAATGAATCTATCTTTAAGGAAATAGAATTTTTGGACTTACTGCTTGTACTACACATCCTCAGAGGGTCTGCCACATTCCAGAAACTCTTCTTTAAAACTCTTCTTTAAAGGTTCTCCTGATTATGTCAAATTATGTAGTCATTAACTCACTCCAGTAACCTTTTCCTGGTGGTTATCTGCTGATATTGTTACAATTCATGGATGTCTCTGTGTGTTTTTTAAAGGAGATGACTTTGCTTTTTATAAGGCCCCTATAGTCACATCTTCTTTCTATTAACTGTGCAAATGAAAAAACAAACATTATTCTGATTAGTAGAGTTTCTAATAGCAAAAACACTTTAGCTTGCATAAATGTCTTTGCATATGAGAGGAGGAGAGGGAGGAGAGTCTTGGGGGGAATTTCTTGTTCCAAATCACAGATGGACAGTTCATTTCCTTGGTTTTGGCAGAGCATTTTTACACAGACACAAAGACATTGGAGGCAGGACTGAGTTTCATTTTATCTGGCTAAAATGTTGGTGCTTAATCTAAAGAAATTGTCTGGATTTCTTGAGTTAGTGAACAGAGTTGGGCTGTAGAAATCTCTTTTAGTTTGGGAAGAGTCATTCCATGGCTGTTTCTTTCTGTCCCACTTTCTCTGTGTCTCTTTGGTGGTGGAGGAAATCTAGAGTAGCATCAGAGACTTCTGATGCTTCAGATATTGCATCAAATAAGGCACAGCTTTCTCTGAGCCTGTTCTCCAAAAATGCCCAGGCATGTAGCCAGTCTAGCAAATAATTTAACTAATTTAGAGTTTTAATAATAGATATTTCTGCATAGTTTTTTTCCTAAACACAAGGAAAACAGTTTTCTAGATGCAGCTACAGGATTTATCACTTTTCAGGACTCAGGTCTGTCTCCATGCCCATTTCCCAAACTCTTCAATAGTTCCTTCTCCCTTTCTTGACTGAATCATCAGAGATTGTGTGCTCACTATGTACCTGAACAGTAAAATACTTTCATAATGCAACTTCAGTTTCAGTGGCAGCCCTGACATAATGCTGAAATACAAATAAATATGATAAAAATTCTTATCCTGCATCTATGGATAAAAAAGAACAAAAAACCTGAACAGCAAGCCCAAAGCCTGTGTTCTTTTGGGCTCAAATGGGACTCACACTTCAAAGCTGAGAATAGTTGTCTTAGTCCAGAATTCAAATTTACAAGAGAAGTTTGACTATGTCAGAGCTATCTCTCTTACCCTACATGTTGTAAATACCTTTGAACTCACTCCTGTGAAACAGAAATGCTTTCTGAAGAAAGAAGTTGAAAAGATAAGTGGCTTACGAGCTACTGTAATTAAAATCTAAAAGATGCTTTCCCAGCTGTTGCTTTTGAAGTTATGCTTAGTTGGTGGCTAGGTGCCAGCATTCAATTAGAAGTATGCATTTTTATTAACAGACTATCATGTGTTATATTATGTCAATAATTCCTTTTAAATGAGTTCTTTTTATTTTTAGCAATAGTCACAGGTGTCCAGGTCATTAAATATTAAAATGGGCCCCACTGACAATTGTGCAACATCCTAAGTTTGTTTGGGGTTTCATTTGCACTCCATTTGAAGTTCAAAATTAAAATATCTCTGAACTTGTAGAGAGGAGGGTTTGGCCAAGATAAGTTAGTGCCTGAGGGGAAAAAATAAAAAAGAGAGATGCACAGCCTATGTGCAACTTTTTTTCTGCCTGCATTTGGGTTTCTAATTATCATGGTTTCATTTACTTACTCATCATGTGCATGCTGCAAGTGGGGGCCTCATTATTTTGGTTCACTTCCTTAGATGTCAAAGCCTCAGCCTGGAATTAGGATGGTGAGGGAGGGGTTGATATTCACAGGCTTTTAGAGGTGCTCAGCTCAGTGTCAAAACAACACAGGAATCATCCTCCTGAAAATGGCCTTTTTCCCAGTTTCCCAGCTTTTTTTATTGCAGGATTCATTTCACCAAGCTTCAGTTGGCTTCAGTGCAGATACCTTCATCTAGGTTTGATGACTGATCTGCCTAATTGAAGCATTTATTTTGGGTTAAGAAGAATGAAGCCTGGAAGAGGCTTTTAGTGTTCCTCATATGTTTATAGGAGCTTTTAACAGCAGTCAGAGGTTTTCTGTCAGGGGTTACAACAGGTGTTCTGGCCCAAATTGTCTTTATTCATGGTTAAAACCCTCCCCAGAGTGAAAAAAAGCTTGAGCTACATTCACTTCTTTCAGGGTGCCAGGGGATGTTCAGGATGCTGTGATATCATTGGAACCATATTATAAAGTACTGTGTTTTCTCTTTTTGTGCAGCTTAATATCATGGAATTGAGGATCCTTTGAAATACTTTGTTAATTACTAGATATTGATAATGATTGCAATACAATCTGTAGCTTACTGGCAAAATCTATATATAGTCAGTATTGTCCTTCATTTGGGGATTAAAAATAGTTTTGCCAATAAAAATATGAATTTATTCTTGCATAGCATTGGAGTAGCTGCCCTCTTCATTTTGCACATGGAAAAAAGCCATGTCCCCACATTGGGAACATGATAAAAGCTGCTTGGAAACCCAGAAATCCTCATTTCTCTTCCTGCTTTCATGGATCTTGTAGGTGTTGCTGACAAATGTTATTTCTTGTGCTGTTCTGGAGTTAAGACCAAGTGGAAAGCAAGTGATGTATAAGCACTTCTGCCACCCCATGTCAGCTTCTCATTTTAATCTCAGATGAAGGGGACAAAGTCCTCACGACCTCAAGTTAATCACTTGAAAAAAAAAGAAAAATAATAAAAAAATAAGACATTTATAGCCTAATTCTTTGTGAAAGCTTTTTAAAATCATTTAGCTAATTAAAAAAATAGAGGTTGATTTGAACTATTACTCATTTTTCGCTGGACTTTTAAAGTTTTGGATCATAATTTATTTTTAACCATCTGCAAATAGCTTAAGAAAACTGTAAAAGCCAAACATTCTTTTTATAACTGAAGAGCTTTCAGTAAAACATGAATTTTCACATGGATCCGTGCAAGTGCTGATGTTCTTTTCTTTCTCTGACCTATCCCTGACACTTCCAAGAGGAAATGTATCGCTTCCCTCCATTTATAGCCTATCACTGTGATGTTTTCTGAAAAATCCCTTTACCAGGATTTTTCTCCTGAGAAGCTGAGAAGCCATCAAAAGAAATTTAAACAATAATTATCTGATTGCTTGGAATGTGGTCTGGAGGTTCCTTACCAACAGGGGCATCTTTGATGGGTTCCATGTGAATTGTTTTAAATTAATGATCAATCACAGCCAGCTGTGTCAGGACTCTGGTCAGTCACGTGTTTTTATTACCATTCTTCTTGTTTAGCCTTCTGATGTATTATTTCCTTAGTATAGTTTAAGCATATAATTTTCTTTTAATATAATATATAGCATAAAATAATAAATCAACCTTCTGAGAACTTGGAGTCCATTCTCATCTCTCACCTCGTCCTGGGGACCCTCAAACACCACAACAATTAATAGCCACAACAGTCTGTGTTCTACTGAACAGCACTTGGTAACTGGCCTTTGCCAACAACAAATTATGAGTTACTCTGCATTGTCCAGCTGTCTTGTAGGAAAGAAAGTCAATGTTTGTTTAGTCCTCCCTTTTTTCTGTGTGCTGTACCTGTCCATTCATTCCAGAGAGGCCCAGCACTCTTAGTTGGTGTCTCTCCAATAATCCTGCACTGTCAGGAGCCCAGAGGAGTTGGTCACTGGCTGTGGTATTTTTGGGGTCCCCTGATGAAGGGAGGAAATTGATGAATGTGACTCCATGTTTTTAGAAGGCAAATTTATTATTTTATCATTTATTATATTAAAGAATGCTGTACTAAAACTATACTAAAGAATAGAGAAAGGATCTTACAAAAGGCTAAAAGATGATAATGAAAAACTGGTGACTCTCTCCAGAGTCCCAACACAGCCTGACTGTGATTGGCCATTAGGTTAAAACAATTTACATGTGGAGAAACAATCTGCAACCACATTCCAAAGCAGCAAAGCACAGGAGAAGCAAAGGAGATAATATTGTTTTCCTTTTTCTCTGAGGCTTCTCAGCTTCCCAGGAGAAGAATCCTGGGCAAGGGGATTTTTCAGAAAATATGACAGTAACAACTTGCCATCCAACTCAATACCCCACACGTGAACACTCAGGCCACTTGTCCCTACATGTGTAGGCTAAGTGATGGATTGCAGGATACAGCAAAATCTGCCAGGGACTTGGAAGGATTTCAATTTCTTGGGCTAGTCTGTGACCTATTTATGCGTGCTGTATTGATAAATGAAGTGAAAAATCTTTCACACCTTTCAATGAAGGGGCCGTTTGGTCTGGCAACAGCACTGACACTTTTAGTGATGTCCTATAGGAAACAGCTGGGATTATTAATTCATTTTTACACAGGTCACTAAGCATCCAGAAGTCAATATTTCTTTTAAATTGCTCTCAATCTGGCCCAAATCCATTCTGAAGGTGAAAGGTTCCAGATATATACTGCTACTGGCCATTATTGGAGTCCTTTCTAAGTCGTGCCAATTGTTTTTCCCTGGTTCAGCCTGAGAATGACTGTGTTAGGATGAACAGAAAAAGTGTAATGCTCTTTAACTTTTGCTTTTAGCTCACGGTGTAATTTCTTGGAAATCTACTTTATTTTATTCCAGATGACACCAATCAGAGCGCAGAAAAGGTGAGAAATACTTTAGATTCTGTGTCTGAAACAATTGCTCAGTGAGTCAAGACTCAAATGTAATGAGGAAGGAAGAATTGCAAGAAGGGAAGATTTACACAGACACAGTTAAGGATAAAGCTGAGCAGAACTGCAGGGTTTTGATTCCCAGGAATTTCTTCACAACTGTAATTTGACTTTGACTTTGTGAGAAGACATACCTGCTGACTCTCATATTTGATGAAAGTCAAAGCAAAAGTACTAAACTTCAAGGTGCATGATGGCAAAACTAAGGGTCTGAAAAGTGACCTGAACATCCTCTGTCTTTGGAGGAGAAAGGAGGGAAAATGAAAATTTTTTGCTGATCTCTGGAGTACTACACCCAGCTCTTCAGCTCTTGGCACTTACACTGCTGCCTGGCTGGCTTAACACATTACTGATTCTCTTTTATGGTCTTTTCTCAGAGTGGTGAGTGACTAAACAAGTCCCAGAGAGTCATGTCCTATATCTTATTTGGATATTAAACAGTTGGAAAGAGTAGGGAGAAGAGCTGCTGTAACTATGCAAGGACTGGAAATACTGCCTTGCAGCAGCATGTTAAAAATGAAATACCAGCTCTTTAAACAGATTAAAGATTATTTGATTACAGTGTGTAAACTCCTTCTAGAAGAGATACTGATAGAGGTGATGCCTGAAATAAGAGAAACGAGCAGCACAACACCAGGAGCAGCAAGATAAATCCACACATATTCATATTAGATTGTTAATATTCATATTAACAGTCCCTTCATCTTGGGAATTAGAATAGCAAGGAAAAAAATGGACCAGAGTGTTGGAGTCAAGCCTGCATGTGGTTGTGCATTCTGGCCTTCAGCCAAGCAGAAATCAATCCCACTTTAGGGGTGCCTGGTCAATTAGTACAAGAGGTCACACCAGGTGATTCTCTGTTGGTTTTGGGTTTTGGTACTGGCTGCTTGGCAACCCTGGCTTTGTCCTGCCCTGATGTGAGGTTTTGGAGTGCTCCTTACATCTGGAAATGCCTGAAGGAAATTTGAGAACCAGTGATAGAAGTGGTCAGAAACTGTCTTGCATTAAAAGATCTCTTCAAAGAAAAGCTTTTGGTAGGGAAAAAAAAAAAAAAAACAAACCTTAATTCTGCAGATAGTTTTGTTGAGTTTACATCAGGAAATCCAAGCCCAAAGTATTTATTTTTGAGCTTGTTGGACCAGAAAAAAAAATCTCAGAAACTAAGACCTCAAAAATCTCAGTAATGAGCCAGTTCAATATCATTGTTTGGTTTGTTTGGTGATATTCTTAGGAATTCTCTGGTGTCCTAATTCATTCCCACCCCAACTTGTGGGGCTGATGGATTATTTATATATAAACCAGCCAGATTTCTTCTGGAAGCAAGAACTGTGGTGCAGTGTGGGAGTTCTGTGGTGTCTTATGGAAGCCTCATCCCTGCAGAGAGCACAGGAGAAAAGAACAAGCATGCCAAGGAATAATTTATCAGGAGTGGCTGTGCTGTGGTGTTTATGATCAGCTGAGATATTATTGAGAAAAAAAAAAAGCAAACCAATTTTCCTTCTTTCCACTATTATCACCTTTACCTTTATCTCCTCTAAGCTCTGTTTTACTTTTTTAATCAGTCATGTTGAACACTGGTAAGGTTCTTCCTCAGCCAACCTCAGGCACTCATTTTCAGGAAATTAACTTGGCATTGTAACAGCTCTTAACATCTGTGACTCTTGACTTGCAGATAGTTGAATAAAGGAGCTAAGCAGAGCTTTAATTTAGTGCCAATAAATTTCTGATTTTTTTTTTTTTTAACTAGGACTTAACAGTTTGATTTTCCCTTAATTATATACAGCCTATTTTGGGTATGAAAATAACATGAGGGATATAATGTGTTTTGTACTACAACATCTTTCAAACAGGCCAAAACAGAATATCCTCATATTTCCAGAAAAAAAAATTATCCCTGCTGGTTATAAAGATATTTTGTTTCCTTTTCAGACTGGTGCTGGTAAAGCTCTTGCTGTGAAATTTGAAGGGGATGTAAGTTTCTAGGAATATTTGCTGCAGAACAGATGTGCTCTTCTTTCCCCTCCTAGTGCCAGTTCAGCATGAAATTCACCTGTGTTTACATCAGAGTAAAACAAAGCACCCCTGGGAGAAAAGCTACCAAGCAAGCATGTTTTTACAGAATAGTGATATCAGGATGAAAACACTTTTGTTGCCAAGGAAGAGGTAAGGAAAACAATAAAGAGCATAATGTAACCCCACAGTCTACAGGTGAAAAATGGCAGGCACACAGAATCCCTGCACTCATTCTGGATCTGCACCTGATTTTCCATTCATAATATTATGGTATATTGGTATTTAATTTGCTTTCCACATATTAGTCTTACTCATCTTTTCTTCTTCATGGTCTTGCAGGTCTTTCTTCATTTCATTTGCAATAATTAGGACAAGAAACTATGTCAAAGCCTTTTAACATGGAGGAGCTCTTCTGCAATATAAACTGCTCTGGTTTTTTGTTTGTTTGTTTTACATAATTTTAATTTGATTTTCACTCTTTTCTATTCAATCTTCTTCCTATTGCCACAATTTTCCAACTTAGCTCAAAAAACAAATACTGCAATTACTTTATAACTGATGAGAATTTTTTGCACTGAGATGCATCTACCTTGGTTAGCAGTCATACTCAGACACAAACTGAATTTGGTTTTAGACTCTAAATTTCAGATATTCTCCTTTTAACAAATGAACTAAAAACCCACATCCTTTAGACCTGAGAATTTTGAATTTTTGTATTTGGATAAACATGTAGAAGATGAATTCCGTTCCAGCTTTTCCACTCAAATTCCCACCTCTTACCTAGTAGTACCAGATTTTCTTCCCCTTTTAAATTATTTTTTTTTTGATCACAATTAATAAACGTGGTAGCTGCACTTCCACTTGGAATATTAATTTAGTAGAACACAAACCAAAATGGATACTTGGGAGGTAATAGTGAAATGAGTTTTAATATTATCATATACTAAAATTGTTAAGCAACTCTCCTAAGAGTGACTGTTTGGGAGGTTCAGAACTGAAGGGTTAAATTGCAGCCTGATTTTTCAAAAGGGAAAGCAAGGCAGTTCCCAGTAGATTTAAGTAAATATTTAAGTAGATTTAAGAACATATTTAGGTTTATGTATTTCAAATTTTCAGTCCAAATCTGCATCTAAAAAGAAAGATTTTATGCTATCAATAAGCATTTAACAGTTCAATGCCAAAGCAGTATAAAACTGGCACACTTTGGTGTTCCTAAAACTTAATAGGTCAATATGAATTATTTTACATGTAAATCCTCCACATCCCTCTCTCTAATTAGATCAACAGTACCCATTTTAAAACTTCCCACTTATGAGTTTATGGAAAGAGACAAATGGCCAGTGTTTGGAAAATTTCAGATGTCTTTCACTCTTTTTCCAAATAATTTATATTCTGGGTCTTCTGCACTGCAAGTGTGCTGCTGATGTGAGGGACCTCCAGGGAGCTCTGCAGTCCTTGGTTTGCTTTGTTCTGATGCTGTGGGGGAAGAACCTTCAGCTTTGATTTAGCTTTTGGTGTGCATTGTCCTGTTCAATAACCAGAATCAGAGTTTGGCTGGCATTTTGGCATTTTCACCCTTTTTGCTTTCTTTACTGGTAAAGTTTGAAACGTATTTAATTCATCACCTGAAAAAACCCAAAATCATTGTTTTCTCTTTTTTAACACATTATCTGGTAATAAATATTTATTCTCTGCAACCATTGCCAGTCCTATGGTGATCAGCTTAGTACAAAACCCAAGCTAGAAAAGAGTGTGTGTTTATAGGGCAGCTGACTAGGGATTTAGAATTTTCCCTTTTCAGCCTACAGAAAATCCTGTAACCTGGGTGGGCCATCCTTTTAGGTCAATCTCATGCAGACTATTTTCTCTTTTTCTATATCAATCCTAAATTAATACAGTAGGTGCTCTGCAGCCAGCATGGTTTTGCATTGATCTTGGCCAGCTTGTTTACAGTGTTTTGGCAAGTTGCTGATGTACTTCTCCCTGGGGATAGAGCAGGGGTTAATTGCTGTTAAACTCTCAGTGCCAAGTAATGGTTCAGACTCTGTGCTACATTAAAGATGACACTAATAAGGAAAGAGTGCACTGGATTGCTCTGTGTTGAAAATTGGACTTGTGGTGACAGAAACTTGGAGCGGAGCTGATGTAATAGGGAGGCCATAATGTAATTATAACTGCTGAACATGTGTCATACCAAGTTAAATGATACATTAATGAATCAAAACAGGTGATGGAGTGTTGCTCTTTCAGCAGATAGAGGTGTTTTCAAGGTCAAATTGTCATTAATCTAATAATCTGTAAACTGTATATGCTTCAAATTATAAGCAAAATCATCTTTAATGGGTTTTTTTAGTGTATTTCTTGTCCTGTACCAAAGAGGTGACAAAACCAGAAGATGCTGTTCTCGGTGTAATTTTGTTTATCCCTCTGTTATTATATTTCTGTTATAACTAATGCAATATCTGTGTACCTAACATTTTTCAGTCAGGTGTGAGCTTTGCTCTGAGGAGGCTGCACACAAGCCAAGAGGTGTGTAGACATGTGAGTACAGATGGAGCCAAATAAGCTTTGCTGGGAGACTTAATACAATCAGTAGGTGGCTTCAAGTCAGCCTGAGCCATGCACAAAACCAGCTCACTCCTGCTCAGAGCAGAAGTCAGTGTGTGGTGCAGTTGGGTGTTATGTTATTTTTTAAATTCTCTCTGCCTATTATGGTTCTGCAGCAGATGAAAACCATCTCTCACCTCAGTTGGTTCCTGGTTTAAGCCCCGTTCATGGATGAAGTTCCTGCATTTTGGTTCTGCTAGGATCACTCTGCTCAGAAGGTAAATAAAGGCTTCTCTTCCAGATCATGTGGTTGTGCAGAACAGAACCACAAAAGTGGTATTTGGCTGCTTGAACCTGACAGCATCTATCTCCACAGCAAGTCCTGAGTGCTTAAAGAACTCTATCACTTTCTTCTATTTGTATTTTTACAAGTAGCCTTTGTTGAGAAGTTAAGATGAGAACCCGATGGAACAAGAAATGTACCCATTTTGGGCAAAGAAATCCTTTTTGAATTTTGCAGTCCTCTGATTCCTGCCCTGACTAAAAAAAAAAAATCTGTTTATTTCACATTAGTCTTGCTTCTCATAATCTTCTCATTTATTCTCATGCTGTTAAAAAATGAAGCAAAGATTTCTTTGAGAGGGTCTAGCTGAGTCCATTTCTGGATTTCTATTAAAAAATGGGATTCTAATGCCTAAATCAAATTGGGTCTTTTGACAATGTCATAATATGTCATACTTTGACCTTTTTTTTAATTCTTAATTTTTTTTTCTTAATATGGCCAATAAATATTAAAAAATAGAACTTTGCAACAGATTCCTTGCTAAATGGTTCTTCTGTGGTGTTTTTATCTTTTATTTTTCCTTAGAAGATTTTGGGGTTGAACTCTTTCTTTAAGAACATCTTGGACTTTACCTCATTTTCCTTCTGTCCTGTTACTTCAGGGAGGCAGGTATTCCTTTTGGGAAAGTCCAGTCCCAGTAGAACTGCAGGCCCTCAGGAGACCTGCTAGGAACCAGATCCATGCCAGCTCCACTCATCAGCACATCCTCTCTTCCAGTGCTGCTTCTTGGCAGAGGATCTCCAGGAAGATGAGCACACCCCAGGAACAACTTGGTGAGGAACACCTGAGGTAGGAGAACCTGTTCACTCTCTTTCTAAACCTCCCCTGTTCACCACCCTTTTTTCTGTTTCTTGTCCTCTCTCTGTGCTTTGGTGAAGGTGATAAGCTGTGGCTCTCCTTTTGTTGTCACTC
Organism: Haemorhous mexicanus; assembly: GCF_027477595.1. Classification (NCBI taxonomy): domain Eukaryota; kingdom Metazoa; phylum Chordata; class Aves; order Passeriformes; family Fringillidae; genus Haemorhous; species Haemorhous mexicanus. The sequence goes on along the minus strand of NC_082345.1, from coordinate 3,175,852 downwards.
TGAATGGATGAACAGAATGGTTGTAGCACTTGTGTTCAGCAGATTAACTCTGATTTGCTAAATTGCTTCCAAGTGCTTTTCATGGAATCAGAAATTATGGAATGGTTGGGCTGGAAGAGACCTTAAAGATCACACAGTTCCAACTCCCCTTCAACCAGCTCAGGTTGCTCAGAGTTCCATCCAACCTGGCCTTGAGCTCTTCCAGGAATCAGCACATCCACAACTTCTCCAGGCAACTTTTTCCAGCCTCACAACCCTCAGAGCAAAGAATTTTTTTTCCAAATATCTGATCTAAACCTGCCCTCTTCCATTTTGAAGCCATTCTCCCCAGTCCCATTACTTCACTCCCTTGTAAATAGACTCTCTCCTTCTTTCTTGGAGGCAGGGCAATTTGCAAGACAATTTTATTCTTTTTTTCTGTCCACAAAGTTCATCTTTGTCCTGAGTCATTTACATTTGGTTATTACTAGAGTAAAATACTTCCCTTTCAGAATTATAGAATGTCAAACTTTCCTGAAAGGAAGTGTTCACAGAGAAGACACCACCAGTGGGATCAAGAACCCAAAGTGTCTTTTGTTTCATTTGGCATCCTTGGCTCTTGAAATGTCTGTTAGGGAGAGAGAGAAAAATAAATATTGCTTCTATGGTACTTACTGAAAGCCATTTGCCATCACTGTCAGGTCAGAATTTTTTTCAGGTGGAGTCCCTGAGCTACTCCATCTCAGTGAGAAGTGAACATTGTTTATTGTGCTGGAAATATCTGTATTAAATTGCATTAAATATCTGTAGTGATGGTCTCCCTGCACTCCATCTGCTCAAGGCATCCTCACTGTGGAGGCTTGACACTCCTGCACTTTCCTGTTTGGCTGGTCAGTTAACCAGATCTAAGAGTCATGGATATTTATTATGGTTGCCAATCTAAGGCTGAATTTCACCTTTGAGAGTCATAGGAAGTTTCATTGCCCGTTTTATTTATCACAGTGTGATATTGGAAGAGAATGGCTAAGCACTGTAATGCTCAAGATGACATTCTCAAGGAAAATTTGCTACCTTACTATGGATAAATTATCTAGAACATTTCATTAAGAAGGCTTTTTGCAATACTGAGAGGTTGTACATGTTCAGGACAAGTCATTGTCTCTCCAGGGTGTAAACTCCCAATTTCTTAGTGGGGGAATATAAAATAATCCTTTGCCACAGAGCAGGTCCGATCAAAAATTTTAAGTTGTCAACATTGAAATGTTCTGTGGGAATATAGAAAATCTGCAGAATATTATAGGGGAAAAAAGCATTTTAGTTTCAGAATGGACCATTGAAACTTTTGGATTTGAGGCAATGTCTTGTGTCAAGATGTATTAGACTTTGGATTGTTAACCATCATCTATGATTTAAAAAGTCAAGATTAGACTAAAGGATTTGAGTTTTATAGAAGCAGAACATAACCCTAACACAAAATTAATTTCCCTCATAAATTTTTACTTAAGTGGAATAAAATAAATGAGACCTCTTGTTCTGACTGCATGGAGGACATAATAGGAAGAGGAATGTGAACCAGAGTTGGAATCTTCAGAAATCTCTCATTTTTGGTGCTTCCTGAAACAAAAGTACCTTGAGACCCTTGCAAAAGTTAGTGATTGCATGAGAATCATCAGTATCTGGCTCACCAGTATGTTGTTATTGATTCAGAATCAAAACAGATCTAAAAAACTGTAATATGTGCTCCAAAATGGAAATTCCAAGCTTTAAACCAAACTTTCTTAAAGAATCTCCTGATTCTGCTTTTTTCCAAATTTCTTTTCTAGTGTTCAGCCCCCTGCCCATGGAATATCCCACTCTTTGGTACATATCATGGTAAAATTAGTTTCTGTGTCTTTACCATCATTAAGAATTGCAAGTGTCCATGGAGGTGCTCCCACAGCACCACTGCTACTTGTAGGACATCACAGAAATAAGAATTATGTGTAGAATTAAAATGAAAAGTGCAGCAGGGCTCCTTTTTCTGACAGCAGTGGCAGTTTTTCTGTAGAGTACTTATATAATAGCAGGGTTTCTTGCAATATTCCCATCTTTTCCCATACAGATCCTGTCCTGGTTGTTAAACACAGCCTCACATGTTACAGGCCTGCTGTACTGTAAATTTCCCTTCTCTATCAGTGACCCTAAATCAATCCCTGTAAAATCTATCTAGTGCCTAAAAATAAACCAAGCACCAGGAAAAATTAGGATGTCTTGTCCTCTTCTACCTTTTTTTACCCCATATTTAGATGGTGAGTTATAATTTTGATGGAAGGATTCCTTCAAATATGTTGAACTGTGTAATGCAATTCACAAGAAATTGCAATTGAGTTATCACCTGTTACTGATGACCAAAAAAAGGGAAAAAAAAAAGCTCAGATCAGCTATTTGAGGTTAATGTGCCTGAAACACTATTCAAATTTCTCTGGTTGGGTTGTAGAGTGATTAGGTTCTCATGATTTGGTCACACAGATTTTTAAATTCCTCTCCCCAGTAATCTATTTACTATGGTCTGAATCCTGCACATTTTGCTCTGGGGCACTGAGGCAGAATAATATACTTCAACATGTCTGAGGAGGGAAGAAATTTAAGTCTTGGGGGCCATAGGAAGGTGGGTTTGGGTAAAATGTCCCCATGGACCATGGTAATCTACCCCTTGGAGGAGGAACTCAGCTCTTAGTATTTTAATATTGCCTTTATTCTTGCAATGGCCCTTTCTACCAAGTGTCAGATCTTGAAGGCACACGTGTCTTTTTTAAGGAAAAGTGCATTTCAGAGGCACTGGCACATTCCCAGAGTCAAGGCTGTTTGTTCTCCCAGTTCCTTTTCACACTAGCACAAATTCTTTGTGGCTTGGGTTGGGTTATCAACAATTTCTGGCACCACAGTCCCTGTATGATGGAGGCAGAATCTGGTATTTCAATTTGCTTATCTCTGTACAAACACAAAAATGGTTTCTGCCCTAGGGATTTTACACTAAAAGCATTAAAAATTAAAAGAAAAATAAAAGATATATATTTAATGGTTGAATTCAGGAGCAGGAGACAGAGATACTAGCAGTTCCAGGACAGCTGGGACCCAGCACTTATCAGGCTCTGTGGGCATCACACAAGTGAATTTTAAGACCAGAAGATGAATGAGGAGGTGGCTTTACAGATGATAATAAGGCACTCCTTTGAGGCCCATCTTCATCCTTTCCACGTTTTGAAATGCACATCTTCCTCCTTTCTTGTGTACCCTTTCTAGCCTGAGCAGAGAAGAAAGAGGGAGAGGTGCAGCTTGCAGCCCATAAGAAGATGGGGACTTGTCTCAGGTATTGATTAGAGGTCAGTGCCACATTTCACTGAGCTCTTGTTTGCATATGAGATTACCCAGAGATGAAAAGTGGGCAGGAGAAAAAGACCCCCAGTAGGACACTGGGAGAGGATGAAGAAGGTTTTCCAAGGAGTGCACTGTAGGAATGATTAGAAAACTCCAGGAAGGAAAGTGCAAAAGAAGAGGGTCACTGAGGCCAAAAGAGAATAGTTTCAAAACCACTGCCTCAAAAGCAGGTAAGAGGGCAGGGAGGATGAGAAGGAGGCATTGTCCCAGCTGTCCTCAGTGTGAGAGAGAAGTCATCTGAAATTGTGATGAATAATTTCATTGCTCTGGGAAAAGCACGGTGGTATTTTTGATGGGATTGTAAAAAAGTATAATCATCGAGTTCACAGTTAAAAGGAGACTGCAGGCAGAAACTGCAGCCTTAACACTGCCAATGGTGCAACAGTGAGAATATTTAGTGGGGAAAAAAATGGTTTTTGTTGATTTATGAGCTAGATGAAGCTTTCTTTCACCCATTCAACTCTATTTATTGTATTTCCCTGAATTTTCCCTGAGTTCAAAGTATATTTTACTTATATTTCTTAATGTGGGTTTGTGTCTTTTTTGTTTGTTTGCTTGTTTCTTTACTTTGACAATTCAGAAAATGCAAATAAATTATAAGCTACTGCAGCATTTAAATGAGACATGTTTACCTGAACCTTAATTTGACAGAAAGGTTTTCTCAGTTGTTTGAAGAACCCATGCCACAATTACTCTTGCAAATTAGCTATTGAACTTACACTCTGATGCAATTCTGTCTGCTATCTTCTATAGGTCCCAAGTCTTATTAAAAAATTGTCTTATCAGCCTTTCTCTAGATTTTCCTGAAACTGCCATAATTCAAAACATATTAATTCCATTTCCTCTTCCTTTGTTTAATACTATTTTTCCACTGTTCTGGCGTTTTTTGCATATGAGATTACCCAGAGGTGAAAAGTGGATAGAAGAATATGGACATATACATTTCCCTCACAGGACATGTGCACTGGGGTATTTTAACTGGATTTTTGCTGTGATTTCTTGTGCTGCATGTCTTTCCAAGTGTCTTTATTTTAAAATTTGTCTGTATCATATGCTTTTGAGTTGGCAATGTAGACCTAAATATTCTAAGGAGTTCCAAAGTGTTTCATTGCTGCAGGTTTTCATTCATACCCCGGGGACTGCACAACACAGGAAACAAAGCCCTGGGTTTATTCATGGATTTCACTTTTTCTGGAGCTTCCTCTTGGCTCTAGGTGCAGTCATTAAGGGATCCAGAGTCCCACAGACCTGTGCACTGCTCCTTAAAGAGGGAAACAAACCATCCCTCCATAACCTCACTATTGCACGTGGTAAATCTCTGACCCCCCAATCCACCAGCATTCCCCTTGGAATCCCCAGCTGCAGCCTCCTGAGCACTGTCTGGGCTGCAGAACTGCACCCTAAAGTGTCCCCTACCTGTAATATTGAGAGTCCATGTGTTTTAAACTGGACAAGTAACTGATTCCAGGGAGAAAACATGAAGAGCATTCCCCTCCTGAGTGCCTACTGTTTCACTGCAGCAGGGACCTGGCTAATAAAGTTTTTTCTATTAAGGGAGCTGTAATTTGCTAGCAGGATCTCGACAGTTGTCTTTAGAATAAGACAATATGCTTTTCCCCTCCCTACCGGGCCTAATTCCCTGGTAACCTTATTGAAAATGTGCATGGGCTACAAAACTAAAGATTAACTGTCCAGGGACCTGCTTCCTGGAGCTTATTTGAAGATTAAATCAAATGGCAGGCAATATATATTTGGTAATTCAGCTTTGTTTCAGACTTTTCCAATCTAGTGGCAAGTATAATAGAAGAATCTGACACTCAACAGCACTAAACGGGTTTTTCAGTTTTTTCCTTTTTTTTTTTTATTTGAAAGTGCCTAGTATTTCTATCCTGGCAAAATTAGAATTAATGATTTATTTCTCCACGTCTGAAGATTCTGCTCTTTTATTTTTTGAGCGTGAAGCAAAGCAATTTTAATTACAGATGATGTGAATAATTTTTCTCTTTTTTGTGACATACTGCTCTCTCTTTTTATTCTGCGTAACAAATACCAGGAGAAGAGTTTTAGGAGAAGCAATAAAATATCTACTGTAGCATTGCAGCGTTGATTTAAGCAGAAAAGGGAACACACTATTGTTTTTTAATTCAGTGTTTAGACTATGTATTAGTTAAACAAATTTCTATTCAGCAAATTGGATTGAGATGGATGGATATGTTATGCTGTTTTAAAAAACTGTATTTAGAAGGCACATTCAAAGACACTGAAGTGTGATTTGTCCTAGTAGCAGACATCTGAAGAACAAGTGACATTCTTACACAAAATCTATATTGGTGATGTATTTAATTACAGAGTTGATTGAAATTGACAGCTCCAGTGACCTATGAGTGCACTGTTACTGACTGATGGATGCTTCAAATCTGGTTACTTTTAAACCAATTCACATTCTGTTCAATAATATCCTGTCAAACTGCAAACTGCAGTTTTGCATGTATATGGACTAGCCAGAGAACATTTTAATTAACAGAAGGTAGACATGAATGATGCTTAAAAGTTGATGTAATTTTTAAAAATATGATCATCTTGATTTGAATAAGAGATAAAGAACTCTCAGTGTTATTCAGAGTGGCTGCATTCCTTGGGAAATATATATTTCACTTTGATACTCACTCCTATCAGCCCCCCAGCTCTCAGCACAGATGAGCTCTCCAGGCTCTCCTGCACACTCTTCATCAGGAGGGGGAGAGAGTCCTTGAGGAAAGGGTGCCTCACCTTTCTGCTGGGATCAGAGCTGCTCACAGAGCCTCTGGAACTTCTGTAGTCAACTTCAGGGCAGAGACCAAGTCCTGTAGCACCAGGAGATGGCTGCAGTGGCCACGTGGCTCAGCCTTCCTCAGCAGCATCAGCCACAGGCTCATCTTCACCCCACAGCATCTTCACCCCTCTGTCTCCTTTGCTTCCACTTGGCAGGTCTGGGAGGGTGGGTCATGCTTTTCTCAAGCTGCTGAATAATCTTTAGGGTCTGAGCAGACAGTCAGCTATTTCTTAGCAATTTATAGAAGCAGAGCTTATCTTCTGGAAGAGCAACCATCAAGGTGTGAAGTTCTGGCTGAAGAGTTCACGTTCTGATCTGGAGAAAATGGCACAAAGGATGAGCAGGTACCTGAGATGTTAAAAAATCAAGTAGCCTGCTAACCCCATGTAGTTAATTTGTACCTATATCATAGAATCCTATCCTGGCAGTAATGGGAGCCATATAAAAAATTAGCTTTCCCTCTTCCAGGCTTTGTCCAAGTGATCAATGACTTCCTTAGTGCCAAATTACACTCTGGTAGCTACCTACATGAATTAAAACCAAAATGAACCAAAATGAAGGCTCAGGCTGTGGTCTAGTTGACATGGTGGTGTTGGGTCATAGGTTGGACTCACAGGTGATCCCAGAGATCTTTTCCAGCCCCACTGATTCTGTGGGGAAGATGTCAGCTCACCTGTCTGGTGGCATCACTCCTCCATGAAGCACATGGAGAGCTACCTGAAGAATCATATTTCTGCTGATCATCAATGCATTTTCTGAAAGAGCAGGAAAGGTCAGAAAGCCCATGTGAAACAAATATGATCTGGGTGCAAAGAATCAGGCTGAGAAAAGACTTTTCAGTGGACATTAAGCTCCTTAAAAAACCCATAGGCTTTCTGCCTTTGAAGGTGCTTTCTTAGTGTAGCTAAAGCTATTAACTTTGCACATAAGTGATGGAGAAATCAGAATTCCCATAGCCAAAATCCACATTTAAAGGAAGAGTGAAATGCTTCAATATTTAAAAAAAATAAATTCCAGTTTACTAGAATTTTTGTAAAGCTTTTCCATGCAGTACCTTTTTTTAGTGTAATAACATCTATATACGAGAAGTTTAAAATGTTCTTTTTCTTTTTTCATTTTGCATCTGTTACCAACACAATTTTGCATTTTAATCACATAAGTAGAAGTAATGGATTTCACACTGCACCCTGGAAAACATCTTTACACTCTCTGAGATGGGGTAAGTAGCAGAATATAGAAATATTAAAATTCTTGCAGTTATCCAGAATTTTACTAGCAAGCAAACTTACTTTGTAGTCAACAAAGATTGTGAAAATATCCTTTGAGTGGAAAAAAATAAAAGCAAAAAAGAGTATTGAGGATTAGAATGAGTTCAGGAGGTGCCAGTGCTGCAGTACTTTCCCATCCTGTATCAGTTATAGCTGATATGTAATTCCTGATAGAATGGAGCTTGTTATAGATTAACCAAAGGATTTATCCCATTTCTCTGTGGCCTGCACTGTCCTAAATTGTCACTGGGGATAATTTAAATTAGAAGTTAATCTTCACATGCCTTGGTTCCTGGTTCATGCACAGCTAAAAGCTGGAGGATAACTTGAATTTAAGCATGTTCTCTGTTTCTTCATTGTATTGAGTGCTTGCATCCCAGACTAATTCTGCCTTGACCTCATTGGTTCAGTTTTATGCAGCTCTCCTTGCAATGAAAGGCACAAAATGTTTATATTTTTGTCCATGCATGAGGGGCCTAAGTGGAACATCTTAGAGGGACCATCAATGATTGATTAACAATAGCTTTGTAGTTTAAGACACCTGTTCTGCTCTCTGCAACTTTTTCAGACTCCAGAAACGTTTGGCTGAAATTTTCTGGGTCTAAAATGTGCCTCAGGCTAAATGGGATAAAAGAGTTCAACTGTTTCTAAGAACAAGATTAAGAAAATAAGCCTTGTTTTTTCGTGTTTAAAACCATTGTTTGAGCTGGTCTGAGATAAAGCCTTGCTAATGTCTGTGTCTTAATGACAGCAGGAGCTGGGCAGTGAGATCTCTGAGTCGACAAGGAAAGTTAAAAAACTCAAAGTACAGCTATTGCTGTTCTCTCCATGCCTTGCTTCTTGCAGCCTGAATTCAGCCTGCCAAGCACCCAGACCTCCTGTCCTTTCTCAATGTTCCCACATTTAGGCATTTCAAACTGCTAGGAAAAGCTTTACCTGAACTAATTTTTGCATTTATCTTTTCCCACCAATCCAGCAAAAATGAGTTAAGGCAATTCTAGCTGCAATAGTCAAATATTAAGCCAACTCTCCATTTTTTTCTCATCAGCTTCTTCACTTGGCTGTAAGTGCAGCATTAGAATAATCTCTGCACATCAGGAAAAGAAATATAATGACGTGAGTATTACACAAAATTTGAACTGAATAGCAGACTCAATGCAATTTTAGTAGTTTTTCCTCTTCATTCTCAACTTTTCTATTTTCCTCTCCAGCATTTCTGGATAGACACTCTGAGACTATCAGTATGAATGGGATGTAACAACAGCCATCTGCAGGTCAGATAAACCCATCCATCAGCACATCAGCAAGTGGACCTAAAATATTTATAGAATTTTTATTCATGAGAGAAAGAAAACGTTAATTGGTGATTAACATAAGAAGGTAATAATGAACTCAAATCTGTGTAGTGCAGTTTTGTTATTACTCATTTTCTGCAGGCAAGATAAGAAAACAAAATGAAGAAATTAGTTTTCATTTGCCAGAAGAGCTATTTTGTGTAGATTACTGATGAAATGTATTTTGAAATCTGATGCATCTGTACATATCAAGATTCATTTCTCTGATCTAGTGAAATATCACAGATACTTCCCAAAAAGGGAGCTTTATAACAAACAGTAAAATCTCTATCAATCACTGTGTATTCATAATAACTCATAGCCCTGATACTTAATTACAGCTAAATATAATTTCTGACTTGAAACATTTTCAGCAGAGCACTCAGCATATTCCTAACTTAAAATGAAGTTTTTTTGTATTAAAAGTTCACATACTTTAATGGATTTGAGTCTGTCATGAAGTTGTCTATGTAGTCAGCAATTACTGTATATAAAAGTATGAAAATAAGTTCAATTTCTGCAAAACAAGCAACTCTCTTGGAAAAAAAGGTAGTGTTCCTTTAAGTAGTCTTCTTCAGAGGAAGAAAAGCTGAAGTGCCATAAAAAATCCTATCCATTGCTTGTCCTCTCCTAGTTTAATTTCATTTTAACTTAAATAAACATTTCTTTACGTTTAGTAACATTGGAAAAGGCTGTTCTTACTCATTTTGTATGATTAAAACTACATTAGCAATATAGATGTATTAATTTACAGATACAGCTACTAATTGCTTAAATATTGAGTTCAAAACTAGACACTAGTACTGGGAAAGGATAATTGGTTCTTGCCGTGGAAAAAAAAATTATAATAAAGAACTTGAAAGTGCTGTCACATTTCACATAACAAGCAAAATCTCAGAATATTTGAAAAATATTCTGAAAGAAAATGTCTTGGGGCTTTCTTAATGAGAATGAATGTGGTTTGAAAAGATCAAATAATATTCACATATGTCAAATACAGGTTCTAATAACAGTTAGAGATAATGAATAAAATTAAAGTAGGTCATTTTTAGTCACTTAGGATCCAATAGGAGGCATACCTCTTCCTAACTGCTTGTTAAAATATAATTAGAAGCATTTGCTGTATTTACCAAAAATAACTCCATATCAAAGATTTTAAAAAATTAAAATGGGATATTTTACCATTCTTTAATTTTCTGTTTTTGTTTTATTAGCATTTGAGTAGTAAATGACATATAAATATGTTAATACTGTAATAGCTGGTATAATGCAGTCATAACCATAAGTAATATGGCAGCTATAAATATTCTGATAGGAGAGATGGGATTTTTCCTCTCATCCTGAATATGATGGCTGTAGCAACCCACAATTATCTACAAATACATGGAACTGAACATACAGAATTGTGGAAAGAAAGAAAAGTCCAAATTACAGCATTGTTTGGACACCAAATGTTGAATTTTGTGTTGAAAACATAAGGAAATTCTTAAGAGGAAAAAATAGTCAGGGTGAGGACTGTTATATTGTGTCAGTTGATGGCTGCAGCAATCCCCAATTATCTAGAAATATATGGAATTGAAAATATAAAATTTTGGAAAGACATGCCCAAATTACAGCATAATTTGGACACCAAATATTGAATTTTGTGTTGAGAACATTGGAAATTCTTAAGAGGAAAAAAATAGTCAGGGTGAGGACTGTGATGTTGTGTCAGTTGATGGCTGCAGCAATCCCCAATTATCTAGAAATATATGGAATTGAAAATATAAAATTATGGAAAGACATGCCCAAATTACAGCATAATTTGGACACCAAATATTGAATTTTGTGTTGAGAACATTGGAAATTCTTAAGAGGAAAAAAATAGTCAGGGTGAGGACTGTGATGTTGTGTCAGTTGATGGCTGTAGCAATTCCCTATTATCTAGAAATATATGGAACTGAAAATATAGAATTATTGAAAGAAAGAAAAGTCCAAATTACAGCATTGTTTGGACACCAAATATTGAATTTTGTGTTGAGAACATATGGAAATTTTTAAGAGTGAGGACTGTGATATTGTGTCAGTTGATGGCTGCAGCTATCCCCAATTATCTACAAATATATGGAACTGAAAATATAGAATTATGGAAAGGAAAGTCCAAATTACAGCATCATTTGGACCCCAAATATTGAATTTTACATTGAAAATGTATGGAAATTCTTAAGAGGAAAAGAATACTCGGGGTGAGGACTGTGATGTTGTCTCCTTTGAGTGCCAGTTGTCTCAGCTCAGGTGAATTCAACACAAGGTCAGCACTGATCATTTCTCCATGGTAGTGATGGGGGAACCCAAAGGCTTTTCAGAGTGCTTGTTTTAGATGTCAGACTGGATCCAAAGTGGATCCAAACGATGCAAACTAGATCAGACCAGATCCAGCTTGATGCTCTGTGATCAAAGATGTCCCAGCTCTTCCAGAAATAAGCCTTCCCTGCAGGTTGGGCTTCTGCTGAGGGAGTTATGTACAAAATGGACCCTAGGTTAAAAATGTTTTTCCATCTTATATTCTATGGACAGACTGGTGAGGAGATATTTTCACCAGCACACAAATCCCTGCATTTTGCACTAACCACCTCTGATCTCTATTGCAGTAGAACACTAATTTTAAAATCAGCACTTTTATTTATTTACTCTCTCACAGGCAGCATAAGCTGCACTGAAAGTCAAGCCCTCTTCATGAAACAAAACCATTTACACCCTTCTTTTGCTAATGTATTCTTCAAGGGGAGACTTGCATGTTTGAAGATTACTCTCAGACATAATGAAGAAACGTCAGAAAGCCTGTTGGCCTAGAAAAGAGCCATTCACATCCACTCATTTATGCATATCCCACTCACATGCTGGTAGTGTTTTGTGACATGTATTTCTATCCCCTTATCCCTGAAGTTATCAGGCACCATATGTGAGGCAGGCATTAAAGCAGGAACATCACCCGTGACACCTAGTTAGTTGGGTAGAGACAAAGTCATTTCTTCTTATCTCAGCAGGAAGCCACACTACTTTGAGCCCAAAGCTTCTTGGTTCAATTTCTTGCTGGAATTGATTCCTTATAAATATGAATTATTCTTCATTTGATCTTTTCTCATTTGTGGGCAGGGCAGCAGTGCCCCACGGATCTGTGTGTGGAGGGTCCATGTAGGTTTTCAGTGTTTTCTCTGTGGAAAGATAGAAATAGGGATTGGGTGCTTCTCTACATGAGATTTTGTTTGGCATAACCTTATTGGAGTGGGGGCTTAAAAGCTTAGGGCAGAATGGGAGGAATATGTCAGATATGCATTAAGCCCCTTCTCACCCTGTAGAAATTCATCACAGACCCCAGGGAAAATCTTTAAAGGTAGATCTCTGACTGGAGCTGGGGTCCTCTTCTGTGAATCATCACTGCACTGTCATTGCACAGGTATGCAGGGTGAGGTAGGAGGTAAACAGAGCTGTAAAACTGATGAAATTTGTGAAATTGTAATGTAGATCCTACATTTTCAGGAGGAAAGGAAACAATTATCTGCTCACAACTGAGAGAGAAACCAAGACAATATCTTAGTCACCTTTCCTGAGTTAAAGAGTACCAGACCAACCTAGCCCTTAGCCTTATTTTGTGCTGGAGGAAGTTAAGGTTTATCTTTGGGCTTTATTTTTATTCTGGACACAATGTATGTGTGGACATATCTGTTAAACCTCTTTGTGTGTCTCTCTGTCACTGAAGTGTTTATAGGTACCATCTCATAAATGTGATCCCTTTTATCTTTCAATGAGCTGCAATTTCACAGAGTGGCAGAGCTTGGAAGGCAGCTGTGGAGACCTCATTCAACTCCCCTGATAAAAGCACAGTCAGCTGGAGTAGATTGCTCTGGACTGTGCTCAGCTGAGTTTTGAACATCTCCAGAGATGAAGAATCTCCAGCCTCTCTTGACGACTTCTTCCCAATCACCCCAACTTTTATTTTTGTGATGTTTAAGAAGAATTTACTGTAGTTCATCTTGTGTCCATTGACTCCTGGCCAGTCACTGGGTACTACAAAAAGGATTAAGTCTCCATCCAGTATTTATCTGCCTGTTTTCCTGTGCACTAGGATGCACTGGTCCTGAATTTGCGGTAGCTGATCTTCCACAATTAACCAGTTCTCCTGGAACTCTGCTTACTCCGTGACCACATCATGAGGGATTCTTCCAGTCTTTATCTTTCCCAAATAAAGCAATTTGCCCTCTTGAACTGCAGGGTTATGTTCCTGTTTGGCCTTGTCCCTCTTCTCTCATGAGCCTGAGCTCCACCATCTCATAGCCCCAAATGGCTCATGATCCCAGACATTTCTGTGCTCCCAGTGGGATCATGGCTCTGCCTGTGCATGCAGATCCCTAATTCCTGCTCTTTGCATCCTGTGACTCTCATGTTATTTGCAGTTAACTTAGAGATGCTGCCAGCCCTGCTGGTTTCACAGAAAAGTGAATTTTCTGAAAAGGGAACTTTTCAGAAAAGTTCCCATAATGCTGCCCTCTCAGCACTGCTTTGTGCACCTCTTCCAGGGCTGCCTAAAATGTCTCCAATGGTGCAGTTGCATTTAATATGAAGTTTGAAAAACAATTGCCTTGTCTGACGAGTTGTGATCATGCAAACAGATTTGTAAGACATGCAACCTTTTTGAAAAAGAGGCATATATGACATTAAACAGCACAGGAAGACTCCATTAGAGAAGCAATTAAATCACTTTGAGCAATTAAATGATGCTGGATGTTGCCCTCCTTTGGGTAAGAGGTAGGCATCTTTTTTCACTCCTTTGTGGTCCTGTTTTATTTTTTAGGTTGTGGCCCATATTTTGGCCAACATTTCTAGCAGTTCTCAGGGATGGGATATCTTGACTGTGCATGATCTATTGCTGAGGGTGTAATGAGAGTCAAGTTTGCCCACACAGTCACTCCATTATCTAAGTCATTGCTCCACAAAGTGCTTTGAGGTACCTTGAATATGAAAGGCCATATATCTCCAGAAATTCTGTTTTATTCTGTAGGGTGCCCAAGCTGTGCCAATGCATATTCAGTGTTCTGAGCAATGGGAAGAAAATGGGAGGGGGAAGAGGAAAAAGACCATTCTTAACTGTGCTTCTCTGGCCTTTCCCTCTTCACCACTAACCTATTTTTGGATGTTTGACACTCACTCTTGAAATTGTTTCAGTAGAGTTATAACTCTGTAATGACACATGGCAGAGAACTCCTTGTGTGTAACAAGTCTTAAAGAACTGCTATCAGAACAGCAGTTTCTTGCTTCTAGGGCTAAAGCTAAAAGCCATATTTTAAATTTTGGTTTTGGGCATGTCATATTTACTGTGCTACCAGGACTTTTCAAAGGTGATACTGAGCATCTCCTTTTTACTCTTCCAGAGCACTGCTAAGGTCTGGAAGCAGTCACAGTATTCTCTCAGTACTCTTGATTGCTCCAATCACCTTTTTGGGGCATATTAAACTGTGATTATGTTCATTTCCTAAGAGCCTTAAGCGTGTTACAGGGTCTTTAAAGGTGTTTTTGTGGGTGTTGGGTTGTAGACATGGGACAGATGTTCTACAAGCTTTTCTGATTAACATCCCTCACTTGCATACAAGACCAGAAGAACAAGAGATGTCTCATACCCCATAAAAGAATATATGACCATAAAGGAGATAAAATTTTTAGATGTAATTTCATTTCTGAACAGTTTGTTATATACTTTGATAAAATGAAATTAAGAGGGACTAAAGTCAACTACAAGGGCTGCTTCAGCATTTCAAAATATGGATAATTAAGTGAACCTCAGTAAATAACATAATCACCCTGAGGATGCAGCTTGGCTGGAAACTCTCTGGCATAATGTTTTGGCAGTTTTGTTTCTGGCAAGGGCAGAATCAGGATGTGTAAAATGCAGGAAAATTAAAAAAAAAAAAAAAAAAGAAGAAAAGTAACTTTTTCAAGTAAGATAATTTGGGTGGAGTTGATTACAGAGGACATTAAGTTGCAAAGTCAGGAGATTTTCTGATTCCAGTCAATTCAGTGTCTGAATCACAAGTTTGTGTTACTTCATTGTGGGGAGAAGATCCATGCACCTGATTCTGGACTTTGTGTTATGTGCTGTGACTGTATGGAGAGTTACACTATAATGTTTCTCCACATAAGGCTTCATCTAAAAATATTTAAGGTATTTCTGATTTTTCTCTGTCTAGTTCTTCCATCCCTGGTCTCTATTATTTGTGGCCTATGACTTTTATAAGCCTTGTGGTCTTCTGGTGGATTATCTGATGGATTTGGCATTAGAGAAAAGCAGACATCTATCTTGAGGAGCATTAATTGTAAGTTGAATGGATGGCTGCACACCCTCAGTATTCTGTTTTTAATGTTGTCATGGGTGTCATCCCTGTTTCCAGCTTTTTGGGTTTATTGCACTTCTATTTTCTGTAATTTTCTTGAAAGGCAGAAGGTAGAGTTATGCTGTGATGAATGAGTTGGGGAGCCTATAGCTCAGGCAGTAGTTTGTTCAAAAATTGACCATTGAATGTAAAGTATGCAAGGCTAAGAACAGTTTTGATATGATCCATTGTTGAATGTGCAGTGATTCATTTTCCTTTTCCAAATATGCTATCTTGGCTGTAGTTCTGCCATTTGTCACATTTTTCTATTAATAAGTACCCAGAAGGACAAAAGCATGAGCAGGCTTTCCAAAGTTCAGCGTAAAATAAATTAATATGTAAGAAATATCTTCTTGACATAACAGAACACACACCTGACAGCCTACCACATAAATTAGCAGCTTCTGGGATGGTAGCTGCAAAATGATAGCACATGGAAAGCTTTTCCAAGAGGTGATATTGAGAGCTGAATGGGAATTTCAAGAGCATTTGGGAATATTTGGCTCTCATTTCAGGTTATTTTATTCATAGTTCTGTCTGTGATGGGGCATGTGCCTATATTTATAGGGACATCATAATTAAACCTGAACAGGAACTATTGCCAGGTAAAAAAAAAAATAGGTAAACATTTGCTTTATATTGCCTCTCTTCAGCAAAGTTATAAACATATGATAAAAGTTAATCACATGTTTATATTCTTTATTTATATTCTTTACTGGGTGGTGATCTGGGCTCTCAAGCAGGTGCATGGCTGCACTGTTATATGGCCGTAGGCTGGGGGGTTCATGGCCAAGTTGCTCAAGGAATTCACAATCTTGAAACACTGCAACACACTGGAATCTGCAGGATTTAAAATAAATTAAAGGAAAGGAAGAATTTGTGTGTTTTATCCTGGCAGAGCCCAGCCTCCTTACTGCTGATTCTGCTGTGAAGATCGGGAGGGTGTTGGTTACTCAGGCAGTGACAGCGCTGGATTAAAAACGAGCCAGCTTGGTACAGATCCAGGGTAAAGAGTGCTAGCTGAGAAAAAATGAAAAGGTAAGCACATATGGCTGAACAGCTGCTTTCAAATTTATAAAATATCTTCTTTAATCCCAGCAGCTTTCTTGGCTTTTTCCTCCTAATGCTGTTCCTTTACAGCAAACACTGTGAAAATCATTCTGTTTTTTTTTATTGTAATTTTTCCCCTAATATTAAATCACTTCCATTTCAAGTTTATAGTTCTGGTTTTCACCCAGAATACCCCAAATGCAGAAGTAAATAATTCTAGAGGAGCTAAACAGAGTTTCAAGTCATAAAATGGAGAGACAGTGAAGGAGAAGAAAAATTGTTCTATAGTAAGTCAAATTATTTATTCTTGTATTGGTGGCATGATTTTTTTTTCCTTACTGCTTTTGCTGCAGCAAGCTTCAAACATATGCATGATTTTATGCATAGTCCAAATAAGGGAATTTTTCTTTCCTCAGTCTTAGGATAATAGTTTTTAACAACACTAACTTTCTCTACTTTGCCTTGGAATTCTCAAAGCACATTTAAGATATTAACTTATAAAATTTAACAATATACCTAAAAGGAGTGAAAATATTCCAATTTTCAGCCATGAAATACAATGATTGCTAAGGTGCTCATACAATAGAATACAGGGAGTGTAGGATAGAATAGGGGAGTGGCTCCTGTCCATGATAATCTTAATCCATTAAAACTTCAATATAGTTCATTTTTATGGGAAATACTTATAACTAAATTTTCCATCTCTACAAAAGAGCCCTATTCTCCTTCCAATATACTCTTCTTCTAATATACTCACTTTTATTTTGATTCTTATTAGTTGTAGCGAATGTAAATCAAACAAAAATTCCAATTTTTTTTTTTTCTGAGAAAAAGGTCATGTTTCAGAAATTTATTTTCTTTTCAGGTTTTCAAGAAATTAATTTCTTTCAGATTACATTTTAAAAAAACAATAAGTTTTTCAGGATTTTCTCTACAATTGGGCATTTTTGAGTCCTTCATCCAAATTGATGAAAGAAATGCCAAACTTCTGCTTTAGTTTCAAATTTAGATGGAAGGTTCTTGACTGGGCTGGGTTTTAATATTATTTTTGTTTTACTGCCTTTTGAAAAGAAGGAAAGCTAAAAATGTTGCCCCTTGCCTCTTCTGGCACTTTCTTGTGCCAGAAGAGCAGTGGAGTCCAGACCCAGGTGTTAATTTGGGTTTGGGAAGCAGTACATTTGCATCATGATGATTTTTCTCTGGGCCTTCTGCTGCTTTTTCATGGAGTCATTGATTTGAGCTCACTACAAGGGCTTTGTCCAGCACTTGGACATGGATATGGACTCCTGGATCCCATTTTTGTACAAGTTGTTTAAATGTTTGTGGCCAGACTTTTTATCACTTTCCCTGAAATACCTGGTAAAACAGATGGGAACCCACCAAGACTCCAGTTGACTTCACCTATGTTTAAAGAAATCTGTCATGGATTGTAACATGTGTCAAAGAGAAAAAGCTCCAGTTAAGTGGCTTTTTTGTCCCTAATTACCTTTAAAACATTCACTTTTGGATTTAGAACAACTAAAGTACTTCAGGAGGAGAAGTCCTTTCACTTTTTAGTGGCTCTCAGTGTTTAAGAGGCATTTGGAAAATGCCTTCATTAGCATGCCTTAGCTTTTGGTCAGCCCTAAAGTGATCAGGCAGTTGGTCCAGATGATTATTGCAGGTCCCTGTGAACAGAATTATATTATTTTATTATTTTATTCTTACTATACTCTAAATATCATATTAATGTGCTATCAGAAATGATTGTAAAGGTCATTCTTTTATAAACAGAGACGTGCAAATTGCTCCAAGCTTTGTTTCCCTTTATGCAGTAGTCTTTTATGTGTGTTTTTCTCCAGCAGGACTGAATAATCTTAGTTTGACAGAACAAGTATTTTTTGCAGAGGGAAAAAAATCTCCAGAGTTATGACCACGTCAGCACTTGGCAGCTCAATAGATCTGTATTTTCCTATTTTCTTTCAGCACATGGGGGTTTAATAGCTTACCTGTAGAACAGGAAGTTTAGACCTGGTCTTTAAAGACCTGTGTCTTATTCCAGAGGAGACCTCTATCATTATTCCAGCTAGGCTGACAACACAGAACACACTGTCAAAGTCCTGGAGGTAATACCCTTATTACATGTGTCATTAGAGGATGTTTGCCATATCTGCTTTAACACCGCAGACATTTTAAGTAGGTTATTCCATCACTTTGCCATTTTGATTATGACAACAAAATGACACCATATTGAAATGGATTTTGGAAAGAAAGGCTAACTGTCCAAAGAGGTCCATGCTTGCTCTAATTAAAATTGGCTTAGGTGGCACAACCTTCATAATTCAGACTATGGCTATGAAGGATATGCATGTTGAAAGCGCTCTTTGCTCATTAGTGCTATTTCTGTCAGACACTGCTACCTGCTCTTTTCTTAATGAATGCTAAGCCATCTCTTTAGAAGATTGTGCTGCTTCCCTGAACTGAGGGAACTGTCTTATTTCCTCCCAAGTTCGTCGAGAGTAAAATCGGGGAGTCACCTCTTTGACATTTCCCAACCTCTGTACTTATTTATCTCTTTGAGACCCTGCGCTCCAGAGATATCACTGTCTTAATTAAGAAGAAGGATGTGACCATGGTAAATTGACTGATTCCATTGATTAAGGACTAGCTGTACAAGTAACATTGATTTTAACAGTGGGTCTACATAAATGTAATTGTTCGAACATGGGGCTGCATAATTATGGTGATGTACGAGAATAGTTGGTTTGTCCTTTTCAACCTTCACTAACATTCTTTTGCATGGTAATGTACCTCGTTCAATTAGCAGAAATCTTAAATGTTACAAAATGTCTTTTGTGAAGGCACACAGTAATCATTATAGTCTAATTTAATCTAACAGCATCAGACAGATACATCTCTTTCTTTTCCTTTCTTTGTTTCTAGATTTTTCTCCCCTACCTCTTTTTTTTTTTTTTTTAAGTTCTTAGGAGAACTCATACACCCATAAATAAAAAAAAAAAAAAAGTGAGAAAGAGAAAGAGTCTTCCTTACACTGCCCAATTTGCAAAATGTATGATTTTGAGCAGGAACCAACAGAGTTAATTTATGATAAGGGATAATTTGTTTTCTTTCCCCAGTGGGGCATACTGGACATATTCTTAATCTACCCAGCAACTTCACTAGCCCTACCTCTGGTGGAAAAATTTCATTTTTCCCCAAATGTGGACAAATATAATGTCTTTTTTTTAATTAACCATCCACCTGTGCATCTCTCACCTCCATGCTCCCTTAAAACCAGTGTGTGCTTGATTGCACATCTCATATTTCTTCTTGTGAGGAATTCATAAGGCTTTAGTGCATGCCTTACTTTTAATGCAAGTCAGTAAGCAGAATCTGGAGAGCCAGAAATTTAAGGAAGGAAGAGGAAGAAAGCAGCACAAAAGCTGAAGTTTTAATTGCTGCAATAAATATGTGGACCACTCTCAGAGTACAGAACTTGTGCTACCAGTTCATAATTATTTTTTATGGTGTATTCTCCAGACAGAGCAGAACTCCGTGGGGCATTAGGTTATTAAGTCTTTTGGGCAAGAACTGTCTCTTGGCAAAGTGTTTATATGACTGGTGAGTAATTCTTGGTAAGAAGTAATAACTTAGTTTTGTAGGGTTGTTTATTAGCTCAAAAAACTGTGATTTTGTAGCACCATAACTTACTTGGAAGTCTAAGAGTTCAACCACTGGTTTCCCTTCTCCTTCAGTGTTTTCCATGTCTATTTTCAGTAAGCACAAAAGTGGGAATTTTGACATTCCCAAACTGCTTTGAGTTTACCTTTTTAATGCTATTTATAAGATACAGACACACTTGAAACCTCTGTTCTATGAATGATACAGCTTATAGAGGAGATCCATATGGATTGAGGGACTCACTCTGGCCAGTTTTGGATAAAGGTCTTGCTCATTGATAGCCCAACCCTTGGATGAGTTCTGAGGCAGGAAGTTCCACCAGGAATTTTGGTATCCCAACCCTTGGATGAGCCCTTAGGCAGGAAATTCCACCTGGTAGGCTCAACAAAGAATGGCTCAGTGGAGGCTTAGGGTTGCCAGGCCCAATATTTCAGCTGACTTGCAGAAGCTTTCTCCTCTTCACCAGCCCAGAGCCCAACAAGCCAAGCAGCGCTCCAAAGGATGGATGTAAAAACCAATTAAAGATGTGTCCTGCTTTCCTGAAATGTTTTTTGTGGACATGTGCTTTCCAGTTGATCACTGCCTAAGTTGTCATGTGTTCCCATACCAAAACTTGCTGTTGGGCTGGACACTCCAGATAATGCTGTGGTCATTGTATGGCAGGTGCCCTTGAAAAATTTAGTTTAACTTTTTTTTTTCCCCTGCTACAAAATGCATCAATATTTATTTCCCATATCTGCAGCAAGAAACACTTTGGATAATCAGTCTCTTCCATACTATCAAAAATAGGCAGAAGCTGTCCTTGCAGTACGTGTGCATGAGTACATGATATATCTAAATGAGAATGAAAGCCCTCCAGCAATCAAGTATGCACACAAGTTAAGAGAAGTGACACCAATACACACACTTCAGCACATATACATGCATACTCACAAAAAAATCATATCCTGGATTTAAAAGGCTTCAAGATTAAAGGCCCAAGGGGCTTAAAACTTAAAGAAATATTTCTTCCACCTCATTGCATATTCATGAGTGAGTATTTTGGCAAGCAGACTGAGCAAAATAGCTTACAGAATTATGGAAGGAAGATTATTGTTGATTCCTGTGTGCCACAACAGAGCTTTCACAGAGAGAAAGGAAAATGTAAATAATCATCCAAATGACTGCATTGACACAGGTGAGTCTGAGGGTCCTATACAACTTGGGTTGTTACAGGTTTTTGACCCATGTGAGCTGCAAAACTTGGAAAAGGGTACCCCAGGGCCAGCCCCCTCTGGAGACAGGTTAAAGGGTAGGAGGGGAACCTGCCCTGCACAGCAAGAGGTTGCAAAGGCAGCTCTCCCAAAGCTTTTTCTCTCTCTGCTGCTCTTGGTTTGGCCCAGACCTAAAGCTCCCACCAGACACCAGGGGTTTGTGTAAGGTTCTCGTGTATGCCACCAAATTTGCTCTCAAGTTCTGTGCAAGATAAAGAGTTGGCAGAGGCTCCAGAGTTTTCATTTTTTATGACCAACCACCTCTGCTATGCTGGTACCTCACCTGGATTTTTCTGTCTTTCAGTTGTTTTATTTTTTGCTGTTGTTTTCATATTTTTTGCCCAGACTCTATGATGTCTGAAAATCTTTTGAGGTAGAAAAATATTTTTCTCTGTATCACTTTGGCAGATGCCTTGAATAGACATTATACTAGTGTTTTATATATCTGGTTAACAAGCAAGGTTCAAGAAATTTCAGTGAAAAAACTGAGCAATATTAATGAGACAAAAGTAGATTCCAAGAATAATAGGTAAAAATTATGATTAAGATAGCAAGAAAGAAACTCAGTGAAGAAATTACAACACAAAAAAGCAGTTTGCCACTTGTGTACCTTTACTCAAATTGACTTAATTTACATAAAAGCAGAGTGAACAAAGGATGGCTTCTTCAAAAGAGCACAGTTTGCCTGTATCCTCTGGTAGCAAGCAGACAACACTGAAGACAAAATTACTTCAGCCTTTGAAAGCAGAAAGTGTGCTTAGCAATGTGTAAAAGGTAAAAATACAAAGAACAAATGCATGGCTACATCCAGCACACAAGACATACCAGGATTCAGTATCTAACCCTGATTTCTGACATGAGAGATCCCACAATTTCCAGTAAAAAAATATGAAACTTTTTTGTTTGTTTGTTTTCTATAAGCAAAGGGGTAGTGGAAGTGTGGAAGTGGAATTTCAGTGTTGCTGTCATGGAAGTGTGGAAGTGGAATTTCAGTGTTGCTCCAGCTAGTGCAGGGATATTTAGAAACCTGCAGCCAGGAGAAAAGTGTGGTTAAGTTCATTCAGAAAGCCTATTTCTGGGTTAAAATAACACAGATTTCACAAAATAACTTCCTTCAAAGTTATCATTTATCTTCACCATGAGACTTGAAAAAATATTTATATTCTACAGAACTATTTCCAGTTTGTGCACAGCCAGAGTTCCTTAACCCAGCCTAGTTTTAGAATGTCATGCTTTTCTTCCTCTTTTTCTTTGTCTTTTTTTCTACCTCCCTAGTCTGGTGTCTTTGTAGGCCCTTTCCCTTGGGAAAGGAAGGCTTGACACCATCTCTGCCTGGATTAGTTAAGCTTGACCTAATTCTTGCCTGGGGAGACAAGCTGAGCTGTTGGGTCCATTTTCAGGAACACCAAACCCATGGTTCTTGGCTGTCATTTAAGGCACAAATTCAGGTGCTGCCTGATCCTCACAGGGACCTGGGACCCTGAGGCATGACAAGGTAACAGGCACTGCTGTGAACAGGGACATGGGGACAGGCTCTTCTTTGACAAGGTGGAAGTTATTATGTAATTTTTAATATTCTCAGTAGTCCTGAATCTCACCTTCCTGCCCTCTGGCATTATCAGTGGAGACAGAAGTACCTCAGGAAACCTGAGGAGAGTCCCCTCTAGAGAAGACACAGCCAGAGCACAGCCTTGATCTGAAATGGTGCCTGGCCTGAGCAACTTTTAATTGTGAAATGATTCAGAGGTTCTCTCTGGCTCCCTCCCATTTGTACAGCTGGTTAAAAGCACCAGAGCAATGCAGTTCCCTCTGTGCTTGAAGGAACAGCACCAACTGAATTGCTACTGACAAGCTGCAATTACTGCAGCAGAGAGCAAAGCACAGCCCAAAACTTCAGGGAGGTATTTGTATCTTAGACAAGGCCATTTCCCACAGGCCACAGGATTAGTGTGGGAATGAGTGGAAATATGGCTGTGGGCTGTATGTGATGACAATTCATAGCACATCCACCCCAGAGGAGATTTATGGATCTGCAGTGTACAACACCCTACCTGCAAATTTATTTTACTGACCCCACTTTGAAATAAAGTAGTATTGTGAATATAAAACTCATGCTATTCAAAGTGTTCCTAATATTATGGGTCTAAACCCAGATTTTTTATTTTTAATGGATTTTTTGGTGAGGTTATCCTACTGTCTTGAGCTTTTGCAAGGATGACTGCAGTATGCCTGACAAATGTCTGTGGTCTGTGTCTCACTGACACTGAGCAAGGACTGGGATGGTTCTGTGTGGAACTGTAATATTGAGCCCAAAATTAACATTTCTTACACTTACAATTCAATGCTACAACTTGACCCTTCTGCCACTATTTTATTACCAATCTTCTCTTTTGCCTTTCTGAAAATCTTCCTGCTTGTTCTTAAATAAGAGCATGGTGAGGACAGCCCCTTTGTACCACTGTTTGAAGCACTGGGATCTCAAAAAACTGCTTCTATTTCCTGATGGGCTTCCATTTTCTCTTGTAAAAGCTTCGAACCAGACTTAACTTTTCCAAAAGAAATACTTCAAGGTTGGTCGTAAAGTTTTGAACTCAGTTTTTAGGAGTTAATTGTAGGTCTGTGAACATTAAAAACTTGAGGAGGTTGCCAGTAGAATTCACTACTAACGCAGAGAAATGTACAGTTTTCAGAAAGTGGAATGAGGTGGTGAATTCTTCCTAAACTACATTTTTAAACTTTATATCTAGCTGATTGATGTAAAATCTTGTCATACTCAAGTATTGAATATGCATCCTGACACAGTTTCTTGTTAGTTATCAACTGTTTTGAATTAGGAGAGAAGGGTTTTCATTCTTTGGAAATGTTTCAGACACTGATCTGGTTGCACTCCTCTAGCATTTTGAGAATTCCTTCCACAAAATAAATGCCTTTGTTAGAACTCTGCTTTCTGTGGATTTGTGGTTTTTGTCTTTTTTATTTATTTATTTTATTTTATTTTATTTTATTCAAAGTCTCTAGGCTAGTATTTCCAAAGGCATGGAGACCAAATCTCTCCCAGTGCACCTCAGAAATGTCAGATCTGCAGAACTGACAGATAAAAAATAGAGTTCAAGGGAAATATTTTGCTCTTCAGTCTAACAGATGAAAGAGTAAATTCAGGGATGAGTATCCAGAAAGCATCTTATTTCCTGGGTCTTTTCCTAGTTCAGTTTGCCTTTCACCAAGCTCATATGTGCATGAATAAATGGTGAAGACAAATTTCTAATGACCAAACTGGCAATTGTGCTTCTAACTTATTTCTGATTTTTTTTTTCTCAAATGCCATAAACGTTTTGAAGATGATGAATTTGTCAATGCAAATAACCTTAGATTCAAAAGAAATTCTATGCATTTTTTTTTGTTTTAGTTGGTTTAGTAAAATTTCTAGTTTGAGGAAATTAGCTAAGCCAAGCTTGTCTTCACACAGAAGTCACACCAAAGTAATTTGAATCGCTTTATAAATCGATTTTGTTAAACCGATGTGAACACTTGTTTGGACACTCCTAAATTGATTTTGTCCTGGCTTATATTGATTTAGCTTAAGTCAGGAAGGAATTCACTTAAGATAAATTAATGCAAGTCTGAAATAAAAAGTGCCCACATAGGGTTTGCATGGGCTTGTTAAATTGATTTAAAAATGCACTTTTAATTAAAGTGATGTAACTTTGTGTAGGATAGGCCTAACACCACAGACAGAAATCTTTGGCTTGCAGAAGTGATGAGCTCTGTCATGTCCTGAAAGGGCTCTAGGTCTAGTTCAAGGTATTGCAATTTTCTGCCTTGATGCTTGAAACAGTTTACAGGAACATTGCAAATGTATAGATCTCCTCAGAGAAAATACACTCTGACAATTTCCTGATTTTTCCAATCATCAGTATTGTTTCCATCAAGATGAAAGATTAGTGTGAAACGAAATCTGATTTCTGAATTTACAAAAGCTGCACACACATTTTAACTTTTCAGTTCTCTGCTGCCTTTAAGCAAAACCATCTCCAAGACATCTTCCTTCCCATGACACAGGCATTGATTTTGAAATAGGCAAGCACCTCTTGCCTATTGGAGACTAATTTCATGTTGAGGCACAATAGGACATTTGCTGGCTTCATATCTTACACTGCCTTGTTAATGTAAAGCAATCAGTTTTCATTGTACTGCTAATTGTTGAATTTCTGCTTGCACTTCAATACACAATTACCAATTTTTCCTCAAATCTATTTGTCCAGCCAAGAGGGTCTAGTGGCCTTGCAAAGTAAGCCTGAATAATGGTTTAGGAAAAAAGGCTGTAACCTTCATGATGCTGCCTGGAACTGGCAATCAAAACATGAGATTATGCAGAAAGCTCTGTCTCAGGGTGTGCCTTGTTTGCTGAGCTCTTGCTCGATGCAAAGCACAGTTTGAGGGGATCTGCATTACACCCTGGCATGTAGCAATCACACCCATACCCAACTCCCCGATCTCCCAGGAAGAGAAAATAGCAAAAATTACATGTTTTCAGTGACAAAGCTGTTCATGGGACAGTAATCATAGCTGGTGTTGGCTGGGACCCCCCTGCTGGAGTGCTGTTCACCTTCCCATCCAGAGATCACCCCCTGCAGTTGCTTTGTTCCTGTGGTGTTCCCACTTCTTCCCTTTGATTGCTCTGCAGGGAATACGATGCCCTGGATTCCTGAAGTTCAGTTCACTCATAAACCAGGAGCCCTTTGCTAATTGCAGACCTGGCAAAGTGGCTTTGGCATTGCTGAACCAACCAGCTGTATTTTCCATGGAAGAGTTGTCATCTCTCTGCTGTCATCTAAATAAGCAGCTGAGCTTGGCCAGTACCCATTTCTTCCTGTGTTTCCTACAAGTAGGGAAAATAAGTTACATTTCATCTGCATAGTCCCTGTAATGTCCTATCTTAACTTTTGCTTTTCTTCACACACACACACACACACACACAAAAGTATTTTCTTAAACCTTTGCACTATTTCTTATTTGCTTTGTTTTACCTGGCACTCTAACTTGCATCTTTGCTGAAGTCTGGAAGGCAGCTGGCAACAGTACTTAGCAAAAAGTGAGGCAGTGGATTCTGTCCTTTAGGTAAAGCATTCCTACTAACACCTTTCAGAATGAGATTTACCCTTCTGCTGCTGCCAGGAGCTGACAGGTTCTATTTGTAATGCATTTCTCTATCAGTGCTTTAGGAGTTGCTCCTCGTTTGTAGCTTTGTGTTTGCTTTCTCTTTCCCAAGAGCTCAGGTTTGTACCTCTCTATATTTAATTTCATCTTGGTCCTGTGAATGTTAGAGGGATCCATAGAAAGGTCAAGTGGGATGGGTCACTGAGGCTAAACTGCTTCATTGCCAAATTTAGTTTCAGGCACATTTGTGCAATGGACTAGAATATTTGCAAAATATTTATTCCTGTCACACAGGTGTTTTTTCAAGCATTGCACTGGACTGTATTTTAACAGTGAAAAAAAAACTCTGCTGAAGTCTTAAGCTTACTGAAGTGTAAGAAAATGACTCAAGAAAGGAAGGTACACTTACTGGAGGAGTCACTGGCTCAGCTTCCACTGCCTGAAGAGTGCCTACATGGCTTCAGTGACCTCTTGAGCTTCATTAGTTAACTGGACTGTCTTGCTCACACTTTTGTTTATTTTTTGTTGTTGTCTACAGGCATTTGTGTCTTCTGGGGTTGCTATATTGCACCTAAGCAATTCTCATGGTAAGTCTGAGCATTTTAATTTTCTTATTCTTGACTTCAGGGTTTTGAAATAGGTTCATCTATTTTTTAAAAGGCATTTTTCCAAAGTTTGTTTTCACCTAGAATGTTGTGATTCTTCCCTAACCATGTCACACCTTTTTTTACAGACACCCATAGATTCCACATTTAGACTTTTCTTTGTTATGATTCTTAATAACTCTGTGATTTTGAACAGCTGTAGCTACCAAAGGCACCACTTTTGAGACTGGTGGTTAGCTGTGCACATTGAAGACATACAAATTCTGCTACCATCAAAAAAGGAGCAAAAAAAGAAAACAGTGAGTTGTAGCAATCAGCAACAAATAAAAAATACTAAAAAAATAAAGGGAAGAAATCATAGATGGGCCCTTAGTAGAGTTTATTCAGAGAACTTGCCCTGTACACAGAGGCACAAAAGGCAGAGCAGAAATCAGTTTCAGCAGTCAAATGGGATCCTAGAGAATGAGATATCATGGGAATGGTATCAGGATCAATCAAAGTGCACAGGTAAGAAGGGAAGAATTTCAGAGAGGTGGCTGCACATGCAGTGTGGCAAAGGACTGCCTCCCATCCAGCTCTGTGCAGGCACCTCTGGCACTGCAGGAAACAAAACACAACGAGGAGCAGGAGGAGAGGGAGGAAAATAGGACATTATGAGTGTAAAGCTATGGATAATGATGGAAACATAAACACAGAACAGAAAAATGTTATTAAGAACACACAAACACACCTGCTAGTTGCTTGTGGAGCCCATCTTTCTTTGGATATTGTGGCACACTCTCTTGTAAGAAAACATTTGGTCTATTTTTAAAGTTTTCCTATAAGACTTTGAAGTTTGAGACCATGCCCCAGGTTTTTTTTCTATTCCAACTACCCTGAATTTGGAAAAACTGAGGAGAGATGCTACCTGAAAGCAGAGGAAGGAAGGACTAACTTGTAGTTTATATTAAAACCTTCAGAGTCTATAAATGTTAAACTTGATCAGATCTATTATCACTTGTTCTTTTCTCAGAGGTCTCTCTGGTCACCACTTGCTCTGTGTGACAAAGGCTAGCAGGAAGTTGAGAATTAGGGTAAAATGTGTTATTATTTAAGCTTTTCTTAATTGTGGTGTTAAAAATAATTCTATGCAGAACAAGCTTAAGAGCAGCAGATACCTAAGAAACTGTCAAATAGCACTGTTAACTATAATAATTTATCCTATAATTTAATGTAGCCCTGACCCTGTCATAAGTTAATACACCATGAAGAACAGTGTGCAAAACACATGCTTATTAATGAATTGGAGAAATAATGTGACATTGTTTTTTGCCATTTCCCAGGAAATATCTTAATATTGGAGTTAGCAGAGCCTGGACAATTTTTGCTGCGCAATTATGTCTGTCCATATCTTACTAACTTGTGCTGGGATTAAAAGGTTTGTAATATTAATTATTCTATCTGACTCCAATTGTTTGATTCAAGCCAAAAGCAACAGTATGGAGGAACCCTGCATCATGCACTCTTGTTTTCTCTATTTTAACTAAAAATTCTTTGTAAAACCCAGCTAGAGTTGTACACATTCACCACTAGTGTTATGTAAAACACAAAATTCCTCAGAGAATTCAATTATTCTTTTACTAATGATCATCTCTTCTGGAGTGGCACAAGGCCCTAAATACATTGGAGCTGTTCTTCTAGAATTTCTCTGCTTGTAGGCAGGGGATTCAAGAGGATTGGCATGGAAGGGGAAAGGCTGGCTGCTGGTGCTGTGGTATTCCAGACATTGCTGTCTCCTGTCTATTTTCTGTACCATTCCTGCAGCTCAGGTCCTGTCATTGCTGCTTTGGCCCAGGTGATGTGCTGGGCTTTAATTACCAGGGGAGTGTGATCTTGCATCTTAGAGAAGCTTTTTGGAAATACCTGTCTGTGCTCAGATATTTTAATTCTGAAAACCACAAATGAAGATATGGGATACTAAATAATTTTCCTTCTGCACTATATCTGGTTGCATGTTGGCATTACTAGTGTGCAACTCTGCCTAAAGACTCCTGATGCTGAAGAATTATATCAAAATTGAGGATAAGTTCCTTTCATAACTTCTCTGGAGCTGTACTCTGAGTTTTCCTTGAGTTTTTAAGACACAGGTGTCTTAAACTGAGACATTTCAGTCAAAAGGAGCTTGTGCCAAGAATACTGACAGCTGTGGAAAAGGCAACTTCCATGGGGGGTCCTGTTGCTGCAGCCACAGGGCTGGCCAAAATGAGTTCTGTCCTCTAAGGAAAAAAGATAACAAGTCTTTCTATGCATCTAAAAATACTGTAGAGCAGTTACACTATAAAATGGAGATAATTCTCTATACAGCTTCATTTTTCAAAAATTGAAACCTTAAATTTTGGTTTTTAAGTACCTGATTAGAAAATCCCACTCTTAGATTCAACAAAATATTTTTTTTATGATACATAGCTTCAGTTTTCAATCAAATGTTTGGACATCAAAGCCAATGGGATTCTTGGACAAATCAAAAAGGTTTTTTGGGGTTTTTATTGTTAGGGTTTTTTTTTTTTTTTTTTTTTTTTTTTTTTTTTTTTTTTTTTTAATTCCCATGGAAATGGACAGCCCTAAGTGGTTTGATTTTTCCAGATCAATGAAAGCTAACAAGTTCCCACTGATATTGTGTCTGACCACTTGCTTAACAATGAACTTGATGGGGTAAATTCAGAGCAGTTTTAAAAGGCATTGCTTTGTTTGCTTGAGCATTTAGTTGGATTTTTGAACCCCTACTTTCCTAGTAATTTTCCTGTAGAAGTGTTGGGTGATTTTACACTCACTTGATTCCTCTGAGGTTTTCTAATTTGACTTGAATACCTTGTTCAATAGCAATGGAAGGGTTAACTGTCTGGGTGTTTTTAGGTTTGCACTGTACACAGGGACTTGACATTTTCACACTAATTAAAGCAGGCTGTCTCAGTCCCTCTGTACATGTAACTCATATTTAATTCAATGGAATCGTTGAGGGTGCATTGGTGGAAGAGTTGGGTCCATGCTTGTCCTGTTGTGATAATCAGGAAATGTCTCATCCAGTGGCATATTCCATTTACCCACAGCCTGAGTATGGAAATGTTCAAGTCTTTGAAATATTTCACCTAAATTAAATATTTGTATCAAGGAGAGAAGTCTTAAAGAGTTCCTTTAATCCAAACTTTCCATAATTTTGGACTTGAACAAATACAAGAGCACCACCTCCAGTACAGTAATGCTGTTGTTGCAGGTTTTGTATCTGGCATACTCATCTGCCAAAAGTATGTGACTTTATGGATTATGAATATGAAAATATTTGATTAGTTTCATTTCATATTGAAGTGCATGTTTTCTGGAATGCCATGCAGCAGTGTGTCCTTTTCCTTTCAGTTGCAGAAAGCATGAAGACTTCTGGTGTCTCTGAGGTACCTTTTGTATGTTTGCAAAACAAAAACCAGGTGCTCTGGCTACCTCTAGACTTAAGGTAGGACTCACAACACAATATTTAGAGAATCATGGAATGCCTTGAGTTGGAAGGGATCTCAAATGTCTTCTTGTTCCAACTCCACAGTCAGGGACAGGGACACCTTCCATTAGACCAGGTTATTCAAAGCCCCATCCAGCTTGGCCTTGAACACTTCCAGGGATGGTGCATCCACAAATTCTCTGGCCAACAATCCTCACAGTAAAGAATTTTTTTCTTAATCATCCTCTTTCAGTTCAAAGCCATTCCCTCTTGCCCTTGCAAAAAGTGCCTTTCCAGCTCTCTTGTAAATCCCCTTTAGGTACTGGAAAGTGCAATAATGTCTCTCCAGAGCCTTCTCTTCTCCAGCTGGAGCCTCAACTCTTTAATAGAAGCCTGTCATCATAGGAGAGGTGCTCCTCCCCTCTCATCATCCATTCCAACAGGTCTGTGACCTTATGTTGGGAGTTCCTGAGCAGAGCTCCTGATGGGGTCTGATGGGAGCATGTTTTCTTTTTAATCCTGGTCAGAAGCTCTCATCCACACCCAGGCAGAACACCCTGCACTCCAAAGGGTAGTTGGCTTAGGGGGTGACAGCCCTTCCTCGTCTTCCCTGCCTTTTCTTTCCAGAGAACCCTGGGTTTTTCCATTCCAATGGAAAAGGAGCCATCCCAGGAGCCATCCCAGGAGCCATCCCACCACATCTCTGGAATGCCAGTGAGATGCCAGCCCTGCAGGCACGTGCTCTCCTGTCTCCGTCCTCTTATTCCCCATCCTGTGTGAGTTTGCTCTGAGGCTTTTTGGCTGCTCAGGCCACCTTTTCCTGGCAGAATGCTGCTTCAATTCAAGCCTATTTTGAGCTCTTTAGGTACAATTTTTGCCTTGATCAATAGAAAAAAATAAAAACCAAAGAGGAACAAAAGAACCCTCTGCTGATTTCCATTTCAATATAAAAACATTTAGTAGCTAAATAATCATCTATTCCATCTTGAGGCTGCTGTGAGCACTCACTGGTGTATACAATTTCTTCCTTAAAGTCTGTGGAAATGTTGAACTATGTGTCTTAATATAGTTTCTTATATTTTAGTGAAAAGGCAGCTGTAGATGTCATCATGACTATGGACTTTTATAGTGCTGTAAAAATTCAGTGTCATCATAAATTCATGCTGCAGAAAATGTCGACATTTATGGCAACTTCTACAAGGGCATATTTTAGAATTATATTGAAACTTTATGCAGCAACTTTTATTTAGTTAAAAAAGTAAGATTATAAAGCAAAACATTTGCTCTCGTTTTAGAACAAAGAGGCGTGACAAATACTTTGTTAAAAAGGGAGGAAAATGAAAAGGGTTTGTAAAGCAGATCAGTCAGACCCTCAAAAAACAAGGCTTGAATCCTGTTTATCTGAAACTACGTAGTTGAGGCCAAAAATAAAATTCACATATATTGTCCTTAACATAGATTGCTTATCATTTGGTCATGCATCAAATGTAGAGAGAATGTGTAGTAGAACACTGCTTTGAGGGCCCAGCATCTCTTATGTGATCAGCCCTGAAAAATCCTTAGTTTTACCTGGTTTTAGGACTTCTGAAGCAAGTCAGCTTAATTATTTCTGGTAAGATTGAGAAATAATGAAAATCTGGGTTCCTAAATCTGCTAAAATTTGAACTGTGATGCTGCAGTCCTTTGGGAATCTCGCTGAAAGGAACTCCATGGACCCCAAATTAGGATAACCCTGCACACTCAAACTTCCCATTCAGGGACAATTTTCTTGAGAAGTTCCTGATCCAGATCTCTTCCACTCAGTTAAACCATTGATTTCAGACAGGTTATTTCACAGAAACTAGCCAAAAGAAAATGTGACAGAAGTGGGGGAAGGTGAATTGCCTTTGGGTTTGGTTTTTGGTTTGTTTTTTTTTTTTCCTCTTTGAAGATATTCAGAAAGTATCAACTAACTTTTCCTGAGTTTCCATCAACTTTCATTGAGCAGCTTCAGAGGCTGTTGTACCTCAGAGAACAAAATATATTGAGTATTCCCTCAAAACAGTGACATTTATGTTTCAGCAGAGCTTTAGGGACTGAGTTTAGGGACTGAGCATATTCCTACTGAAGTCAGTGAGATAGCCCTATTAATTTCCTTGCAGCACTAGCTGCCAGTAATGCTGAAAAGAACTGACTCAAAGACTTGAACTTTTACACTAATGCATAAAGAAGATGTGGAATGAGTTTTATGATCCCTATGCTCAGATTTGCCTAAATATTATATATAGGGACAGTCTTTCTCTAAGTTTAATGGCATTTTTACCTGTGCATCTCTACAGTTTTCCATGCACACTTCTCCAGCAGGTTTGATTCTGTTCTCAGAAAAAAAGCCCCCAAATCAGAGTCTCACTGAAAGAACAGCTAAATAGTTGCAGCAAAAGGATATAAAAGAGATGAAAAATATATATCAAGTAGTCTTCTTTCTCTAGGGGTTATACACAAAGTTGCCTTGCCAATAATTTCAAAAGCTGAGAATGTGGAACAATGCCTAGTTGGCTTAATACCTTAGATATTTTTTTAATGTGATGTGAAGTAGAAAAATGCAATGAAGAAGGCTTTTTTTCTCTTACAGTTGTCAAAATTTGAGATAATTTTTCAGTAAAGGAGTGAAAAGACACAGAATACAGAAAAAAATATACAGAAAAAAAGTCTGTCAAATGTTTTGATACAGAAAAAAATGTCTGTTTGCATCTAATAAATTATAGAAAAGTTCAAAGACAGCTTAACCTTGTAAAAATGTTACCTCTGTAATGCTGCCAAGATCAGTAGCTGTACAAATTATTACTTTGACTAGCATACATGACTTTTTCAAGATTTTATCAAACTTTTGCATTCATTAATTGGTGATTTTCATATGCTAGTGATTTCATAAATTGATGATTCATTTCCTCTTTCATTCAAAATCTCAGCTTTTAAAACCTCACGCATTTTTCTGCCCTCAGAATCATAACATTCAGCTCAGGCATTATCTGGTGAATATTCCAGATTCAATGCATCCCAAATCAGAATTTATTGGAAAACAATAACAATTATTTTATGTTCAACATCTAAAATGAAATATAGGACCATAGTAATGGCCCTCTGTTAAGGTTGCTCTTCCCATTGTAGCAAACAAGATGAAACTATTTTCAGAATCAGAACTGGGGTCCACATAGATAAAAAATAATCTTTGAAAGAGTGGACAATATGTGTTGAAGTTAAATTGATAGAGTTGATAATTATGATAAAAGCCATTTTTCTGATTCTTGGTAGAGAGATATTTTTTGACCATATTTAAACTTTCACCTGCTATCCTATTTATTAGCATGATTTATTGATTCTAGATACCTTGCTCACCTTGGATCCATGTGAATATTTGGCCTCATATGACAATGGATTTTGGAAGAAACTTTTACCATTCATTAAACACCCCACCTGCCTGGCTTTGAAAATTCACCTTTTCTGCATTTTGAAAATGTGTTTCAGTTGGACAAATGTACCTCCTCTGCTGAAAAAGCTTCTCAGCTGCATGGTGAGGCACATAAGGCATCCCTCCTATTTTTTGAAAGCTTCTCCCTTTATTAGCTGTATGAAATGCAAAGATATAAGAGCATGTAAACCAATAATAGCTATTCAGTCTAAACTCTAAGGATAACTTACTATGGGCACTGGAGGCTGAGATAGGATGTTGTATTTGCATACCTACAGTATATGGAGAACTGCTCTGTTTTATGGAGCAGCAATCATATTTAGTTTAATGTCTTATAAGTCCCATAAAATGACATTAAGAAATTTTGCTATTTGGCTGGTGAACAATCTAAGCAGTGGTGTTAACTCATCATAACACCCTTACTCTGAAAGCTCAAGCCTCATAAAATTTGGGATATAAATATGCCAGCTCAACTAAACGAGATCAGAGATCTTGCATATATTCTTTCATAGGGTGGCATCCAAAAATCTACTGTTCACCTAAATCTTTTAAGAATTTCTACCATTTTTAGGCTGCTGGGGAGTCTTAATCTCAGAAAAATCACACTCTTGCCCTTTTGTTTCTAGACATATCCAGTCACTTAGCAGACAACCTAGCAGGTT
The DNA here is from genome assembly GCF_027477595.1 of Haemorhous mexicanus. NCBI lineage: Eukaryota > Metazoa > Chordata > Aves > Passeriformes > Fringillidae > Haemorhous > Haemorhous mexicanus. The sequence goes on along the minus strand of NC_082345.1, from coordinate 3,141,337 downwards.
TTGGACAGTGCTGGTGGATGTGACATGACCTCTGAGAGAGTCCTGTGCTCTTGAAGTGGCAGATAAGTAATAGGAAGCATTCCTAGGTAATCTAAGATGATATTAGATGATTTCTGGAGTGGAGGAGCAAAAGCACAAGGTAATGACAATAACACAACTGCAACAGCAGGTTAATCACTTTTCTTTTCTTTTTCAAGGAAGATGATTAATGTTTGAGATTCCCTTTAATTTTTACTTGTAGATTTAAGGCTGACCTGACATAAACCTGAATAGTGTCTGATGATGCTAATCATGAGCTCTGCCAACCCAAAATAACAGCAACTTGAGTTCAGGATTCTTTTTTATGCTCATTGTTCATCTCTGTTTTGATTTGTGTCCTTCTCCTGATGCATGAGGCTCTTCCAGGTGGTAGCAGGAGGAGTTACAAATGTTCCTTAGCAAGGACACAGATTTTGCTCCTGGCTAGGCTGATAACCTACATTTGCAGTGTGAAACAGGCTCTCTCCAAGCCTGAATGCCCTGGCCTTCCAGTCCTGCACCAAAACTCCATCTGGGCTGTGCTTTCTAGTCAAACCCCTCCCACCCTCTTCATGGTGGATGTTGACTCCATATGGGTCTTCTCTGAATTGTTCTGTAGTTTCACAGATGAGTAGAGGTGATATCCAAGAAATCATTCACCCATGGTGACAATTTGCCAGAAGCTGATAGTGACATTCTGGAAAATCTGTGATTTTATGCAAGAAGGGCTCCTCACTTGGGGGCACACACTTAGTTCACCCAAAATGTTTAATGGAAGCTAAAGGTATGAGGTGCAGAGAACTCAGCTGGGTCTGCTGTGCATCATTTTGTGGTCTGGAGCTTGAACTCCTTAATGACATTCTCTTTAAAAGTTCCTGCTGCCAAATGCTGTTTGCTTTTGCCTTTGGAGCTGTCTGCATTGACAATGAGACTCATCTTGAAAGTTACCTACATTTATTCAGGTTGTGCCTTTGTGTCTGATGAGGCCTTGAAGTTCCACCTAGGAACTCTAAAATTGTTTCTATGATCACAAAAAATATTTTGGATTAAAATTTTCAGTCTGCATGGCAAGTTTTTCGTTTGGTGCTGCTTAGACAAAAAAAAAAAAAAGCTTCAACAAGCTTCATCAATTTATCAAGATTCAAATTAATTTTAAAATCAGACACATGCAGACTAATTCAGAATAATATTTTAATATCAGCTAAAAGTTCATGGCTTTTCTGGAGATTTTAAGAGGCTGAGTAACTTTATTCTTTCTATTAGGAGAAACAAGAAAGAAGTGCTGTTTTCTCAGTATTTCCAGTGCTTATGGGAGCACCAAAAGTCTCCTTTCCAAAGTGTGGACTTTCATGTCATCACTTTTTTTTCCTGGAGACCTGCACTAAGTTAATCCCAACTCAACAGTATTTAGACATTCAGATAAATTTTAAATAAGCTTCTACACTTCTGGTGATCACTCAAACAGTCTCTCAACCTTTTATGGTTCACCCATCACCAGTTAATATCGCATTAAAAACTGACAAATAATGTTGCATTTCATTGTGACTTGTACAAGCTGGGTAACCTGCCCATTAATTATCTGCTGCTTCTCACTTAGCATCATTCTTTTCTCATAATAATAAAAGGACTAAAGATTGGATGCAGCTAAAATTAGTTTTTTATTAATAGACAACTGAGCCTTCTTCATACTCTGTAACCTGGAGGAATAGAAAAGCATTTTGATTATGCACTATGAAAAAATTATTTAATTCATGAAAATAAAATACCTTTATAAAGCAGTAAATTCATCTAAAGTGAGTCAATTTTGTTTCCTCAAAAAATACCCTTTTCTGCAACAAATACACTCTACAGGATTTTCTTTTTTTTACTTCAGTAGAAATTACTTGATATAAAAGAAGGAAGTAAAGTGATTTCTTTTGCTTGTCTTTCCCAAAAGAATAAACTTTTTTTGGTTTTCAACAGCCAAAAACATTGGATAATGTTTTTCCCTGAGAATGAAAAATATTTTTCTTGAATTACCAAAAGCATTTCCAGTGCTAATTTTTACTGGGAAGAAGATGGTGAGATTTTGAGATTTTTGATATTTTCTAATTCTAGCTTCAATGGGAAGATGATGGTGAGATTTTGGCTTTTTGATATTCTCTAATTCTAGCTTCACTAGGAAGATGATGGTGAGATTTTGGCTTTTTGATATTTTCTAATTCTAGCTTCACTGGGAAAATGATGGTGAGATTTTGGCTTCTGTGATGGCACAGCACAAGGAAGATGGAGCCACAATCTACCCACTGTGAAACACTCCTTCTTCAAAGTAAGTGTTTTTTATATTTTTATCAAAGACAAAGGCACTTGAGATGAAAGATCTTATTCTCTTCTGTTGCTCTGTAGACTCACTGGCACGAGCACAAAGCAGTTGCAACATGATCCTAAATGTGAATTGTATAATTTGCACTCATTTTGCATTTCTGATGAGGGGCAATCTGAAGAAAATTAACCTGGGCTTTATTAAAGCACACATACAATTCTTATCTTTGTAGGTGGGAGATAATTGCATCTTTATGGGTAGTTTTGATACACACACAGAGCCATGAAAAGCAAATTAATGGGGTTTAAGATGCATTTCTAAATGAACTGAACAAAAGCCCTTAAACAGCTTTGATCCCTCATGTCCTCATTACACTGGTTTGAGGCTGATGGAACTGGAGGGGAGGGCTGCTGATCACGAGCTGGAGGCTCAGGGGCTCTGTCCTTCAGTGGGGCAGTGCACAGTGGGGAACCACAGGGTGGGCTGGAGGCAGCTTTCCATCTCCCCCAGAGTCCCTGTGGAGCAGGGGAGCACATCCCTGCTCCCCCAGCCATGCCCCAGGAGGCAGTGCTGGTGGGGATGCTGCACTCAGGTGCCTGGGGAGGGGCTGTGTCCTGCCCAGGAGCTCCCCACGGGGTCAGTCCTTGTTGGGAAGGATGAAAGTTTGACAAGGAAGTCTCACAGATATGTATGCCTGGTAGAAGGGTTTTAAAATATAGAATCTGAAGAGGGAATAGAGATGGAAGCAAGTTTTGTTGTAGGGGAAAAGAATTGCTGAGCCAGTCTTACTGGATAAACTAGGAGGCAAAGGGTGTGTTAGTTAGAAAGGATTTTTATGACTTAGAGCAAAGGATAAACCCACCCCAAACAAGATGATGTTTTTACCAAGAAGAAAGAGAGCACAGGCAAACAAGTCAGCAGAGGTTGCAAGTACAAAAAAGGTCTCATAATTTTCCACTGCAAGAAAACTAAAAAACAACTTCTAGCTTAAGCTGTAATGTACTGACTTTTAGTGATTGGAGAACAGTAACATGAATATGGTAATTACAGTGGTTATGATAGGCTATGGACAATAGTTAAGGTATAGATTGGTTCTACTGTATTAAAATGCTCAGCAAATAAAAGTATATAATGCATTGTAACCTAAATTAAGGGTGTCTAGGCCTGCCTGCAGCTGGAGCTGACAGCTGTAGGCACAACTCTGTCACCCACGACCCTGGACTGCTGTAACATCTTGGATACAACAAACTGCATTTTGGGGAGCTGCCTGGAGTCCCACATCCCTCATTCAGGCTCTTACAACTCCTAGCTCCAGATCTGGCACAGAAAGCTCCATGGCTTCCATGTTATCAGCTCCGATGGAACTGGGAACTCCCAAGCTCAGTTCCTCATCCTCACAGCCACTGTGGGCTTCAGCTCTCTGCCTCTTGCTTATCTTTGTCCTGGTGTTTGGAGGCTGGGTTCCTTCCCTCTTGGAGACGGTCTGAGCGCACAAGTCCCCACTTTGTTTCGAGAGATCTAGTTATAACATTTTCTCAGCGAGACCAATCATCCTAAGACTCTCTCTGGGAACAATTTCTTGTTATTGTTGGCATTTATTGCCTGATAGTTTCAGCCTTTTACCATCTTGCTGTTTACAGATGGATCAAAAGGCAGCGCAAATCATTAGAACTAGCGGCGCAAAGTCGCTCGTTTTGGCAAAATCCCGCCTGCTGTCATTTTCCATAGTTAAGACTTTTGCCTGAAGCCTTGAATGTCTCACCCTGACACCAGCCTGCAGTAATTAATCATTAAACAGTGATTGAGGCAGTGGACCCCAGAAAATATCTTCATATTCTACCATATGCTGGAGCCAGCTGCAGCAAGCTCTTGGAGAGAAGCCGCACAGAGGCAAGCGCTGCCTGACAGTCCCCTGCTGTGAAGTCCAAGCACAGAGAGCCTCTAACGAAGGGCCATAGACAGACTGTTTGCTTGTACTGATCTTCATTACCTGAGATTGTTTAGAAGGCAAAATGTCAGTGTTAATGTGCTAGAATTTTAAGCATTATCACATTTTAATGGCCATTTCCAGCCTCTCGCATGGCCGTAATGTGGAACGGAAATGTGGGTTAGTGTAAGGAAAGGTTATAGCAACAATAACAGCAACAATAATGAGGAATGGGCAGATGTGCTTTGCTTAATTTCTAACTCCCCCAGAGCATCTCAGATTTGGAATTAAGAGCGTTTTTCACCCACCCGAGGTTCATGTTTTATCTGGGGCTGGCCCAGTGCCATGGCTGGGCAGTGACAGGCCACAGCAGCCATGCAGAGCTGGGAGGGAGCTTGCCTCCAGCCCTGGCTGGGCTGGCAGATCCCTGCAGACATGCTCAGGTTAACAGCAGGGTGGGGAAAAGGCAGTGGGCAGCCTCTGGGTTATGGATCCAGGGCAGCTTGCAGGCTGCACACCAATATTACAGTTTCAGAAGTCCCACAAATGATAGAATCACAGAAGGGTTTGGGTTGGAAGGGAAATCCAAAGATCATCTCATCTCAGCCCCCTGCCACAGGCAGGGGACACCTTGCACTAGACCAGGATGCTCAGTAAGACACAGGTGTTTTCCTAAAAGCCACAGGCATCCTGGGTTTTCCTCATTCTGATGCCTTGGGAAGGCTGACCTGGAGCAGAGGCTGGATGGAGTTAAATAATAAAGCAGGGATTTATTCAAAGGATCTCCTCCATGGATGCACCCTGGGCAGCACCAGAGCCCAGCCAGGGCTGCACCCAAGATGACCCAAAATGGCCCCAAAATGCACGGCCGGGCACGGGGTCTCTCCCTGGGATCAGCTCTGCTCCATTTGCACCTTGCAGTTCATTGTCCCAGCCCAGCTTTAGCCCAGGCACTCCCACCCTGCTTGTTTTTCTCTCTCCAGCCCACGGGGTTTGTGCTCCTGGGCTGAGATTTGGCTCATTTGTCCTTGATGCCCAGCTTTTTTTATCTCTAAGTTTTTGCAATATGGGAAATAATAGAAGAGAACTGCTTAATGGGAAAAATCAGATTACAACGGGCCACTGTACTGGCCATGGCTGGGTGTCATCCTCAGGATATCAGCAGTGCATTAGGGAGACTCACAAGGGTTCTGGCAATTCAGAGATTTATTGAGATATCTAAACAAAACCACTGAGGTAACTGCAAATATTTTCAGGTTTCTTTTCCTGAGGACAAGGAGCAGCTTTGAGAGGAAGGCCAGAGGATCTCCTGCAAAACCTGCTTGTTGAGAAGTGAGATAGAGGTAAGATGAGGTGGGCTGTGAAACATCTGGCAGAGGGCATGCAGATGTGCATCATGGCCAGAGCAGGAGGCTGGCAGAGAGCTCTGCATGGATATGCACAGCTCTGCTAAGGCAGCAGAGCCACAGCAATCCAAACAAGGGATAATGAGTACCTGAGGAAGATATTAAACTGTCTGCTTGGGGAAGGCAGGTTGTATCTTAAAGATAAAATAAATATCCAGCTGAGTTAGATTTATCCTTTACCTGATGAGATAAGCATGGCTATATTGAAATAACTATCCACTAATTATTTTTATTTTTTTGCTGTAGCAGAGAAACACTGGCTTTGGCCCAGGCCCCTTGTTCTAATGCTTAAGAATTAATAGTCCTGAAAGTAGAATTTAGTTTTTATATTAGATAGACTGAATGTAGAAGGGAGAAAATAATACTGTCAGCCATGGTTTTCAGGGAAGGTACAAAGGAAGAAAGACTTCTACAAGGAAGTATTTCAGTGTACAGGGAATTATTGCTCTCTTTTTCTCATTCTCACCCCGCTTTCCATCACACAAGGCAGAATAGCAATGCACTTTAAACACTTAAATTTATCATAAGTACGATGTGCTGCTTTTCAGTTGTGTACAATAAACAAAAACATCAAAATGAGTGAAACAGTTGATTAAAATTTTGTAACCCCTTCACTTTTTTTTTTTACACAGAAACTGCCTAATTCAGAGTTTGTTGAATTTGCTAATTCAATAGAGAAAAATTGCTAACAAGCTTCAGAGCAGCAATGAAGTTGGTTTGTGTCACTAGGCATAAACACACTGAGGTGTGAGGAGGCCAGAGAACTTGAACAGTTCTTCAGCACTCCTCACCAGCATCTGGTAAGACAAATGAAGGAGACCACAGTGGAAAAGCAGTGATTTATTATCTGATCTGTGAAGCACAACCATTGCAGCATTACAGAAGGGATGAGTTACTTTGGGGTGTGGCTGTCACTCTTAGAGGCCATCATGCACCAAAAGCCAGAGCTGAAGGGGAGAGAGAAGCCAGCAGGTTTTGTTCATGGGTCTCCATCTCTTCTTTTTGTCTTGATCTTTTACATCTGAGGGCAGGACATGCCTGGGCACTGTGACTTTGCTGTCACCAGCAAGGGAGAGCTCTGTGAGGAGGGAATAACTGTACCAGGTTCTCCTCTACTGAGCAGTTCCACCACCAGCCATCGTGCCTGTTTCATTCAAAAGCTTTCCCTTTGTCTAGAAACTCTGGGTTATTTCAAACTAGCCAGAAATGCCACTACCAAGAAAACAATAACACAACAGCACAGTTTTGGTGCATCACTCCACCCTCATGAGCACAAAGCTGGCCACCACTAAAGTGCTGATTCTTCCCCAAATTATGTTCAGAGTCTGGATGTGCTCATCTACAGCAGCAGGCTTTGGAAAAGGAGGATGGCACACTCTGACAGGACTACATGCAACACAATACAAGGCAGGATATAAAATATCTTTGCCTGGAAAACAGGAGAAATGCATTATTTTACGTCATTTCCAAAGATGGGCTTGATGGGGCTCATCAGGAAAGCAGCTCAGTTGTGCTGTTGCCTGATTTGTCAGAGGTGCACTGACACAGAGCTCCTTTTTCAGGGGAGAAGAGTGGGAGAAATGGGCTGTAATCAACAAGCTATAGGTGTATCAAAATACATTTGATTGTGAAGGAGCCACATCAACTAAATTCATTGAAACATCCAAGAGGTGAGCAGGGCTGAGCAAAACATTTAAGCAATTTGCTTTTTTGGGTTTTTTTAGCGTAGGGGAAGGTGAAAGTATGAAGAAATGAAGATATGAAGGTGCCCCTGGAATCCTATTTTACTGGCTCTCAGCTGCATCTTTTTAAAAAAGTAGACTGCTTCCTACTCTTTTTCATTATTTTAAACAAATCTAAACATAGAATTCAGGCTTACAGGAAGTAAAAGCATTTTGGGAAGAATGCAGCATGGAGACTGTGGGTGGAGCATTTTACCCCTTGCACTGGAAAGTTATTGTTTTCTGGTAAACCATCTAGATTTATGGTGCCTGAAGATATTTATATATGCTCCCTCAAAGTACAAATTACAGCAGTCTTGAGCTTTTTCTCCTGAGGTCTTTTTCGTAGCTCTCTATGCAGATGATATCTAATAAATTGATTTCTATTTCTCTGTTTCATTACAGAATTGCTTATTGTAAAAAATACCTCTTGTCTTTGGAACACCTGATTTTATAAACAATGAGTCAGTAAATGTGAATACTTAACAAGGCAGACTCTGCTCTTCCAAGGAGCAGTCATGATAAACTCTCTTTTAAAGGCACTTGGCTAACAAATTTCTTTAATACAAAATATAATGAGTTCTGTTGTCTGTTAATACCTATTTTGCTGTTCCCCTTTTCCCAATTTTGGAAAAATTTCAAGCTTCCAACAGGATCTTTCTGTAGCTGCAGTTTCCAGAGCAAATAAGACTTCGAATGAACAAATCAAAACAAACAAACAAGAGAAAATTAATTTTAAAAACCCAAACCAAAACAAGCAAACAACCAAAACCCCAACAACTTTCTCTGTTTGTGCTTGGCAGCACGTATTTTGTCTGAAGGAAAAAATGGGGTGAAACCTAGTCCTTACCACAGTCCCCATAATTCTTCATTTTAAAGGTAAATTTAGCTGCTCTGAGTGGACCTTCATTTTAAATCATGTTCTTCACTGTCATTTCAAAGTTACTCACATGCCATATGTGTTTTTTGCCTATTTATTTGTAAATTGTTTGCATTAGAGGGAAAAAAAAAAAAAAATGAAAGCAAACACACCCCAAACTGCTTATCCCAATTTGAGGAATCTCATATGACAGCTACACCTTGGCTCTGTGAACCCCACATTTGTATTCCCAACTGAATATATTGCATTTCTCACATGGGTGAGAAATCCTGGGAGAGACACAAGCCTGTTAAATCTGCCTACCTACAAAAGGAAACTGTAATTGCAATATTTGCTGTGGGAACCAATGCAGTGAGGCACCCAAACCTTCCTGGGGAAATCAGCTGACTATTCATGAACATCAGAGCTTTACTGCATGAAGGTCTAGACTGGCACTGAAAAACTTCCCAGCTGCAGGAAGCAGCTGTTTGGAGCTGTCTCTTGGGAGCTGTCTCCTCTCAGTGATGATGAGAATCTTCAGCAATCCAGATGAAACAGGTTTTTCAGAGGATGGGGCCTGGAGAGAAGGAAAATGATGCAGTAGGTTGCAAAAACCAGCCCAAGGTGTTGAGTTCAGGAAAGGGACTGAGTGTGCAGAACTCTCTTCCACACACCTTGGCTGCCTTTGAGTTTTGATTTCTTCATTTCTGCAGCCAAAGCTGTACATCCAAAATGTTGAGTGATACCTCCCCTCCTCCCTCACATAAACCTGTGGAGAAAATCAGTGCCAAGCTTCCAACCTGGTGTCCCTCCAGCATTTCCATGGCTTCTCTCCATCTCACCTCTGAAAAGAAAAAAATGGTGAAAAGGAAGCTTCAAATTACCCCAAAATTTTTACCGTGGGGCTGCCTAACACTGTCCTCAATATTCATGAGCAGTTAGAGTGCAGCCCACTTGTCTTATCCCTGAGGCAAAGCCAGGGCTGTGTCCCAGGAATGTTGTGTCAGGGAGAATGTCTCATCCCTCCTCAGAAGACCTCCTGTGTCCTCGTGGTGCAGAAATCAGAGGGATCCAAAGTGAACTGTTCACATTGCTGCCACCTTACAGAGGAGAAATACAAACCCCCCCCAAAAAATAATAATAATTTATAAAAACCCAAACTAAACCCAAAAAACCTTAAACCAAAACAAAGCCAAAAACCAACAAGCCCATAAATTTATACATCAATTACATTCAAAACATGAATTTATTACAATTTACTTCCCAAGTATGGAGTTTAGTCTGCAGGGTTACCACTGTCCACAGAAGAAATAACATAACATTGGTAAGTGACCTATGCTCTTATGTGACCTGTACTGTTAATTATGTGCCTTAATTATCTTGTGATCTCATATGGAACAATAAATTTTCTTCTTTTGAAAATGTAGAGGGTTTTTTTTTGGTTTGTTTTTCTTATTTGCGACCAAAAAATATGTGTATTTTATAATTTTGTACCAGAAGGGGAAAGGAAAAAAAAATATATATTTGAGACCTAAAAATAGTCTTTAAATATATCATTCAATTTGTCTAAAGTTCATTGTTGAATTTCATTAAAACATTAAATAATATTATATAGAGATATTTTTTAAAAATTTATTAATCTATTTTTGACAGGAACAGTTCAGCCAAAAAATGTTATCAGTTCTACCATTTGGATTTATATTGCTTTAATACCCCCAGATGGATGATTATTTTCCTGTCTAATTAATAAAAAGTTTACATCTATAGTGACGAAAAACCCATGCATATTTAATACCCATTATGGTGTCAGATTCCAGGCTAGAAAACACACAGCTGAGGCCTACTATATTCTGATATTGCCTGTAAAATTCTAGTTATTTTGGGGCAGGGACAGGAAAGAACAGGTAAATACACAATTTTTTTCAAAATCAGTTATTCCTGTTTAGAAGAGCAGAGAAGAAAAATCTTCTCACACCAGACCTGGCAAAACAGGTGTGAGATGCTATGGCAGAAATCTTTATTTTAAAGAGATGGAAGTTCACCATTAGATGCTATGGCAATAATGACTAATGTGATATAAAAAAGAAAAATAAAATCCACCTAAAAGCAGCTGAATCAACTCAACTCTGCTGGCTCTGTCCCAGGTAAGAAGATTTATTTATTCATGTTATTTATTGATAGGATGGCAGTCTTCAGGGAACCTGAGAATTGCTTCTACTTTTCCTGGTAGTCTCAAGAGAAATGTTGAGGGGTCTCTCTCTCACTCTGCTGCATGAATCATCCTGAGGCTGCCAAATTTGCACATTCCAGTCTTGCATGCATGCAATATCCATTTACAGGGGGGTTAACAGTAAACTTGACCAGAGCCTGTTGAGTTTTTAACTTTGAGTTTTTGCTAAAACAAAAACAGTGCTGAAAAGAATAGGTTTTGTCTGCACGTTTTCAGCCATTCTGAAATTTCTCCACATTTCCACTATCTTTTTAAAAATGGCCTTTTCTTTGTTTTTCCCTTTTTGCCTTCTGTCTTGTTCAAAGCAAAAAGAAGAGAGAAAGAGAAAGGTACATGGAGTCCTTCAAACATATTATGTACCAAAACAAAGCCTATTGGTTAATGGGCAGGAGAAATCCATTTCAAGGAGCAGAAATATTTCATTCTGGTGTTCCTTGCAGACTTTACATGGGAGAATATATCCATGATGTGCCCAGTTTTGCCAGAGAGTGTGAAAGAATGGACATCTTGGTGCTATGGCTGCACCATTTAAGGTAACTTTGGTCAAATCTTGAACACTGACATCAGGCTTAAAAAGAAGGAAATTATAGCAAATTTACCAACAATGCAAATCATAGAAGATGGCAAAAATCTGTTTCCTTGACAACATGACTGCCCCAGAGGATGCTGATTTTTGTGGTTTTGTTTGGAGAATGGGGCTGGGAGATAGAAGATTTTAACAAATGCAAAGTATCATGGTGAAACCACTACAAAATATATGTGTATATATAATTTTGCACATGGTATCTCTTCTTTTTGGTGCCTGACAATGGAATCCCTGAAATGGAGCACGTCCAACAGCTGATTTCTTCCTGTTTAAATCTGATCATGGAAATATATTTTGATGTGTGAGTTCCATTTCTTCCTTGCCAGCAGCAGCCAGCTCCTAAGCTGTTAATTAAAGCATGTTCCACTAAAAACCTGCAGCACAACACACCGTGGCAGAGCATGTTCTGTGTGCTGTTCCTCCTCATGTGATAAGCAGTGCATTTCCTCAATGGATGCACATTGCTTACATTTTTAGAGCTATTAAGCCAGGATAATTATGGAACAATCTAGGCAATGTTCAATAGCCCATGCAGATGCCTGACAGGGCATGTTGTCTCTTAATTAGGAATTTGAATGCCTAATGCTTGTATATTAACTGAAATAATTGGATAGATGTTTTACATTTTCTTCACTTTTCCTGACAACCAAGCAAGGGACCACAGGAATCAACATATCTTCCTCAAGCAGCTCATTTCATTTGCACTTCCTACGTGATCTAATCTGTGGTTTAAGTGGGATTTTTAAGAGAATGGATGCTGGCTACTGTGTAAATATATTGTAAGATGTTCCTCAGTGAGTCCTGCAGTTTTAAACTGGTATCCTGTTGCTTCCCATGCTATGATAACCTGCACAGTGTAATTGCCTGGTTCTATCTTCTTTGTTCCTCAGAAGTCAAGTAAAATCACAAAAGCTGTTATCATTCTTTTATTTTTTCCAAGTGCTGATAATGGGATGTGCATCATTTCAAAGAGAATTCTGATGTGACACGAGCACAGTTGCTGCCATTGATGTGAAAATCTGCTTTGTTTTCCACAGATTGATGGTGCTTTTGTGGGGCTGGCCTCGTTGGCCTGGATTTTGCAGCTCTGGCTGCAGGGGATGGATTTTGCTTGGACATCCCAACCCTTGCTGTCCCTTTCACTAAACACAGGGAGAGCCTTAATGGGTCTGGCTGAGCTGTGTGCTAGCAGGTAGGACCCGAATTTTTGGATGCTGTGGTCCCTTCCATCAGCCCATTTCCACAGCTGAGACACCATTCACCTCCCACACCAACCCAACAAAAACTCTCCAAAATTCCCCCAAGCTCCATGGCAGCAGAACTGGGCCCCAAATGAGCAACTCCTTTAATCCATGTCTGCTGTGCTTGCCAGGGTATACATTGTTTATATTTAGGGTGTCTGATAAATGTGTTTATTCACAACTATTAGTATAAAAGCTCCTTTAAAAGCAACAAATTGCTCTCTATTAGTAATGTGCATAATGACCTATTTCCATAAACATTTTTAGTAAGAGAAATTTTAATGTGCAAAACCCTGCAGACATTTTATGGAAATTTGACTGTATTCTGCAGAAGTGCATCACAGTCATATTTTGTTCTTTAATATTTTGTTTTGAGAGGTGAATTACTTTCATTCTGATATATAGCACAAAAGAAACAACCTGGCACGGGAAAAAGGAAAATGAGTCTTAATGTGTTTCCTTCTTGCTAATGTATATTTGCTTGATTGATGTAAGAATGTTTTTTACAAAATATGTACAGCTCTTGTTGGTTGGGGGTTTTAGTTGGGGTTTTTTTTAGGTTTTTTTTATTGATGTTGTTGTTCTTTCTCTGTTGTATTTTTAAAAAAAGTAACATAGTCTTTAAAAAAAGCTCTTTAAACCTATTAATAATGAAAAATAAAAATGAAAGAATGTCTTTATGGTCAAAAGGATAAATTCAGTTTCAGAGTCTTGTACTGCACCTGATTTCTATACTTAAATAGAGGTCAGGTGTGAAGAACTGTATCCAGAAAATATTTTGCTGTAGTTTTAGAGGCATGCCCTAGAAAATTAGCCCAAGGGGGTTAAGCATGTACCACCTTTACTTTTTTATTGTTGTTTGAAAAGCATGCAGACAAATCTTCAGTATTCTGTGGAGCCATAACAGCAGTTCTGTGTGTTATGTACTAAATGAAACCTGAACATCAGCGGGGTTGTTCATATTAATTTACTGTAACTTTGGAGCAAATGATGCTTTTTTTCTTCCATGCAGAGCTTAAAGCTCCAGAATTACCAGCAATTCCAAGAAAAGTCTGTTAAAAATAACCTAACTCATGTCAGGTGAAAGCTGTCTCATTTGTAGTACCACCAAATCATATTATTATAAAGAAAGCAAGGTTTTATTTTAAATCAAGCTAATCACACAGCCATGCAGAGGAGGCAGAAATGGCAAAAAATAAAATTTAAAAATCCATGGATCTAATAGTAAAGAAGCTGTGCAGTATTTTAGCTCTGCTTTGAAGGCTCTCTAGGCAGCCCTTTTTTAAGGAAACCTCTCTCCATGTTGAGGCACAGGCAGAGCTCAGCTTTGAATCCAGCTTTGCCTTTGCCACTGTGTTAATTTGGAGAAACCCCCCAAGTGACATTTTTAAGCTGGAAGATATCAACCTCCAGCATGGTCACCCAATCCCTACTGCACACAGAGGGCTTGGTTAGCTGATAAAGTTCTCTGTAGATGAGCAGAAAAACAGAAAAGGCATGATGAAAGGTGTCAAGGGTGTGAAAAAGACTAAAACATGAAAGCCTTTAGAGATCTCTATGAGAAAAGCAGGTCCCTGTATTTCTGATTCTGTCTTACAAATGTTGATGTACTTTGCAACGTCCATATGTTCTATATGAAGAATTAAGAAGAAAATCTAAATTAAAACCTGAGGTGAACAGAGCAGAAAGATAGCCTTGGATCAACATATTGGTCAAGTGGCTTGACTCTGAGCATGTGTCATTGGCCCCTGTGGAAGAGATGAGGTCAGAAATGTGATGAAGAGCTCAACTGTCCTGGGGTGCATCAGGACTTTCCAGCAGGCCAAGGAAAGTGCTCCTCACCTCTGCACTCAGCTCTCTTTAGGCCACATGGGCAGTGCTGAGGTCTATTCTGGTCTCTACAGAGGACAAGGAGCTACTGGAGAGGGTCCAGAAGGGGCCGAGAAGATGATGAGGGTCTGGAGCATCTCTCCTGTGAGGTGAGACCCCGGGAGCTGGGCCTGAGAACAGAAGATGGAGAGGGGATCTCATTAATGAATAAATTATCTCAAAGGTGGTGCCAGGCCCTTTTCAGTGGTGCCCAGGACAAGGAACAGTGGCCATAAACTAAAAGACAGAACTTCCACCTGAAGATGAGGAAGAACTTTTTGCATTGAGGGTGGCAGAGCCCTGGAACAGCTGCCCAGGGAGGGTGTGGAGTCCCCCTCTCTGGAGACATCCCAACCCACCTGGAGACATCCCAACCCACCTGGATGCATTCCTGTGTCACCTGCTTTGGGTGACCCTGCTGTGGCATCAGGGTAGGACTGGGTGATCTCCAGAGGTCCCTCCCAACCCTGTTCTGTGACTATCCCACTGAATATGGGGCTGGAGCCTTCTGAGGGGGGCCAGCTGTAGCACATCTGTCTTGCAGCTGCAGTAAGATGTTTTTTGTGGTTTTTTTTTCAAAGCTCTGAGCAGCTCTTGCTGGCTCCACACATGCAATGAGAGCTGAGCACACAGATGTGCCCTTGTCCCCTCTCAGTGCAGTAAATGGCCAGCTGTAATTAGCATGGGTGGGATCAGGACTGTGCTCCAGAAAGCTTCCAGAGGAACCATCCTTCCTTCTCCCAGTCACTTCATATTATCTTTTCCTGCCATTCCCACTGCTGAATGTTCATGTAATAGACAGTTGTAAAACCTTATATGAGAATGAATGAAATTTTAAGTGTTGAATTAGTCAAATGAATTAATGACCATGATTTAGTGTATTTTTGCTGTAGGAACTGCGAAGAATCAGTCAAGATTTTCTCCTGTGAGGGCTGTATTGTATTGATTTCTTTTTCAAATGACCAAGCAATTAGCATGGCAGAAACCTGGGTGCTCAGCACCTTCTGCATTAAACAGAACAAATGTCAAGCCCTATTAATACAGTCAGCTGTTCCACAGTGGTTGATCAGGTGCTATCTATCATTACACACCTATTATCTTGTTGAAATAGTGCTATGAGGTTTTGCTGACAATAACTTTGGATGATGCACTCTTTTTCATTTTAATCCTTCTTTGTTGTTCAGGCACAAACAATTTCATCATGTCCAGGCTGTTCAGCTATTAATTGTGATATTCCAGATTTTCAGTATTTCATGCTGGTGTAGTAAGTATTCTTTCCCCATCTTCTATCCCAAGTGAAAAAAAAAAAAATCTGTATTTTTAATAATAATAAAAAGACATAATCACTTAATGCAGAAATGTCCACTGCACCCGAACAGCAAATCCAGCTTAAGTGGAAATTTACACAAAAAATTATTTATAGGAATCAATCATAATTACATTTAATGCATGCTGCAGCTGTTTATAATTGTGTTTTTCCCAAGGTTATTCTCCTCCTACTGCCCACCCACACACACATGAAATTTGTTTCTGTGGAAATGCTTAGGAAGCATTGTAATTTTCCTGTAACTTGCTACAATGGCAGCTGACTGTTGTGAGGCAGATCCTGATCAATGAGTGCAATAAAAAAAGAAAGGAAAAATAGTTTTTTTCCAACAGTAAAAGTCTTGAGAAGCTGGTTGGTAATAACTGTTGGGACAAGTATTTTCCATGTCATTCTGTTTGCTATTTATTGTGACAAGCAAATCTGACTGCTAAATTTGAAAGTTCATTTTTTTGGTAAGTATAAATTCAAGATAGTGTGGGCCAAATGGGGAAGACATGCATAAAATAATGTAACAGGGAACTTCTCACACTCAATTAGAAATTTCTTTAATCTAAAATTCACTGCTATAGAAATGATTGTAAATGCATTTCTTTTTTCAAATACTTGTGACTTTTCATAGCAAAAAAAAAAAAAAAAAAGAGAGACTTAATTTGGAGTATTTCTTAGCTCCAGCTATTGGTTTATAAAAATTGTGACTTTATATGAAAGAAAATATAAGGGATACAGATTTTTCATTGTGTTGAAGGCCTGCATGTCCAACCAGAAATTCTAGAAGGGGAAAAATTCAGTAGTCAATTCATGTTAGATGTATGGTTACCTATGGAGGACTCCACACTGCTTTATCATGCATAGTGTGAGGAAGGAAAAAAATCTAAATTTAAAACAGTCATTCATTTTGCTGTCTATTGTTCTGGCACCTCTATCAGTATGGTTAAAATTTTAAATTATGTGGCATACCAATAGATTTCCTGTAATGGCAATTGGCTCTGAGGCAGTTTAGTGGAAATGGGGATCTGTGTTATTCTGTTGTTTTGATCCCTCTCAAGTACACTCAGAGTCTGTGGTGCTTATTCCAAAGTTAGAGCATCTCAGCCAGCCCAAAAAGTGCTGAGGGAAATCTCTGTGAAGCTTAAAATGTAAAATCCTCCGGATTTCAGGGGCAGTGGTATTCATACTGCTGCCTGATGGGCTTTATTGTAGCCCACATTTACCAAATATCCCTTTGACACATAAATATTTGATTTTAAATGTTCATCCAGGCACCTGACTTCAGCAGTGGTGTAGGTGGAGGTGCCCATTAACATCTCTGAGTCATTTAAAGGAGAATTGCTCTGGTAGTTGCAGGGATATTTTGATATTGGGCACATAAACAGGAACAAAAAATACATCTGAGGGTGGAAACAGTACATAATTAAGTATGATTTTGGTTCCTCAATTCTCTTTTAACTTCTGGAACATGACTGGGGGAGTCTGTAGTAAAAGGCCTGATACAGATAGAGATAGCTATAAAGATGATATAGATAGAGAGATATAGATACAATGCCAGTTTATTAAATTTGTGATTAGATCCAGATAATCTTGAGTCCAAAGTTTGGTAATTAAGCATGGAGCTTTTCTCCAGGCACAATTAACTGAGAAGTGACTGAGATTTGCCCCTTGATCTTCAGCAAAACATTCCCAGGGCTGCAGAAGGGGTCAGATGTGTTGTGTGGCTTTGGTCAAGGTGCTCAGAGATGAGGGAGGGAGGTGGGGGTCCCTGTGATGGTGTTCACAGGGGTCCCAGGATGAGGGAAGAGATGACAAAGTTGACTCCATGTTTCAGAAGGCTTGATTTATTATTTTATGATATATATTGTATTAAAAACTATACTAAAAGAATAGAAGAAAGGATTTCATCAGAAGGCTGGCTAAGAATAGAAAAGGAATGAATAACAAAGGTTTGTCTCTGACTGAGACAGTCTGGGCAGCTGGGCTGGGATTGGCCATCAATTAGAAACAACCAGGTGAGACCAATCCCAGACCCACCTCCTGCATTCCACAGCAGCAGAGAATCATTGTTTGCATTTGTTCCTGAGGCCTCTCAGCTTCTCAGGAGGGAAAAATCCCAAGGAAAGGATTTTTCACAAAACATGTCAGTGACAGGTCCCAAAACCCATCCTGCCCCTCAGGTGGAGAAAGCTGAGCTCCTGGTGTAGGAGTGCAAGACCTGCCTGGCTTTACAGCAGAGTTTTTTAGCAGATTCCCAACTCTCAGGTCACTTTGTGGGGATCCTTGAAAATCCCTCTATTTCTGCAGTGTCCTGGGGCATAAAAACTGGTTCAAGCCCATTCCAAATCAATGCACTCACTTGCTGTTTGTGCTTTTATTCCTCCCCACACACCTTGTAGCATAGAATTTTAACTGTAGCTGAGATAAAGCATAAGTAAATAACCAATGGGGACCAATAATAATTGCAATAAACCCATAACTTTGATGCTCCAGTATTTAACATTCTGGATCAAGCTCTGCCCAGCCTCACACTCTGCAGAACCCCCCTGGGGGCAGTAGGATTTCATGGGGTATAAATCAGGGCAGAATGAGGTGATTCCAGAGTAGGTGAAATTGCTGAGGTAACTTCCCCATCTTAAAGAGACTTCAGCCAAAAAGTAGGGTATGATGGCAGTAGGGAAAAAAGGGAAAAATGTATTTCTAAATGTAGAAATGCATTTAAAAATTGACTAGAAAAACAGTTTATTGTTCTATGGGTACTGTTCTTTGTAATTATGGGGCTACTGTATGAGCAGTCTTATAAAACATTTTTTCCAAAATAGGTGCTTGAATTTTTTACTTGCTGGTCATATTCCATCTGAATGAAAAATAAAAATAAATAAAAATGAAACAAGAGTCTGTCCAGCATGTCTCAAGATAGCTGTATGAGGCATTGTTTCTTAGCATCTCAAGCTGACCAATTTCAGGGCATTGCAGCAATTTAGCACAAACTCCAGAAAAAAATCACTTTATTTTTACTGAAACAGGCAAGAAGCCTTGAAAATCTACAGAAGTGAACTTTAGAGTTTGAAATGGGGCTGTAGTTCCATGGAACAACAGTCTCTTCTGCAGAGAGGTAAATTGAAATCATCACTTATTCCAAGAGAATTTTCAAGACTAAGCATGAATTAAAACCCCCCAAACAAACACCTTTGTTTTTCAAATGAGGTTCTCCTTAGGAGAAAACCATAAAAAATAAAGTCAATAGAAAAATAAGTTTGGTAGAAAATATTTAACTGGAAACTGAAAGAACAGTTTTCTTTGGCCCCTAAAAAATTGGAGCAAAGCAGAAACTTGCAGCCAAAAGATGCCATTGCTATAAGTCATACAATAGAAGTAATTAATTATAATTTTTATGGCTTATTAGTACAAAATTGCATGTTTCAAGCAAACTCATGGCCTGTAATTTGTCTTGTGTGTGACACTGCACAACTGCTCTTACTCAGCTTCCTCAATATTAGCAGTGAACTCCTTTATTTTCTACTCAGGTAAGATTTCCTGCACACTGGAGCAGAGCTGGGCCTGTGAGCTGAGCCATGGACCTCTCCCATCAGCAGAAGTGAAGAAAGAGCTTTTGGTGAGTACCTGGTGCCTTGGGGAGAGCTCAAGGGGAGATGGGGATTGTGCCCCCCCCAAATCCCCACACTCCCCATCACCACTCACACTTCTGCAAGAGAGGTTTAACACCAGCACAAACAAGGAGGCTGCTGAAGCAATTTTTATATGAATTTATAAAGCTGCACAGTGTACAGGGTACTGAAATCAAATAATGCTTATGAGCCAGGTACTAAGCACAGCAGTTATGGTGAGTAAGAAGGTGCCACAGAGGCTTAAAATGGTTAGTGGAGCAAATAAACCTCTCCAAAAGAAAGCTCTGAATGTCAGAAGAATTGATTTTCAATGTAACTATCCATATGCTGAGAATCCCCAAAGGGGCATTTTCAGCTGGGGTTGAAAAGTGACTATTTTAGTGCAACGATGTATTCCTAAGCATTAAAAGGAAAAGTCCTTTATTCATGTAAAGTGGCACAAAACCTCTGAAAGTCAGGCTCCAGACACTGGTTTTAGGACTGGATGCCAGCTAGGCTCTAAGCCAGTGACAAACAACTAGATTTAAATGATCTCTTTGTCATGTTTAAAGGTGCATTTCTGTGGCTCTCTGGTGCTGAGCAGCACAGCGAGCCTGCAAACCTAAAAGTTGCCACTTTTGCTCTGCCTGGAACTGCAGTCTTCAAACTGCAGACTGAAATTGTATATTTTGTTTTGTAGAAATCCTGCTTAGCTCGTTTTCAGGGGAGCTAGAGGAAATTTATAGAGACAGTGTTTCCTATGACTGTGTTAACACATGGGCCCTTTCACACTGCCCTTGAGTTTTCAGGCCAGCACAGTGGGAGCAGCACAGGACCAAAAGCTTGCAGCCTGATGCTTTTTTTATTTCCCCTTCACCTTTACCAGAACCTGCCCTGCCTGGCTGCTGTCTCTTCCCAAGCTGAGAGCAGTGTTTGTCTGGCAGGAATGGATTCCTCTCCAGGGACATTTTCCCATTACAGATGTCTTTAGACCCTGGGCTCAAATCAGACCCAGTCTGTAATTTAAATGCCTATTTCTGCCAGGTGCACAAAGCCACTGGTAACAATTAAAAGAATGGTATCTCAAGATTTTCAGAGATATAGCCATTGCAACTATTTAGCCCAGACAGGTGAGGCAGCTCCAGATTAATTAGCTCATGTACCATTAGCTGTTCCACACAGAGTAATCAACGTGAGGTAAATTACACAGGCTCTTAAGCAGCTTTTACAACCCACACTGAAATTCCTGCTGTTGAGTATGGGGTGAAAACCAGGTAGAAATTGCCATGCCTCAGTAAAAGTTTGGAGGAACAAGAACTGACATATGTAAAGTTGTTCACTGTGGCCTTTGCTTTAGTTTCCCTGAAGAAATTTGCCTTCAGAGGTTAGACACGGGGGAAAAAAAAATAAATATTGTTTTTTAAAAATTAGCTCGTGCCATGTATATATGATTCTTAAAAAATGTAAACAATACACCCATGTTGAGTTTATATTTAAAGGTTAAGAATGAGAACATTCCTTGTGGACTAAAAAAAAGAAATCAAGCTGCAAATGGGAATTTTCTTTAGATGTGTAGACTGAGTCAGAGGTATAGTATGTTGCTAAAACCTTCAAATAACCATACAGGCTCTGAGGTCTTAGCACCAAAAAATCTGATTTATACCATTACAATGGATTCTGTCTCTATCAACTTCAAATTAAGGGTTTAAACTCCAAAATACATTCACCATATGCATTGTCCCTGCATGAAAGGAAAGGTCAGTTGCCTTGAATTCACAAAAAAATGACATATTGAGCTTGGAGCTACTTATTGCAATGAATTTAACAGTTCAGGACAAGGCTGTGATGAATTCCACTTTTCTCTCAGGTGCCTTCCTTGGCAGTGCTCAGTGCTTTGGTTACCTGGGCCTTTTCCTCCAGAGCAACTTCTGTCTTTGAGGGATGTGGTGGACAAGGAGAGGCCACATTTCACAGAGATTTTTAGGAATCAGAGCATCCATTCCAGCCATGGAATGTGCAGATCCATGTCTCCTCCTCTGCTGAGGATTTCAAATACACATCTATGCCTGGTGGACTGACTTAACCACTAAGGGAGGAAGGGGAGGAAGAAGATAGAATGAGAATGTTGGATTTTGATTCCCAAGTCCTGCTCTGTTTTGGCTCCTAGGCACAGACACTAACGACCAGATTTTTAGGATGTGCTTGGGTGGATATAAAAGCACTCAAGCACCTGCCTTCCAGCTGGGAATCTGGTTCACAAACTCACAGGAATTTTCAGGTCTGAAAGCAGGATAAATCCTCGTCTTCCTGTCTAAACTTCTGCTGGTCCTCAAGGCCAGCAGGACTTGATCCAGAACTCCTTTTCAGGTGTCCAGCTCAGGGAGAAACACATCACCCACCTGCTGTGCTGGAAAATACCAAATCCCTGCAGGAATCCTGGCATGGTGTTGGTCAGCAGCCAAGGCTGCTAGCACCCATTTTTAAGGATTTTTGGTGCCTTTGTGTAGCACAGGCTGCTTTCTCCCCAGGCATGCTCGTGCACGAGCACACACGGGCTCTAAAGCTTGTGCTGGTGTGTTGGAGACTGCCTGAGTTTTTAAGTTTATTTTTCCTGAGATGAAAGCTATTCCAGAAAGTCTCTCACTCTCAGCAAATCCGAGACCAAGGCTGGAAGCCATAAGAATTAGCTGCAGGTGCTTAGGGTTTAGAAACTGCTGAAGGGACGAAAGACCAAGGTGTTGGCTCCAGGTTAGTTCTTATGATCAACAATTCTTTTTATCTTCCCTTAAGAGCCCCTCACTCTTTTGTTGGCAAGGGGGAGGGAGAATGGGGCAGGGGGGGCCAAAGAAGAGTTAGACTGATTTCAAATGGGAGGTGAAATTCCTCAGATGAGCCTGTAGTGATCAGGAAAAGCAGATTAAGAGAAGCAGGTGTGGGGAAGAGGGAAGATGGGGAGGGGAGGTTGGATTTATTCATGCAATTTAGGATATTAGCAGCAAATTGGGAAGGCAGTTTGTTCTGTGTTTAGTCTTATACAAATCCTGCCCCCCTTCTCAGCACGTTTTTCCCTTTGTTTATCTCCTGAGAGATGCCCACATGTGTACAATACAAAGAATCAAGTCATAAAAGCACAGGCCTGTCAGCCTCCCTGAGGACCAATTAATGGTGTTCCAAATCTTGTGGGCAGGCAGATGAAAAGGATACAGATAGAGGAGGGGAGGTGGATGAATACTCAAAGAGAGCAAGGCAGGTCTTTCAGATGCTGGTAGGAACTTCTTTAGGTATTCTTAGCTAACTTATTTGGGGTTTGGGCTTCTCTCCTGGTTCTGCAGTCCCCTGGTCATTGCTGCAACAGAGGGAAAAGCTGCACTTCAAAATGTAAATTATGCTTTTATCCAAACTAATAGTGGCACAGTGCCAGTGTGGGAGAGGGGGCAGAACGAGGCCATTTAGCATTTTTCCAACCCTCCCTTCACAGACTGGCAGTCTTATTGGTGGGTACTTGGGTTTATATTATCATTTGTGTCTGTGAGCTGGGTATTGCTCTGAATGCAGAGGCTTTGTAGTGCAACCTTTTCCTCCTGTCTCACCCCCTATGTGTCCACAGGCCTTTGAACAGCCAGCTAGTGGCACTTTGAAATCAGGAGTTGAAAGTGTTTGACATGGAAAGGGGAGCATGAAAGTCTTGCTCTTTGAACCTTCTCTTTTCAAAGTCCCACAGAAAGTAGAGACAGGACAATAATGGACAGGCTGGGAGCTCTCAGGGTGAAGTGGGGATATGTGGTAATGAGGTTTTAAGTGCTTCAGCAGCCAGTCCACCCCACAGTTTCCTCCCCTACGTACTCCCAGTGAATTAAATTTGCTGCAAGTTATCACAAAAATCCTCAGCTAGATATGTATTCTCTCCCTGCTTAATTCATTCCATGATTAAGTCCTGGAAACAGAATTGAGCTGATGAAAAGAGGAAGAAATGGTCAAAATTATCATTAAGTTGCTGACTACTGAAGGAAGATCAATTTTTTTGTTTGTTTTGCTTTATAATTAAACGAAGCCAGATGTACAGTGAGTGCAAGTTGCATGAGAAATGCAGCCAGCTGTTGCATCAAAAATCAGGCTCAGGCCTCTCAGTGCTCATGTGCAGGCTCACATCTCTCACCTGTTGAGGTCAGGAGGTGAATTAATAACCTTGGCAGCCGCTAAGATTTGCTTCAGTTATTTCCCCTGCACACGAGATCGGTTAGTGGGGAAAAAATGAAAGAAACTTGGAGGTCCTGAAATGAAACATCTCATTGAAGAGCCTCATTATGTTTAAGTAGAGAAGAAGTAGAAGGCTAAGTTATTATTCTGTGGGGTCCATGAGCTGATCTTTCACTCTTTGGGAAAAGGTTAAAAAAACCCAAGCTCAGAAATCTCCTTATAATGCATCTTCTCAATTGTGTAATCCTCTACCTGAGAAGAAAAAAAAAATCCTTTCTGAGTGATGTAGCAATCATTTTACACACTCAAGCATGAAATTTCATCACCATTACCTTAGCTTGGATGGCTGTACAGATGTTGTTTGGCCATAAAATGTATTCAGGGCTTTTTTAAATCTAACTGCAGTATCTGACACGATGACCTCTTGCAGCAGTTGGTTCCGTGGGCTTGGACTACATTTTGGTGAGGAAAATTTGTCCATATTGATTATGAAATTAGCCAAGGTAGGAGAGGAAGAGCTGAATAAAAACTCATTGTCAAAATTGCCTCAGATTTTTTCTGTACAGTCTATTTTGTCTGACCTCTCTAGTTTCTTGTGTCATAGCTCTGCCCAACACAGCCCATTTTTGGAGCTGGATGCAGAGAAGGCAAAAGAAGCCTTCCAAAAAGGCTGAACATGGAATCCTCCAGCCCAAAGTCACTTTTTAAAAAAGAGAATTACCCTGAATCTGAGCTAGATGGACTGTTCCTCTTTCCCACGTGGAGCAGGCATAATGCAGACATTAATCTGGAAGGAGTTTTCAGTGGATCCCAGTAAAGCTGGTGCCACCACACTGCTCTGAGGGTTGTGCACACAGCTCCAGCCTCCCTGCAGACCCCCACTAATGCCCACAGGCACCCCTGTGCTCGTGGCAGGATTAGTCCCTGAGAGGCTGCTTTGGAATCAGATCTCCCTTTTGGAGCCCAGCCCTGGGAACCTTTCTATTTCAATTTTTAGAAACAGAAAATAGATTCTTCTTTTCCTTTCCTAGACATGTAGTTTCAGCTCTTCTCTTGGTACAGTGAGGGAAACACAGAGAAGTCTTCCCTCATCTCTGTGGCTCGAGGATGTCTTTGGGGCCTCCAGGGTACAAACCCCTGAAGGCTTTTCAGAGGGCTGGTTACATTTTTTTTTGGTGAAGGATGCTGTGTCTCTCTGAGCATCCAGAGGGACAAGTCCTCCTGTGTCTGCTGTGTGGCTGCTCAGGAAGCACAAATTCTGTGAGGTGTAAGATGGAGTGGGGCAAGAGAACCAGCACAGATTGTTTTGGTTCACCTGCCTGCCTGACTCCCTCCAACCCCCAATGAAATTTAATAGTGACTGTCTACATTATAAACCTAGATATATTGACTAATTAATGTATTGGCTAATTACCTTCTGCCTCTGCAAGGGTATGTCTGCACACAGGTACCCAAACCACGTGGCTGTCACCGAGGGGGTACCAGGACAGGTAAAGGTGACACAGACACTCCATCATCAGAGGGCATGAGAAGACACTTTATTATTAGAAATACACACAGTTCTTATAGAAACAATGCTGGATCTAAGACCTGATTGGCCTTCAGGAATCTTCTCTCACACCATTGGTGAACTATGAATAGCTCACTCTGGAGAATCATATCTATAAACAGTTACAGAAAGAGAGATAATAATTGTTTGAATTCTTCTCTGTTTCCCACAGCTTCTGACAGCTTCCCAGGAAAATCCTGGGAAAACAATGTCTCTTTCTGTTCAGAGAATATGTGATTACCACACGTGACAACCCCTTCATCTGAGCTGGGCTACTCCTGACCCCATGGGTCACAATTAGCTGTTCTTCTTAATCCCATAGCTCTGAATTTATGGTCAAGGACTGGTGTTTATTTCCTCAGAGACCAGGGCCACAACAACTATACATTATAACTCTTTAGATAATGGTGTTTGAAAAAATGTGATGCCTCAATGACTATTTTTTTACTTTGAAAAAGGTATTCTCAACGTTTGGGTTCTTTTCCTCAAATGGGTTTGTTTCAGCTATTCCAAAGAAGACTTCCACTCAGCTTAACCACTCCAAACTACCATTTAGATTGAAAGTGGAATCTGGGCAGGCTTCTCTGGAGCATTCAGAGCTGCATCCTACAGGTAAACCTGCATACACCCCTAGCAATGGAAATTGGTCCCTTCAGACCCCATTTCAGAGCCTGACCTCACTGCCAGGTTTTGAGGACCCAGAAGATGATCTATTTCCTTCTTTGCTTGCAGCAGTAGTTATAATCTCATATCCCATTGAATTTGTTCCTCCCCATTCTCCACACAAGATTAGGAACGCTTGTGGAGTCTTAACACATATCCTCTCTTCATTATACCATAGCAGAGCCATACATTGAGAGCTCTTTTTATCTCCCCTCACATGGAAATTCCTCTGGCCCCCTGAACATTTTTGTTTCTCTTCCCTGAACTCTCTCTAATTTGTCAATATGTTTTTGGTAATTAAGATTCCTGCAACTAAATGCAAAGTTCCATATGCCTTTGTGCCAGATCCCCACAGATTTACAGGAGAGGTCACTGCTCACAGCTGGGGCCAGATTTCCAAAAGCACTTGGAATGATGAGAGCATTTGAAACTGTGGCTGTAAAATATCATTATGGGAACTTGTGCTTAAGGAAGCCTTTTCTCTTTCTTATGTGTCTAAATGAAGTTAGGACTCTGTTAAAAATGTGGTGCTGATAAAAATCTTGATCAAATGAACATCTGCCTCCAATACCTTTAAGAAATCTGTTTTATAGATGAGGAATTTGTTGGTCCTCCTCAGCACCTTCTATTTCTACTTCACATTAGTGAGATCAGGGATTTCTGTAAAACTCCATATAATTTTAAGTAGATTTCTGTAAAACTCCATATAATTTTAAGTGAGCAAAGAGAATGTTTAAAATTGACCTTCACACAATCTGTAAAGCATTAAAAATTACAACAAAAGTAATTAATAGTCATGGAAGAATGGTGCCCAAAGATGCTCACAGTTAAGGTGGATATCTGAACCAACTTGCCAGGGTTTTCACACTTCACAAATAATGTAGACATTGAGCAAAACTGAGTAAATAAATGAGGCTGAAAAGCCAGTTCAAGGATTATTTTTCCTGTAAAGAGCCACCATTTTTATAAATCTGTGTATTTAGATATTATCTCAGTAGGAAAAGGCAAAACTGTTTCTATTCTGTTGAATATTCATGGATTAACCAACATGTCTGGCTTTAGCAAGTTTTAGAGCTTCCTACAAATGGTTCAGTTCTTAACCAGGTTCTTTTGGATCAGTTTTGCTTTATAATTAAACATAAAATCACAGGATTTTATGTTTTCTATTTGGGGGCAGAGAGAAAAATTATTCCAAACCCTTTCCTCTTTCTGACTCTGCACAGCACCCATATAATGGAAAAACAGTTTGGGCCACAAGTTTTTTTAAATATTATGTCTAGGAGCCAACAGTGATTGATGTATGGTTTGGAACCCAGTGCTCAATGGTACTGTTCACAGAAAAATATTTGCTTTCCTTCACAGTTACTTCTACAAAGCTTCATACTGGACAGTACTGAGAGGATGGGAAGGAGGAGAAATTTTTTATTTTTGTTTGGGGAGGGGGCTTAAAATTGCAAAAGAGCTGCAGTTGAAAAATAAATTACAGAGCTTAAATAATCTGGATTCATTTCTGTGCTGCAGTAAACAAATTCACTAGACAGTTAAAAAATTGTTTATGATGTGCCTAATAGAGCCATTCTAGTTTATCAGTTAAATATGTATTCATAATTTTTTAAAAGGAATATTATTTACCCAGAAGACCAGAACAGTTTCTAAAAGAGCTTTTCCAGTCCATAATGTAAATATGTATTTAGGACAAGTGCTGTGTGTACAGTATTAAAAAAAAATCCTCTGAAAATCTCTTTGAAAAGTTATTACACATGTCCACTGCTGCAGCAAAGTTTTAAATATTCATATCTCAGCTGTTTTCTTTTTCAGATTTCTCAATTTGGCTTGAATATATTGTGGGTGAATTGCTCTGCAAGAGCTTCATTTGTTGAATGTTAACAGGCTTGTGTCCTAAAGGACTACTCATGTGTGCCAAGCTACCTGTGTGCTCAAATCTCACCAGACCAGGGACCTCATTTTGTGAGGGTCACTTAAATACCACATTTATGTCATATTATGTAGAGGAAGGTCTTGCATTCTTGCAAATCAGTTGGGATGGCTCCTCTACCTCTTGCCTGTCTCTCCCCCCCAACCCCAACGTTTTCCCTTTGGCAGATTAACTGCACACAACTTGTCTGCCCTGTTCAGACTCTTTGATCTGCACTGGAGAGCTCCCAGTGTCCTGCAGAGCATCACCAGGAGTTGTTTGCCCACAGCCCACGGTGCTGGGAGATGCTGGAAGAGGAGAGGGGCTGTCCCTGCTGTGGTGAGGTGTGGAGAGGGATTTGCCCTTTCTCTGTGACCCCAATCACCCAATGACCAGGTGACAGGGGCAAGGCTTGGAAGGGAGAAAGAGGGGAAGGCACCATGAATTCTCCTTGTGGTTGGCCTGGGCACCAGAGTGGCACATTCTCATTTTCTGAAAAATCCCTTCACCCAGGATTTTTCTCCTGGGAAGCTGAGAGGCCTCAGAGAAAAAGGAAAACAAGTCTTACATCATTTGCTTCTCCTGTGTTGTGCTCACATGTGGAATGTGTTTGGAGATTGTTTACCCACAGGTGATTGTTTCATTGGTTTCATGTGAATTGTTTTGACTCTTTGGCCAATCAGGGCCAAGCTGGGTCAGGGCTCTGGAAAGAGTCACGAGTTTTCATTGTTATCTTTTTCGCCTTCTGTCTGTATCCTTTCTGTATTCTTTAGTATAGTACAACATTCTATAACATAACATAATTAATATAATATAATATCATAAAGTAATAAATTAGTCTTCTGAGAACATGGAGTCAGCTCCATCCTTCCTCCCTGCCACGAGTGTCCCAGCAAATACAATACCAGAGATCTGTCTGTGCAGACCTGTCACATCCCAGCAGAGGTGAGAGCTGCTCAGGGAGGTCCCTCACACTTCCATAACATGGTGGGGGTTTGGAAAATTTTTTTTTTTTTTTTAACCACAATCAAAAAAGGCAAAATTCTTGCAAGAAACAGAACTGCTGTGTATAGTCTTTTAAAAAATAGAAAGATTCCCATTTTTAAAAAAGGAATGAGATCCCATCTCAGGTTTTCCTCCCAAGTACCTTGCAGGAGCTTGCTAGAAAGTCAGTTTGTAATTAATAAAGCTGTATGGGATAAAAGAGGATTTTATTCCTGTAGTGCTTTGCATTAATATTTTTGTTTGCCCTGTGAGTGCATGATGGGGGCACAGTAGTAGCAAACTTGAGTTGGGGTAGTTTGTAATAATTTGGCAGACTGGACATGGCTATGCAATGTGACAGATTAAATGAAAAATCATCACCATTACAAAGGATTATTTTCTCCAGTAACAGCTCTAACACAGGCTTGAATACATGTTAAACACAACTACTTTTTAAATGTCCAATTGTGTGCCAGTGCAGGATGCTATTCCTTTTTAATTTCATTAATTGAAATTTTAAACTTTATATAATTTTTAATTGATATGCATTTTCCTAAGTACTGCAAAAATTAAAGGATCAGAATTTAAATTTTCTTTTTATTATAATGATAAACTGGTTTGGGTTTATTTTTTTTTGGCCTGTAACATTGTAAAAATTTGAAGCTTCAGGTCATGGAAGAAAAATTTTCATTGACATCACCAGAATTTTTGGCTGTTTCAATTTTGTTAAGGTTGAAACCAAACCCAGCAAGCACAAAATCATTGATATTGGGTAAATTTAAATTTCTAAAATTGTGGCAGATACAAGGAAAAAGTATGGTGTGCCTAAGCAAACATTTCTCATGTTTTTATTATTTCACTCTAAAAAACTGTTAGGTTCTCAGTAGAGGAGGGTGGGCTTTTTATATGAAAACTGACAGCTGTCTTGAATTTCAAAAATGCAAATATAGATCCAAATTTTGAAATAGTCTGAAGTTCTTCCAATAAAATAAAAGCAGTAGAAACTGCATGTGCTTATTGCAAAACAATCAGCCTGAACCTTTTTCAGAACTGAATATATTTGCATACAGAATTCAAATCTTTTCCAAAATTCTTGTTGTGGAATCTGCCACGACATTTTTTGTCAACATTTTTTATTGAAATAGCTGTTGAGATTTTTACTAAAAATAAAGCTTTAATTATATGAAAAAAGAAGATAAGCAATGATTTTATCAAAAATTCAAGTTAAACCCCCCTGAAAATCTTAAACTTTATGTGAAGATCAGCATCTTCTTCAGAATTGCTTTTTCATTTTTGAGACCAATTTCAGGTGAATTTTTTCTTTTTTTTCTGTGTGTTTATCTATCTGACTTCCATCTATATTTGACTGACCAGGGTGGCAATAAAAGAGCAGCAGAAAATCCTCCATTATGTCAGGGCTTGTTTACTTATTTTATTGTTTTAACTGGTATGATCTCTTTGTGCAAGAAATTCCCTTTTCTGAATTTCGTTTGAAGATTGGGAAACTGATTAGGATATTAATGTTTTATTCCACTGACCTTTCTTTCCTTTTATTTTTTTTTTTTTCTTTGGGAGTGCATGGGCAGCAGCACCATCTGGACTTGCTCTGTGAGTATCTGTGCACCTTTTTTGCTCTGACTTGAATGAGTGTTCTCATTCTGCTCTGTGCAGATCAGAGGCAACCACCTTCTCTCTGTGGACAAAAGCAGCATTTTTTCAGAGGTAAATATGTACATAAGGCAGTGGCTCTCTGCTGCAAATTTAAAGCCTTCCAGTCAAGCCTTGTGAAGGATTTTTTAGCTAATATGAGCACTGTGCCCAAATCTTTCTCATGTCTAGAATTGTTCCATTCATGTACCTGAAGACCTGCTTTAAAGCCACTTTCTGAACATTGCAGGAACTTTGTTTTGAGTATTATCTTAACCATTAAATTTCAACCTGGGGATTATTGACAGTGCTGTTAGCACCTTACCATCTTGATGTTTCTATGGCCCTGTAAAAGTTTTGAATGCTCTTCTGTTTGACATTTCAAATCTCCTCCTCTCCTGTGGCTCTTGCCACCAATTGGCTCTGGTGTTGTCCACTTTTCCCAAAGGGGGAAACTGCTTAGTTATTCCTAGGAGGTTGCTGAGCCTGCTTAAACACAAACACATTGCCCTATTTAATCAGTTTCTTGATCTTGTATTTCTTGTTATCTATTTGTTTTTCTCCTTTAGTAGTTATTGCAAGGAGCCCGAGGAAATATTAAACTGGTGAAGCTCTTCTCCTTCTAGGTCATTGGTTTTCATCTATATAAAGTTGATCAGCATCAGACAGTAAATCTATACAGAGAAAAGGTGATTTCTAACCAGTGGATGGTGTGAATTTATATCTATTAAAATATACATGTTGACTGCAAGATCTAAAGGGGTTACATCCACACTCATTGAATTTAATGACAGAACTTCAGTTTCTTGTGCTGGGAGCAGGTTCAGACTTGACTCTGCAGATAACAAAGATGCATATGCAAATTGTCTTGTAATTTTTCTTGTTTTCATACCTAGGAGTACCATGTATTTTTATTTGACTCATTTCATAATGCATTCAACTTAGATTAAGTGTTCTACCTTAAAATTGGATTCCATTAAAACAACACCAGGCTTCATATTTTTTTAGTTATTCCCTGCAAAATCAATTCATCCTACAAATAAAGTATTTTTTAAAAATTTTATTTGCTAGTCTGACAAACACAAAAACTTCTCTTACCACTGCACAAACTATTCCCTGTTAGTAGTTCTGTGTGCCCCATTAGGCTTCTTCCCATGGCATTGGTACTTCAAGATTCCTCTTATGGGAAACTCCATTGATGCCATGATTTCTTGCAGCATTTTAAGTAGACAGACCTTGTTTTAATGAAAGCACTCTGGTGATATTGCTTACCATGGAGCAGAGCCCAGGCTGTTGATCTCATCTCTCTATATCCAATAGGGATAAATGAATTATGACTTTCTGCTTCACTTAAGTCTATAAAAATTTTTTCTTCCCCTTTTTATTTTTTTTTCTTTTCCCCCAGAAAAACAAAGAAACCTTATAAAGCTCCATGGTTTCTGAGACATATTTCAAGTGTTGGTTTTGTGCTGTTCCAGGCCTTTGTTGTTAATCAGATCAAGCCAGCTTGTAACTGAGAGAGCAACAGTAGTGCCACCAGACTGCAATCTCTCAAGCCCTCCTAAAAACCTTCTTTGATTGCTTGTGTAGCCTTACTGTCTCCTTAAAGAATCCTTGGACTGCATCCCTGCTGCATTTTGATAGAAGTTCTCCCCATGCCCTCTGTCAATAATTGCAGGAGAACACAGAAGGAACTTCTTGAGAACTCCAGAAAGTGCAGGGCATCTCTCTCTGTGAACCCACAAAACCAAAGTATTTCAATTAAAGCTTTGGAAGAGTTCTTGGATGGGTGTTCTTTGCCATTTCCCTCCTGAGAGCTGCTGCCTTATTTTCAGCATTTTTTAAGCTGTGTGCTGAAGTTCCACAGGACTGTCCCTGAGAAGTTCCCCCATGTTTTCCCTTACAAGTGTGATTTTTGGAGGCCTCCTGGAGTTATTTTTGCTGCAGCCAAAGTGACTTCAGGTTAAGTAAGGACTTAGATGACATCACAACATTTCCTCACAATGGTGGCATCAAAGTGCCTCATTTGCCAATACATCACAGTGGTGTTAATCTGCTTTTTCCCACTCCAATAAAGAACCTTTCACCCAACAGCTAATTTGACCTTGGAAAATCTGCAAAGCTCATTTTCTTCAGCTGCAAAAAAGCCTCAGTCCTTTCTGTCTTGTTACATAACAACCCCCACACAATGCTTAAATTTTACTTCAGATGAAATATCTCTTCCCATTGCTTTAGTGTATTCACTCACCTATTTCTTATCACCTTTTTCAGCCAGAGGAACTTTGATTTGAGTTTATTAATATGTATATATCTAGGAGGAACCAAAACACTGATTTTTCTATTGGGTTTCAAGTATACAAAGAGCTGGTCAGGTTTTAACTTCATGGAAAATTTCAGTGAAAATAAATACATGCATACAAATTGTTAACTCTTGCCCAAGAAGGTTTTGTTGCTCTGCTTAGTTTTTATTTGATGAAAATAAAAATATACAGATGTTTTATACTTGCCCAGAAGGGTTGGTTTAGAAATACCACTGCAGTCCCTTTCAATAGAATTTTTTTCCAGCACTTCTTATTGAGAATAGATTTTTTTTTCAGAAAATATTTGCTAATGTCTAAGTTCCCTTCTTAGGTAATATATCTTGATAAAAAATTCATATTATTACATGTGATGGGAAAGGACAGTGACCATGAGTCTTTGGAGTGCCAGAAACCATGGCTTGGACCCCTTGAAGGTCTGTGATGGTAAAGATCATTCTTTTTACCTGGTAAGAAAAACAGCATTTTTGATACTAAGGAAAAAATAAAGCTGAAAGATTAATCTCGTTTAAAAAATAATTTTCTGACAGGGAAAAAAAATTGGGAAAATTTACTCATTTAAAAATGGAATTATTCTTATTTTAAATTACTACAATGAGAATCTTATGAAATTTTTTTAACCTCCTTTTAAAGTGGAACAAATATTAATTATGTCATGAGACATTCCACCCCACAACAGATATCTGTCCTGTGCTTTAACTCTTTATTCCTGGCAAGAGCATCTAAAAATTGATTAATCATAATTTGAAATTTAATCCTTTCAGCCATAGGTGCAACAGTTTTGTTCCTAGAACAGAATTTTCTACAAATATGGTGAGTTTACATAAATATTTAAGACTATCAAAAAAGCACAGACAATTACAAAAAAATCTCCCTGAAAAATGGGTGTCAGATTTCTCACCTTCCTACCTGCATACAAGTTTATTCTTCACACTAGGCTATGCTAGCTTGAGTCTTATTTCACAGTGAAAGTATCTGGCACAAAGTATGATCGATTTTTAGCTTTTTTTTTTAATTAACAGATTGACAATTTAACTATTACAGAGTTTTGTTTGTTTGGTTTTGTTTTTGTTTTTGTTTTTGTTTTTGTTTTTGTTTTGCAGTTATTTAACAGGCTGAGGAACCCTTGATTTGGGAATACAAGGTAAGAGAACTCCAGTCCCTGAGTGCAAATGAGATAAATGACATCATGCAAATGAGATATTTACATTACATTGTGCAATGGGGTGTGGGTGAGGTGGGCTTGAATTTTTTTGAGCTGAAGAAAACAACTCCATCTTTCACACCTTCTAGGCAGTTACCCAGTCACTGAGACACTAAAAAAATGTGATGGTGACAGCCCTGACAACATTTCTGACCAGAATTTTAGCCACAGATGATCAGGTTGTGTCTTCCACACTCAGCATTTCCCACGTGAGTCAGGGATTCTTGGCACACACAATTGGTAGGGGCTCCTTGGGGCTTCTTCTCAGTGACCCTTGGTGGGTTTCCTTGATGAATTTCCTTGATGGATTTCCTTGGTGGGTTTCCTTAGTGGATTCCCTTGGTGGGTTTCCTTGGTGGGTTTCCTTGGTGGATTCCCTTGGTGGGTTTCCTTGGTGGGTTTCCTTGGTGGGTTTCCTTGGTGGGTTCCCTTGGTGGATCTCCTTGGTGGGTTTCCTTGGTGGGTTTCCTTGGTGGGTTTCCTTGGTGGGTTTCCTTGGTGGGTTTCCTTGGTGGGTTTCCTTGGTGGGTTTCCTTGGTGGGTTCCCTTGGTGGATCTCCTTGGTGGGTTTCCTTGGTGGGTTTCCTTGGTGGGTTCCCTTGGTGGGTTTCCTTGATGGGTTTCCTTGGTGGGTTTCCTTGGTGGGTTTCCTTGGTGGATTTCCTTGGTGGATTTCCTTGGTGGGTTCTCTTGGTGGGTTCTCTTGGTGGGTTCCCTTGATGGGTTCCCTTGGTGGGTTTCCTTGGTGGGTTCCCTTGGTGGGTTCCCTTGGTGGATCTCCTTGGTGGGTTTCCTTGGTGGGTTTCCTTGGTGGATTTCCTTGGTGGGTTCTCTTGGTGGGTTCTCTTGGTGGGTTCCCTTGGTGGGTTCTCTTGGTGGGTTCCCTTGATGGGTTCCCTTGGTGGGTTTCCTTGGTGGGTTCCCTTGGTGGGTTCCCTTGGTGGGTTCCCTTGGTGGGTTTCCTTGGTGGATCTCCTTGGTGGGTTTCCTTGGTGGGTTCCCTTGGTGGGTTCCCTTGGTGGATCTCCTTGGTGGGTTTCCTTGGTGGGTTTCCTTGATGGATTTCCTTGGTGGGTTTCCTTGGTGGGTTTCCTTGGTGGATTTCCTTGGTGGGTTCCCTTGGTGGATTTCCTTGGTGGGTTCCCTTGGTGGATTTCTTTGGTGGATTTCCTTGGTGGGTTCCCTTGATGAGTTTCCTTGGTGGATCTCCTTGGTGGGTTTCCTTGATGGGTTTCCTTGGTGGTTTTCCTTGGTGGATTTCCTTGGTGGATTTCCTTGGTGGGTTTCCTTGATGGATTTCCTTGGTGGGTTTCCTTGGTGGGTTTCCTTAGTGGATTTCCTTGGTGGATTTCCTTGCTAGGAGATGCTCCCTTGGGCTGGCACATTCAGCTCAGCAAAGAGGACACAACTTTGTTTTAATCAATAACGAAACTTCAGCAGCCTGAGAAAAAATGAGCCCAGCTAATAAAGACAAGAGTCAAAGCACAGCTTCCTAGAGTTTCCCACACTCCAAACTGGAGTCTACAGAGGATTTGTGAACCCATGAACTTCATCTCTACCTCAGAAGAATAAATGTTTTCCTTGGAGCTACCCCTACCTAGCTCAGTTTCCCATCTGTGCACAGCCATAACTGTGCCTTCCTGGCTTCTGGAGGTGTTACAAGGATAAATATTTTAATTAGAGATTGTGACATCCCTCAAGGAGCAGACCTTTGGGGCATACAAGTATCTCAGATTCCATCTACCATGTTTTAATGTGTAGCAACACTGGTAGATTGTTCTAAAGGAAATTCCTGTACTCTGAGTCTGTGGAGTTTGGAGGGTATGGTAAGGAGAACACAAAAAATTATTCTTATGCATGAAGATAATCAATTCACCTTGCTGGTGCAGGTGATTCCTTGTATTGGTTTATTGGCTTAGAAGCCTTCAGGTAATAAGCACATTTCTTTTGCAGGAATCTCCTCAGGAAAGAAAAGTATCCCAGATGCTAACACAGCTGGTAACACATCCACAGAGCTGGCCTCTCACAGCCTCATAGGTAAGCTCTTTTTGGGCTACATTTTATTTAAAAAAAAAAAATTGCAAAAGAGATTTAATCAAATAATTGTACACAACAAACAGGGGAAAAAAATCCCTAATAGAGTAACATAAGCAATTAATATAGTGATGTAAACAACTAACAGAAAAGCTGATTGGCAGCTGCACTGAGGACAGAGGTGCAGCAGCCTCTGGCAGCCCCAGCTGAAGCTGACCCTCCACCCCAGGGGGAGCAGAGCACAGCTCTGTCCTCTGCTGGGGGAGCACAGCAGAGGCTCCTGTTTGTCCACACGGTTGTTTGCTAAACAACCAAAAATAAACGTGCACTCTCAACTACATTTTGACCACTCCTGAGGGATGGAGGGTCTGAATTCTTT
The DNA here is from genome assembly GCF_027477595.1 of Haemorhous mexicanus. Classification (NCBI taxonomy): domain Eukaryota; kingdom Metazoa; phylum Chordata; class Aves; order Passeriformes; family Fringillidae; genus Haemorhous; species Haemorhous mexicanus. The sequence goes on along the minus strand of NC_082345.1, from coordinate 3,105,365 downwards.
AATGACTCAGAGAAGTCAAGGCCACAAAAACCTCTCAGGCCATTTGATCTCTTCCTTTCCCTTCTACTCCATGTTTCTGGGGCTGCTTCTGAAGGGGCTCAGAGGATTCTTCAGCCTATAAATAACTCAACACTAAACCCAAACAGTTGCCTCAGCATTTAGGAGGGACAGTGTGTGGTAATGGTGGGATGAAGGATGGCTCAGAGGTTATTTATGCTGACCTGTTACTGGAAGAAATGTTCTTTGAAGTGATACTTAGGCATCGGATTTTCTTGTGTCTCCTGCTCTCTACTCCTTCATCCCACTTGCCATCCATACCTCCTGTAGCTGTGGCTGAGCTCAGAATTTCAGTTCTCTGACTGGAATTGCTAAGGACTGGATTTTTGGGTTTGATTTTAATTCGGGGCTTTTTTTTTTTTAATTGAGTTTTCCCTAGCTGGCGTGTGAAATGCATTTCAACAGATGGTCATGGAGTTTTAAATGTTGTGAGTGGATTTTTAATAAGTCTGACTAATTTTATGATCATTGCAGTTCATGTGCACTCAACATTCCCAGCGATTTCAGCAGGAAGGGTTGGATATGAAAAAATGTCATATTGCACTCAGCCAATGTGACTCTGGCAGGGCAGATAAATAAGGGAACTCTGGGCTGTAACAGCCAGGTTCAATTGTTTCCCTCTGCTCAGCTGAGCTAAATGTATTGTGTTGCTTTTTTATCCCAGCACCAGGTATTGGTCCCAGCTGGAGGCAGAATTCAGAGCACTTGTGTGATCAGTGATGACAAATCCCACGTTTCTCAAAGTGGTGTGATTTGTGGGTAACTCCAGCCTCTTACCTCACTGCATCAAAAAATCCTAACATCACACTCCACTCCTGCTCATTTTTCCTCTTTCCAGTCTGAGGGATTTCTCCCCTTGCTTTTTTAAATTCAGTGAATGAAATCAGGACACCTCTTTGAAGCCTTGCCTGTTCTTGTCTCTGTGCCAGAACATAATATGTCATGGAGGGATGGCTCACAGCTATGCCTGACAAAGCTGAGGTGAGAAAAGATCCTCTGCCCATTGTCAAACCTCCTTGCTGCAGCACTGCCACGGCACAGATTCACTGTCCTCCTGCATTTTCTTCCTCTTGACAAGTTCACATCTCAGGCCATCTGCCCTGATTTGATCAAGTGTTTTGTCACGCTGCAAGTCAGGGAGGATCATCAGGGCAGGTCTCCCTGAACCAGCTGCTAGGAAAATCTCCATCAGCAAATCTACAAAACAGTAAAATGTAATTGTAACTGAGAGAAGAGTGCACCTTCAAATCTCTTCTCTGCATATTTGTTGGGTTTTCCTTGAATTTTGTTTACTGCTGACAAGTTGTATCTAGCAGCACATTACAAACCCCCTTTTGGCAGCCATAGGAATATATTTCAAGCAGGTTTTGTTTGATATCTACAAGAAATCTCTGTTCAGTTTATGTAATAAGACAAACATATGCAAATCCATCCTCGGATCCTGTGAATTATATGCCTGGAATCAGTAAGCAATTCAGTAAAAGCTCACTAAGTTGCATTTTACCTATCCACATATCCCATAAAACTGACATAAAAAACAATGGTTTCTTTACCATTTCTCAGCAAATATTTAATAGCAGCTACAGTATTTTGGAAGGCCTCACATTATTGCAACTTCTTGACTTTTTGCAAAACGTAATGAGATTGATTCTTTATAAAAAATACTTCACAACATTTTTTATTGCTCTGCAGTGCAAATATGAGCGTAAATAAATAATTTTGAACTGCATTATCAGGCAAATGTAGCTGTTGAGATGAATACATTGGTTTTGTGTGAGTATTTCTTCATCTGCTCTGGCATTTTTCACAATTCAGTAATTAACTGATAACTACTGACTTATTATTCAATCTCTTAGAACATTTTGAAAATGGGATATGTGCCTAGGACTAGATCTACAGCCCTCATTAAGAGCTAAATTCACAACAGATCACAGGTGCTGGTTGTTTCCAGCACCTTCATCCTCAAACACCTGCTGCAGGAATGTACAACCCCAGCTGGATGGCAGGCTGCTTAAAATGAGGGCAATTGGGTCCTAAAACAGGTCCAGAAGAGAATATATAAAATGTAAAGAGAGCTGAATCACCCACAGCAGCCTCTTCAAACAGCAGTGGGTATGGAAATGTCAAACCCTGATCTCTGCCATGCCTCGACCAGCCCCGAGCCTTGTTGAGATTGATACTCCTGTCCATCCCACCTCACAGTGCATGGAGAGGGAAAAAGGCACTTCTGCCTCTTTCTATCCTTCCTTCCTTCCTTCCTTCCTTCCTTCCTTCCTTCCTTCCTTCCTTCCTTCCTTCCTTCCTTCCTTCCTTCCTTCCTTCCTTCCGCCACTTCCTTCCGCCACTTCCTTCCGCCACTTCCTTCCTTCCGCCACTTCCTTCCTTCCGCCACTTCCTTCCTTCCGCCACTTCCTTCCTTCCGCCACTTCCTTCCGCCACTTCCTTCCGCCACTTCCATCCTTCCTTCCGCCACTTCCATCCTTCCACCACTTCCTTCCTTCCTTCCTTCCTTCATTTCCTTCCTTCATTTCCTTCCTTATTTCCTTCCTTCCGCCACTTCCACCACTTCCCTCCACCAATTCCTTCCTTCCTTCCTTCCTTCATTTCCTTCCTTCATTTCCTTCCTTACTTCCTTCCACCACTTCCTTCCTTCATTTCCTTCCTTCATTTCCTTCTTTCCTTCCTTATTTCCTTCCTTCCTCCCTCCCTCTCTCCCTTTCTCTCTCCCTTTCTCCCTTCCTTTCTCCCTTCCTTTCTCTCTCCCTACCTGCCTTCCTTCTTCCTCTCCTCTCCTTCTTTCCATCTCATTGATAAATTCCCAGAGGACTGGGCAGTGAAAGATTTGGGTTTCCACTCTTTCTTTGTAAAAAAACCCAACAGTGTGTAGCCGTGTCTCTCCATGAACCTCCCAGCCAGATGTGCTGCTGGGTGAATCTCTCACTGGCCCATCCATCCCTCTCTGCCTGGAATAAGAGCTAAAAGTAACAAAGAAGGGGCTGTGGAAGGGTGGAAAGCACAAGGATTGGCACAACTCTGTTCTCTACTGGCAGTGGGATCTGTTGGGAAGTGGAGAATCCCAAGGGCTGCTCCCTGCTCCAGGAAATACAGTGTCACTACAGACCTACACACGTGTGTAGCTACACCAAGACTGGTGCAAGTCTGCTCCCCATTGGCTACAAATCCTTACTCGGGGCTCGTTTTCCTCCTTGCTCTAATGTATGTTTATTATTCCATGCAAAGCTTCAACAAGAAGGGCTGAGCAAGATCATAATTCCCGAATACCTGTTAGCATAATGGTTGGAGTTTTCCCCTGGAAGATGCAGGCTTGTTTATGCTCAGCGAGAGAAAAGAATTGAACCCACATTTCCCATATGAATGCTCTAATCAGCGAGCCCATTTAGCAGAAGAATGGAGCCAATCTAGCAGGAGTGCTCAGAAGATGAGTGATGGGACAGGTCCTGCCAGCCAGACACACAGAAGAGTGACTGAGGTGTCTGCCTTGTGCTGCTGCTGAGTCTGACCCTCATTCCATGCTCTGATCAGGGATCATTCCTTCCTTCCCTCAATGAGGCTAACAGACTGTTTTGCAATTGCAACGTGTAGGAATTGACCCTCCTTACACGATTTTTCTTTGCTGCAGACACTGCTAGGGTAGACTTAGCATCTGCTGCACACTGCTGCTTTTTCCCATTACTGCCTTCAGCGTGTTTGTTTCAAAAGAGCTGGAGGAATTAGCATTGCATCTACTGCCAGGAAACCAGGGTTTGTCAACGCTCTCTGGTGGAATATCTTCCATTGTTCAACTGCTGACTTGCTGAAAACTGCCCATCAGTCACAAACTAAAAAGGGGTTTCCACTTTTCTTGGGTTGCTCGTTTGATTGATTGATTTTAACAAAAGATAATGATTTTAATAAAATAAAGTTTATTCAGACTGGAGAAAAATATTTGTAGTTTTTCACACCTATGTAGGAATGTGTATGACTGCCTTGTTCTCCAGGAATGTTTATAGAATTTTTTTAGATGCACCACTAAGTCATTTGGGATTAGATCTCAATTTCTTAATCTTGTCAAGTTAGTTGCACTCCGTTACTTTTACAGGAACCTGTTTCAACCTCTCCTACCAGTGTTTAGAAAGATTCTTGTAATTTCTCAGCTGAAGTTTATCCAGGAGCAGTCAGTAATATTTTTGGTTTTTACCTCTCACCAGAATACTCTGAACCTTAAGAACTTTAGCTCCTCTAGCTCTTTGACATTCATCCTTTTGCTATATCTATGAAAATATTCAAATCCTTTACCCACAGTGTCAGACAAGCCGAGTTCAAGATTTTGGGGAACTTCTGTTCTCACATCTCAGGCTAATTGAAAAGTACCCAGCTACTAGAATAGTCTCAGCCCATTGTACCCACCTTCATGGCCTTAGGACATGCCAGCTTGCTGCCAGCACTGTCCTGAGCTGTGGCTGCTGTGCTGCAGAGCAGCTTGGGGCACAGACACAAAGCTCCTCAGAGCATTTTTAATTTTCTCTTCTGAGGCAGGGTCTGCCTACTCCTGAGCAGCCCACTGGTGCTTTGTTCTATCAGTCCCAATTTGCATTCATATTTCTTGTAGCAGGATGACCTGAATTATGCACAGCATTTCAGGTCTCACCAGGTGTTGCAGGCTTGCAAGGTGTCATTAATCACCTTTCCAGCTCAAATGCCTGCATCTCCCTGTCCTGTTGCTGCCTCACACTTGTGCTTCACAGTCTTCCTTCTCTTTCTCATGTTTGGTGCAGAGCTTAGAGCAACTGGGTTTTTTTGGCTTCTTAAACCCTTATATTTCCACTTCTCACTCTTTTTTTTTTTGTTCTAGAGCTGTGTGGTTCTAACCTTGGTTAGTGTGGTTCTAATCTTGTTCCACACTGCTCATTTCTCCCAAAATTCTCATCAATGTTCTCTTGTGTTTTGCTCTTGTTATTAAGCTGGGTTCAGCAGGGAAAGCAGGAAATAAAACCAGATTAAAGCAGAACTAGCCACAGTTCTGGCCTTGTATCCAGCACTGTGCTGGTAGGAAAGGATTCCCACTTCTGTCTAAAAGCCACAGTGCTCTTGTGCTCCATTCTAAAGGGATGGAAGTCTCAGCTCACTCAGCATGTTGCTTGCATCTAATACAGATGATAATATTATCATTTCCTATGTAAAAAATTGAGGTTTACATTAATGTCCACTCCATGTACCAGCTCTCTGAGGAGTCTGCTCCAGTGATCCTGTAGTTCTCTTTATCTGAACATATTAACATCTTTAATTTTGCATCAGTGAGATACATAAAAAATTATTTTCCCTACCTATGCAAAACCTCAGCCTCCTGCTTTGCCCTTACCTGCTCAATATTTTTACCATTACTCAGATCTGATGACAGCTTCTCACTTAGTTGATAGACTGAATTTTAATTTAGTTTTGGATGAAATATAAAATTTATTTATTTCAGAATATCTGATTTTCTATGGGGGAAAAAAGTCAGTCCTGAGAAACTAAAAATATGCATTCTGGGGTGGAAGTAGGAGCTGCATGATAAATAATAATTCTTCTCTGCAGAAGTTTAGGAAGTCTCAGATTAGCACAGAAGTCTTAGTACTATTCTGTGACCCAAACTACTATAAAATCTTGCAAGACAAGCTTGACAGGAAACCTGGTACTAAAATGTGCATTGTTTGTTAAGCAAAATAGTAAATTGTTTTATGGATACCTGTTCTCTCCACTAACAATTAGTAGATTTCATAATGAGCTGATCAGCCGACAACACTTACAGAAAACAATATTCAATAAAAATATCTGTCTACTTCCAAAACAATATTTGGTAACAATATTTGTCTACTTCCAAAACAATATTTGGCAACAACATTTGTCTACTTCCAAAAGCCTATCGAAGCCCAAAATTTACAGAGTAAAAAGTTTGAAGTCAAACAACATTTCCTAGAAAAATTCTAGCACCAGAAATGTTCTTTTGGCAATTGTAAGAAGTGATATGGGAAGTATTCAAATCATCTCACAGGGCTCCAGCTCCATATCTTACACTGCCTTCAGTGGGAAGCACGCAGTGGGATCCCCACTCTCTGCTTTGAAAATCTCCCCCTTGGTGTTTCACGTCGTGCTGAGAGACAGAGCACTGATCCAAGGTCCAGATCCACAGCAGGCAGCAGCACACACAATGTGCCAGAATCCTGTAAGGCACCACTGTGTTAAAATATGCAAGCTTTAACTTAAAATGACAGAAATCAAGGGCATTGCAAATTAAGGCTCCTAACGGCCTCCTCTCCTTTGTCCCATTTAGTGATGGTCATACCTTTAGAGCTCTAATATGTAAAGTTGGGTGGGTTTTTTTTTGTCTTCTTCCTTTTCTCTTTTCTATCATGCCCTCTATGTGACCTCTCTCCTAATTGGAATATATCTTGTTTTTCGATAATAGAATTTCCCCAGGAGACAGTCAATTTTTAGAGCTGAAAATTAATTTACGGGCCCTGCTTGATTGCATGCATCAGATATGTTTGTCTTTTACTACATAGTGACCTTCTTCTCCCCTCTCCCTTCACATCTTCATAGCTAGGGATTCACTTCAGAGTCAGATAACATGCCTTTTCACCCTGTTATACAGGTGTTTGTGTCACATTTTCCACATGCTGCTGTTGGCCCACCCAGAGTGCTCTTGGAGAGTTGTGTCCCAGTCAAAAGATGGGAAATTCAAACATTCCTTGCACTGCTGCTGGTAGGACTGTGGCCTTTCTGATTATGTAGCAGCTTCCAGTGTGTAGAAGTGGCCAGGGCAGAGAAGGGGCTCCATGCCACCCAGAGATCCTTTTCCCTTGCAATTTGGTGCTTCACTCATGAGCCCGTCCATAGCTCCATGAGTTTTCAAAATGAGATTGGAAAGCTAAGTGTGGCATTCACACTCTGAAAAAATCCCTTTGCCCAGGATTTTTCTCCTGGGAAGCTGAGATGCCTCAGAGAAAAAGGAAAACAAATCCTTAATTCATTTGCTCCTCCTCTGTTTTTCTCCTTTGGAATGTGTTTGGAGTTTGTTTACCCACAGGTGATTGCCTGATTGGACTCTGGTGTGAGTTCTTTTTCCAATCAGTGCCAAGCTGTGTTGAGACTCTGGGAAGAGTCAGGAGTTTTCATTATTATCTTTATAGCATTCTGTAAGTATCCTTTCTGTATTCTCTAGTATAGATTAGTATAGCATTCTTTAATACAACACAGCATCATAAAGTGATAAATCAGCCTTCTGAGGACATGGAGTCAGATCCAGCATTCCTGCCTTCCTTGGGGCCTTCCCTGCAGATACAAGAGGAAAGTCCACACAGTTTATTGTCACATCATGTGGACACAGTGGATGTGCTTCCTTCCAGACCCTCTAATATCTCCAAAAAAAAAAAAAAAAAAAAGAAAAAAGAGGCCACTTCCTTTCATAAGACGCTTAAGAATAGTAACCTAAATGTAATGAATTTTTCCATTTCATCAGCCAAGATTTCTATTTTTCAAGAATCCTAGCATGTTTCCACGAAATGCACTTCTTTGAAGGGCCAATCTTTTATTTTGTTCAGCTGATGATGTATGTGCTGGAGTGCTCAAATTGGAAGGAGGAGTTGAGCAAACACAGATGCTGTTCAGAGCTGCACGTCTGCTCACGCTCGGAGTTAAGGACACTCCTGCAATGCTATTTTGATGAGTTTATTTAAGACAGTGGCTGTGAGATTCACCTCATGTAGGCTTAGATGGCCACAACACAAATTTTTACACCTCAGCTGGGCACCCTCAGTGCCCTTTCTACTCAATAAAGAAGAATAAGCAAATTTAGCTCATAACTCATCTGACCTATTCTGGGCATTTGCAATCTTTGCATCCTCAAATCAGTCCAGTGGATATAAAAGGAGTCTCAGTGGCTGTATCAGATCTAGGTGTCAGGAACTGTTACATTTACAGTAAAATGGATCCTCTCAAAGCCACAGGGAAGCATCTTCCACAAAGTGAAATCTGCCTGGTACCCTTTAAAAAACTTGATCAGCCAATCATGTGATCCTGACAATGAGGTTTCTGCTGGGGCTCAGCTCAGAGCTGAAGATAAAGAAGTCTTTAAAAGCCAAAAATAACATAATAAATATGATAATATAATATAATATAATATAATATAATATAATATAATATAATATAATATAATAATATAATATCCATTTTAATGACTGGACAGCTCCCAGATATTGTCATGGTCAAGTCAATGAGCATATTCAGTTGTTGTAAATAAGATCCTGAATCTTATTTACAACAACACATTTGAGACAGTTGCTTGCAACAGCTGAGCTCCATGGCCCATCAAACATAAAAAAATCATTCTTTAAGTTGAGTCATCCTGGCCTATTTGGATGGACACTGAAGTCAGCATGCCACACTAAAAGCAAAGTCTTTGGGAGCATTGTGAGCAAGTGGGACAAACTTTACAAATATCATAAAAGAATTCAGTTAATCAGGTGAGTTGGATATTAATCAGGTGAGTTGGATATTAATTAGGTGAGCTGGATAGCAGCAACAGTCAAGCTGAAATAACCTGATGACCCCAAAGAAGGAGAAAATGAGTGTGCATACACAGATACCTTGCTGAGAAAGATCCAGCAGATCCAGGTGATTGGTAGCTATCAGTAAATCATCTAATCTGATGATTTCTAGGCCTGGTTTTGAATTCCTGTAGACCAGCACAGCTCTGCTCTGTAAGCAGAGAGCTCTGCCAGTTTATGTCAGCTGAGAATGCTGCCCCCAGGAAGAACAAATAGAAAAAAGAACCACAAGATCTCTCTGAGCAAACTTTTATCTGTTTAATGGAGGTGTGCCTAATTTTTCACAGTCAGAGAGCAAAGAAAATAAAATGTACAGTGTCAAAATGCTGCAAGCTTTTAAACCCACTTAAATTAGTATTTCACTGATATTTTTAATAGAATTCCAGCTAAAAGAAGGCACTAGAACATTAAACTTTGCTGACCATTTGTACAGGTTAAACACCCTTAAATATTTGGGAACTCATTTGTACAACCCTACAGTTTGGTTTAGTTCTTCTATGGGTAGCTAACTTTTGTTGGGGAAAAATAGCAGCAGCAAAATGCATTACTTTGCACAATATGTATTAAATATACACCCTGATAGCCAGCCTCCTACTGCATCCCCAGGCACGAGCTCTTGGGTTCCAGCTCTGGCAGGAGCCTCACTCTGCCCCTTCCCCCAGTACCAGGGTGTTACTGCTCCCCTGAAATTCACACAAAGGGTGTCAGGAGGCTTAGGAACCAGGCCCATCCCATGCCCTGTTATCTCATGGGGGGCAGGAGAGCTTTTGGGACAGGTTCTTAGAGGTGTAGCACCCCACTGGAGAGGGAGGAAGTGAGTGAGTTACAAATCAGATTGTTCTGTGCCCTCTGCTCTGTCACATCAGCTGCTGTTAATGTTTGCTTCTCACTGCCAAGGATGTACAAGTGAAGCTTGCAGGCAGCAGTGGAGCTGATTCAGCTTGTAGTTTCTCCTCTGCAGGCTGAAAGAAGCAGAAGCAGCTTCACAGACATATCTGTTAAGATCAGGTAAAACCTCAGCCTCCTCCAGGACCTCTCAAATCACCACTGGCTACTTTAGCATTTGACAGTTTCAGCACAGGTGATAAGGAGTCTTTTATACAAAAAAAAATTTAAAAAAAAAAATCCTACCTCTTTTATGCTTTTTCCTCACTTTCCCACCTGCTGTCTCTTGTTTGTCTGTTTTTCTCTCTTGTCATAAATCTGCTTTTGCAATTGTGGCCCAAAGAGTGTCTTCATATGTAGACTACCTGGAATAATGGAACCTAAATCTCTGACTTCTAGTCCTCAAATTCTACATTATAAAGAACTTATGAAACCTGCCATTTGGAGAAATTTGGAAAACAAAATACCTGCCATTTGGAGAAATTACCCTGAGTTTAGTTCTCTATCTTAAAAAAAAAAAAAATAATAAAACCAAAACACTAAAACAAAAGAATTACTTCTTTAGAAGCTCTTGTGGATAAAAATAAAATTAAAACTCAGTCCAAAAAAGCAGGTTTTATATAACTCATTGTTGGAAAATGTTTTCTTCTGGCTGACAATTTTTATGCAATGGAAACAACAGAGTTATAGCTGGTGCTCTCCTGTCCCCCTCACAGTGCTGCTCACTGGGTGCCTTTAGAGTAAAGTGAGATGCTTTGGTCAGAATTACCAACATTTTTAGAGAAGTAATTCTGAGTGGCATTAAAACAACCTTCTGCACCTCAGAAGGGCAGTGAAAAGGAGGAGAGGGAAAAGAGAGAGCAAATTGGTGCATTCCCTTCATTACGAATAAAGTATATTTATTTAAATCAGGCCACTCCACAGAGCACCACGTGAGCTAATACTTTGTTGTGACTAGTTTGAAAGCCTCACTTCTCAAGGGGAAAAGCCTTTTCTTCAGCAGCCTGAACTCTGGGAGCATCCCAGTGTGATTTGCAGGGAAATACATGGAGACCATCACTGAGGTAAATGGCTAATTGTGCATAAGAGGGGTGCTCTCCACTCCCACTGAAGATTGCACAGCTTCCAGACACTTTGCAGCTCACAGGGTTCTGATCCTCAGGTGTTACCTAGCAGTAGTGAGTCTAGAATTCTCTAAATATTCCAAATTTTCCTGATGTGTACATCTTCTCCTTCTAAAGAAACAGAAGGGCCTGTGGCTGCTTCTGCTTTGTTTCATCCTACTGTTTCCATTACTGATTTAAAGAAGGCACACACTGGGACCCATAACAATGGGTCTATAAAATTTATTGGTGCTCATGTTTCAAAACCAAATGAGTTTATTCTGAGTTTACTGTTTGGAGTGTGTTGCCTGTCTCAGTTTTTGTCTCTCACAACCAGCCAGACCATTGTACCAATAACAGCAAAGAAGCAAGAGCACTTTTAGACCTTAATTACTTTGCTTTTCTTTGGGATCACAAAGTCCTCGAGTTTTAATGGGGTTGAGGCCCAAATTAACTTTCTGTGTAGTGGTAAAACAGAGCAGCTTTTACATAGAGCAGAGCATGACCTGTGGGTGCTGTTGAAATGCACATAAAAAAATCAGTGAAAGCTGTGCAAAACTTTGGTTTTACAATAAGTATAAACAAACTCAGTATCAATGTCTGAAAAGCAGATGTGCTGAAAGGATTTTGCACCTTGTCAATGACGATTTTGCTCTGATCCTGAGCAGTCCTGATGGCTGGCTGAGCTCAGCCTGGTTTTAGAAACTGTCTCTAAAACTTTCTCTGAACAAGCAGCTGTTAGAGGATGAAGGGAAGCACTGAGAGAATCTAGCTCTTCAGGCTGAGGGGTCACTTGCCACTTGTTCATGTTCCAGGGTGCAGAAGTCCTGCCAGGCGTTTCTTCTCTGGAATTTTTAGGGATGTGACGAGAAGCGCTGGATTTTATGGGGAGGGAAAGCCAGATTCCCTGCCTTGCTCTCACATTCCTGCTGACACCCAGTGGCTCCCCAACACAACTGCACAACCTCCTCAGCAGCCATGGAACTGTGAAAGTCACAGCAGCTTTTCCAGGAATTTCAGCTAATCTCACTGGCATCGACGTCCTGTTCCTTTTGAATCGCGTTTTAGAGGGAAAAATAAGGAAAACAAGGGAAATGGCTTGTTTGGAAACACGCTGCAGGACAGCACCTGGGCTGTGACAGTCCTGCTGCATCCCTGGGACCTGGATCTGGCTTTGGAAAGAAGAAATGATCTCAGGAAAAAAACTAAAAACAAAACCAGAGGAGAAGTCCCTCTGACTCTTGCCTTTTCTTGCTAGGAAAGGTGAGGAATTGTGTTGAGACCACAAAAGGCATTTGAGCATAAACCAATTTTTCACAGTACAGTATGCCATCACCTCCAACCCCCAAAAGTTTTCATGTACAGTTTGGGGAGAAGAAAAGGGAATTAAAAAAAACCTTCCCACAGCTTCAATTTTCTATAAAATAAGGTGATTTCCTATAGAAACAAATTTCATACTCCGCCAAGTGTGAGCCCTAGGCCCTCAATATTAGTGGATATTTTATATTTTCTCTCAGCCTTTGGTAAAAGTCCCAAAATAAAAGAGCCCAGCCAGGGATCTTAAGCCTGGCCTATTATTGGTTTCTTTACAACAGCCTTTTCTGCTTTTGGAGACAGCTGCCTTGTAACTCGTTCTAAGTGAAAGAGGAATGGGATTTGTATAAAATCCCAGGCATTTGTATAAAAACTCATTTATGTGCAGGATCCAGCTTTGTGAATGTAAACAGCAGCTAAAAACAGCCTTCATCTTCTCTATTCCAGAAATAAGGAGAAAAGCCAGCCTGTACAAAGCATATGGAATTCACTCAAAGTCGACATGTATTAAAAGTAAAAAAGAGTGAAACAATGAAGTAAAAGCAAAGTAGTATCAAGAAACAAAATCAAATGGTCAATCCCAGGCTAGATGCAGCAGCAATGCAAAGAATGTGCAGGAGCACAGGAGGAGTGTGCCCACAGCTTGTGCATTTTAAGGACTCACCAGCTAATATTTCCCATCTCTTTCCAGAAGCCATACGGTAAACAGATAGCACTAACAAAGTCAAATATTAATAACCAAGAACTGCACATCTCCAAATCCCCTTCCCCCAACCAGCAAAACCCATAGAAATTTACACTGACCAAAGCAAATAGAAAATAAAAGTCAAAGCACTTACATGGTTGACATTTAGGGATAGAGCCAAGCACCCTTTCCATCCTTTTGAATTTCCTAAGTTATAACATTAACAGAAAATAAATACACATTGAAATGGAGTAGCTCATGATCTTGTCACGCTGTCACTGACAAGTTACAGTAATAAGGTCTTGAAGCAGAATGTCCCAAGAAGAAATTTTAAACTGTCTCTAGACAGCTCAGATCAATTTAGCATTTTGTCACACTCTCAAGCAATCTGGCTGGCTTTGTCCACCCAGAACACTTTTCTCAGCATAATTACTTTCCAGCCACACAGTTCTTTTAAGGAGCAGCATATTTTTAACTCTCCTGACTCTGTGGTTGTTTTCAGGTGTGATGGAAAGAGAAACAGTTTGCAGAAGCATGAAAACAAATCCACAAAAATGTTGATGGAGGCGACGGGACTCAGCACTTCACCTAAAACCTGAACGATGATTTGGGGGTTTAGAATTCAGGAGGTAAGGAAAAATATTTCATATTTTATTGAGGATTTTGAGCCCTGTCCAGTTTCAAAAGTAGATGCTTCAGAGTAACACATAGAAAACCTCTCAGCATCAAGAAGCCATTCCTTCTAGCCTGAGAAAATGGCACTGAAAATGACCTGTGTGCTTTCTTGGTTGTTGAAGAGTCAGACCCCACAAGTCCTGCTCACAAAATCAGTTGAGACTTCTAACATCTGCCTCAAATTCCCACATTTTTGTTGTGCAAAAGAGAGAGATTGAGACTACATGATGCATTTTTCACCTTCTTCCTTTTGCTCCTTGTTTCTTGAAACACAAACTGAAAACTCTATGACATCTTGCAAACTTATTTCCCACTGAATTGCACATTGAATTTAAATCTTGTAAGACTGAATGAAGCTTAGCTCAGAATCCCCAGGCATTATTATTAATCTAACTAAGATTTTGTTAAGATGGAGATTGGGAGAGGACTTGGATGCCTTACAGACTTGCTGGTTGCAATTAGAAAGGCAATGACTCCTGTTTACTGGTGTTAATAAATTATGCTACTTCATGCAGATGAGAAGCTGTTTTAAAAAAAAAGAAGGCTGAGCCAAGTTGAACTTTTTGTCTTAGTAAAAAAATTGTCTTTCCTTCATCTCTTTTCTGTCTGTTAATTCCCATTGCCTCATTCCATTAGGTGTTTGTTTGAGAGGATGAAATCTCAGATTAAGTCAAGTGCAAGACTAAAAGTGAAAATATTTAGACACCAAAAGCCAGCTATGATTTTGTGAAAGAGATTTCAGTGTCCTTCAGAGGGTACAAATTTTATGAGAACTTTCTGTTCATTTCCTCCCTGAATGAAGGAAACTTTCCTGGGTTTTTAGATTAACTCCTAGTTCAACATAATCTTTTTTTTCTGTGGTAGGTTAGGTGCTGATAATCCTTGTCTTTGTGGTCTCATGCAGACAGATTCATTCTCTGACCATTAGAAAAGCACTAAACTAATAAATGTGCACACACAAAAACTGGGTGTGAGAAACCCACAGCTGTGCATAGATTCATAAAATCATTTAGGATGGAAGAGACCTCTAAGATCAGCAGGTCCAACCACTGGGCCAGCACTGCCAAGGCCACCACCAAACCCTGATCCCAGGTGCCACACCTGTGGCTCTTCTATGATCTTAGTCCTTGTTGTATGCAGGCATTAAATCTACCTTTGCAGCCTTTGGCATTCCTGAAGCCACCAAAGTACCAAAGCAGAAAGGAGAAGAGGAATCTTGGCATCTACTGAAAATTTGGACTAAATTTAGACTAAAAAATTTCTTTTTCTTTTGATGAAGTTTATATGCTGCCTTTTACACTTGCAGCTTTCTCTCTCTCTATGGATTTATTTGCATTGTGACAGTGCTTGGAAGTTTAAATCATAGGTGAAGATGTTTCTGGGGCCAAAATTGTGCAATATCCCACCAACAAAAATAAAACACTATGTAACTTTGTAGTACTTTTCTATGAGAGGCATTTGTAGAAGTGATGTAAAGCTTCTAACTACTTGAAAGCTCTATATATTTTTGTATAAAACACATCTTAAAGATAAAAAAACCTCAAAAACTTGGTTCTTATTGCAAACCATGCAACATGAATATAAAATGTTGAGTGGCTGTATAGATACAGACACACAAGTGCAGAAAATAACAAGATGCCATATTTGTATAATCCTTACATCTGGTTTTAAAAACAAAGAAAAATAGAAGTACTGCTGCCTCGAAATTTTCAGCATACACTGAACATTAAGTTGTCTTGGCAGACTTCTTCCCCATCACTGAAACTCCCATGCCCCACATGTTTTAAATGCTCTTATAAACTCAAGTCAGGATCTAAACTTGAATTTCTCTAGCCTATGAGGCTTACTTGCCCTAAATTAGGAAATGAGGCCAAACATCAGTCAAAATTCACCACAGATATTACTGGGGAGGCATGTAGTGTAGTCAGGTTTTTAGTATGAGTTATAAATTTTCTTGATTTTGTTGATAAGCTTTTTGGTGTGGGAATCAAGTTTGCTCCTGCCAGAAGAATGATGGATGCCATCAGTGCCCAACAAATTATGGGTAATTATATTCAAACTAGCTGCACTTTTCTCTGTTAGCTACACCTAGGAGATAATAATGATTCAGGGAAAATTTGTTAAATGGGGGCCTCATTTTAGGGAAGGAATGTGTGAAACTGCATCCATTGTCCAAACAGGTGAAGAGACTGAGTAACTGCCTGTGGAAATCAGAGAGAGGAGCTCTCCTGACACATTGTATATGAGATTAGGTGCTTTTTTAATAAAAAACAATAACCAAAAAAAAAAAAGACAACAACAACAAAACAGACAAAAAGACCCAAACAACAACAAAAAACAAACAAACAAACAAAAACACACAAAAAAAGCTCAGAAAACCACAAACCCCTGCATTCCTAAAGGAGCAGAGAACTTTGTTGTCCGTGGTGGGATGCTGTTGGCTGCATTTGCCTGCATACATTTGGCTGATATATTTTAGCAGATAGTGCTTCCCTTCCCATGGCAGGATTGAGATCTATGGCTGTCCTGATGACATATTATTTCAAAACCAAATAAACACATAGAACCCCCATTTCTGTGTGGCAGTACTCAAACAGATAAGTAACAACAAGAGGGATGCCTGTGCTCTAGAAATCCATTTATTCAGCAAGATCCCACAGCACTTACTAGATTATTAAGAGAAATCACTTGCCCAGGCACTTTAGAGCAGCAGTGCTGCCCAGATGTCTGTGATGAGAGGAATGTCTTATCTCAGTGATTGCTCTATAGATCACCAGAAACCTCTACAATCCTTGCTGTTGGTAATTGGCTGTAAATATGTTTGAGCTATAGACAATGTATAGAAGGTGAAGCATGTCAAAAGCCTGATCCAAAACTCTTTGGAGTAAATATCCATTCTCTCAGCTTCCTTTATTTCACCAGGGCTGCTTGATTGCTGGAAGATAACTGTGTTGCTCTTTGGATGTGACATAGAAACCACAGCTCAGGAATGGTTTGGTTCAAAGTTCCAGAGGGAAGGAGAAGGCATGAGGTCTCCACAAGAGCCTGGAGAGAGCTGGAATGTCAGAGCCCTGGCTGCAGCAGAGGATGAAGCTCTTGAAACAGGGATGACAGAGTAAGCAAGGTCAAAGGAGCAGAGAGCAATGCCTGTATGTCCACAGGAGACAGGTGGGGAGGTTGTGAAATTCTTTCTTTAAGTAAGAAACTACTGCTGGTCATATGGATTTTAATTTTTGCCAGGATTTCTTGATATCCACTCCCAGCCAAGGCCTTGCATGTACTTTGATGCTAGAAGTAGAAATTTGAGTGCCTGGAGTTCCCATGCAGTTTGAGAACTGAAGACAGGAGTTAGAAACACATATGTAAATGAAGCCTATCACAATCTGGTTGCAATATGTTGTTATATTCTACATAATATGGACATAAATATATGACTCATTGGGAATATATTCCATTATCTTCCCTCTGAATCCCATTAACTGCTTTACATTAAACCCTAGGTAGTGCTTGTTCTCCTCCAGCACCAATTCTAACAAATCAGAAATGGTGACAGCTCTGCCTCAGCTGTACCATCCCAGTGTGAGCACGGGCATAAATCACAGGACTCTTCAATCATCAATGTCCCTCTGATGCCACTCTGATTTTTGAAGTCAGCACATTCTAGAGGCAGTAAAATAGTGTCAGAGCAAGATGTGGCAGGGCCCATCTCCACTTCCCTGACTTGCACTCCTGGCAGCATAAAGTGAATTATGGCAGCTGATGGCTGCTCTCCCTCAGAATTCAGCACCCAGGGACTCACCAGCCAGGTTCCTGAGCCTCTTTGGCAGGAGGATCAGGGTTGGAGGGCAGCTTCTCCTCCACCACATCTCAGCTCACCCATCCATCCTCCTTTTACACCTTCCCTGTGTGGGATGCTGCTCCAGGCTCAGCCCCTGCCTGGTTCCTCAGCCTGTAGGGATGTTTGGCAGCGTGTCAAGGTGTTTGGATGCCAGTGAGACAAAGTAAACAGTGCTGAAATACTGAAGAACATTTAAATGTGAACTCTCTGTATGGGATGTGAGTGAGCAGAAGGGAATGTTGGTGGTCTAGGCAAAAAACCACAGGGAGACATTGGGGAAGGAGTCATTCTGAGAACTATGTGGTGATATGTAGATGATTTTGATCAAAAACTCCCTTAGAAATCAACATAATATGCTGCATCAGAGCCATAAATTTTGTTTCTTCCAAGTAACTGTGGCAGCAAAGTGAGCAGTGCTTAATTCAGCAGTGAATCAGCATTTCCCTTCTCCTTGTTTCTGCCCCTTTCCAAACTTCACCAGAGTTTTGTGGAAAAGAGTCAGACATTACCAGAAAGCAAAGGCATTCATGGGTTATGCTGAAATGAACACACATTTGAACCAGCTTTATCCATCCCTGCTTTTAATGGGGCCCTGAACTCAGCAGAGGCTGTTAGGTGCTTTTGTAAAACAGATTAACAATAATACCAAAGTTCCTCCCATATCTCAGTCCTCCCAAAGAGAGAGACTTAGGCTAAGATACTTTAAAGCTCTCCTTAGGCTGTTGTGAGTTCAGTGTGAAGATGCATCCATGGCCATCTCACGTGAGCATTTACAGCTCCAGAAGTGGGGGCCTTTTGCTTTCACTGTGCCTTGTCAGATTATGGAACTGAGGCAACCATTGATCCCTGAAGGATAAAAATCAGTGGAAGGCTCCTTAAAAGAAAAATACAGTATATTCAAACAGCATTAGAGAAAGTCCTCTCTTTGTAGTTTGAGATGTTGAAGGTCAAGGGGAAAAAAAATAAAAAGAGCCCTACATAAAAGTAAAAAAAAAAAAGAAAAAAAGTTTAGGCAAAGCAGTCATTACCAAGTTAAAGTAGAAATAAAAATAAAACTTTAAAGCTTTTTCTGGTATCTGTCCTTTGTTTTTACAATGTTAGCTATTCAAAAGGGAAAAAAAAAAGATTAAGCTGTCTGCTTTCAAACTGCTGTAATAAGGTGTTGATAGTAAATAAAGTGTCTTATTTACTGCTGAAGAGCAAAAATGTCAAGTTCATAAAAGACCAAATGAAAACTTCAGGAAAATTACTGTTGAAGAATTCAGAATTCTGATCTAATGGAAGAGAATGCCATCATTTGTAGTGGAAGTCAGGGCCCTGGATCTCTGTAAAAAAAATCCTGCTTTGGAAAACTTCAGCATTAAGCTACTCATGTCCTTAGCTGTAATTGGAAAAACACTTTGCAGTGGGAGTGAGGAAAACTGGAGCACCTGGAAGTGCTTTTCCCTGGGTGAATTGCTTCCTTGTCATGTCTTGTGTTACATCCTAACAAATTTGATCAGTAAGACAAAACTTGGCATTTCTACACCAGAGGTTTGAAGGAAGCTTTGGCTGGTGGAGGCTTTCCATGGTGGCCAGGAGCAGGAGCATGTCCCTGACACAGAGCACTGCTCCAGGAAAAGCCAGCTCTGCTTCCAGGCATGAAATTTATCTCCTGAAGGTCTGGTCCTGTCCCCTTGGAGAGGGATAAACCTCACCCTGGCTCCAACCCTGGCAGGATCAGGATGGCAGCATCCCCTGGCACAGCTTGTGTCCCAGGGATCCAGTCCAGAGAAGAAGAGGGCAAACCACTCCCTGAAAACTGTGAAACTCAAAAAAGTGAGAGAGGACTTGGGGGAAAAAGAACTTAGAGAGGTTTTGCATAAAGTCTGTTAACTTCCTTCCTTGTGGTTGTGATTTCAGACACTGAATGTATCTAGAAATCAATTAATTTCTTTATGAGCAGACTTTCAAACAGCACCACTTTTTTATTTGTTTGTTTTTTAATATTGTACTCTAAGGAGGCCATTATTGAACAATAACAGTGGGATCTGGGTTTAGTTTGGGTTGGTTTTTTTTGACAAACTCTTTTTGCCTTCTTTTCAATACCTGCTGTTTCTACTGTACTGAGCTGGGAGAACACTCAAACGAAGAGCTAAAGCACTTTTTTGTTTGTTTGTTTTTCACATACTAACCTCTGAATTTTTGGCTGTGCTCACAATGTGCTCACTTCATGCCTGTCAATTTAAATGAGCCTTGTTTTAATTTTTATACCAGATGAGTTCACATTGTGGTCTTCAGAAAGGCCAGGCAGAGAGTTTCCCAGAAAGCCAGCATTTCCAAATAGCCTCTTCAAGTGGAATCACTTGCTGCAATTTAATTTAAATATTCAAGCCTTTTTATTTTAAAGTTAACATTGTTTATAGGAAGCAAATGCAAATAAGTGGTAAAAACCTTTTGGTATTAGGTCATTAAAAATCCATTCTTGACTTCCTGCCCACAACTACATCTTTTTTCAGACCTGTCACCCATTTCATTTAAGCACTTAGCTTTCTCCTAATGAATGAATTGGCATTTCATATTACCTTATTATCCTATAAAGCAAAATGCATACTCAATAACATTAAGGGTAATTTCTCATAAAGACACATTATCGATCCGGGTGCTACCTGTAAGCATTGAAAATTGCAGCCTGCACACAGAGCTTTTCACATCTGGGCCTGAAGAATTAAAGAAAAATTAAATTTGACAGCAGTAAATTCACAGGCACAATCTAGACACCAATTTATATGCAAAATGAAATGCTTTATGAAAATTTCCTCTATTTTCTCACGGAGATTTGGGAAAAAGATTTCACTAGATGCTTCTTTCTCTAATATCCCTCTACTTAAATATTATACTGCAGTCACTGCAGACTCCCTTTGATGTATAAATAATCAAGTTAAATTATGTGCAGCAAGGAGACTAGTGCTCTGCCATTCTTATTTTACAAAGTAATATCTACCCTAGAGGGTCAAATTTCCCTGACAAATTCTTAATTACTATGTTGCAACAGAAGCAGAATCTATTTGTGCATAAATCCCGGGCATTCCCATGTGGTAAGTAACTAATATTACCAACCATTTCACTTGGCCTGTTCACTGAACTCCATAATTAGATAATACTTTTGATGATGGTACATTTGAAGTCTTAATCCATTTAATTTTTTATGAGATTTTTTTTATTTTAATAGGGATATGTTAGTGACCGCTGCCTATTTAAAAATCATTAAAATTCTGTCCACAGCAGTAATAAAGATTAAAGATTACTAATATGGCATTCATAACCTTTCTGGTTTTCTAGAAATCTGGGGCTTAAGGTAAATGTTAAAGGTCATTTAATATGTTAGTCAGTAATTATAATCCTGGGTAATAGGTTCCTTTTCTAATTATCCTGGTATAAAAGTTCTATTGTTTGGGTCTATTCTTCTGATTTTCTTATTTGGGTTTTTGGGGGAATGAGTAATCCTGGAATTAAGTTTCTGAACATTGATGAAAGTAGGTAATGCACAATGATTAACTGGATAAAAGCCATATGTTTGAATGGTGCATAATATCTTGCCTTGAAGTTACTTACAAAAGATGCAGCATCCCCTTCCAGGAGAAATAAAGCAGAAAGGTCACTGCAGAGATTAATACCTTTCTTTATTTTAATATCAAACATTGACAAATAAGATAAAGGCTCTGTGAGCAAGCTCAGAAGAAAGTGAGAGTGGTTAAACATGAGGTGGGAGAGAATCCTGGAAAAGTCTGTGGGTCGTTTCAGAGGAAGGAAAAGGAAAAAGAAACGTCCTCCTCGAGGCCCTGGTTTGGGAAAACCTCCAGCAATGAGTTTCATGGAATGCAGCACACTCTGTGTGCTTTCCTGGGATGCAGCTGGGATCTGAACATTTTGCCCTGCCATGCAAGGGGGACTGCTAAGGCTTGCTGAAGAAAATGTTCTTTCCCTTCTGCTCACAACAACAACAACAACAACAACAACAAAATCCATGTGACTTAGAAACACACCTGTGTCTTAGAAACACACCTGTTTTCCATGATGTGGATATTCTGCAATTCCCTCCTGCCCTTTTCTAGAAGGGTACACAGTTATATGCACCCTTCTAGATGTAGGTAATGCATTAACAAAATTTATACACCAGGACCTGAATTCTGGAATAAGCACTTTAAAATATATTTGAGTGCAAGGTGTTTGATTTTAAATGCAATTTTAAGCTGCCTGTAAGTTAAATGTGCCCCAAAATGCTCTCTTAGATCACAGTGCCCTGCTGGATCAGCTTGGAACCTGCAAAGTGTTAAAAGGGATAAAAATCCTCCTCCAAAAACCAGATTTCTGGGCAAACAGTGTGAGCTATGGGTCTCACACTACCACGAGTGCCATTATGCTCTTAATGCAGAAGGAAAAATATATGGAAAACCAGGATAATAGTAAGAAAATGTCTTTGGGAGGTGACCTACTCTTTATAGTGTTTTTCAATTTTATCACAATAATAGCATTTAAAAGACTCCCAAAGTCACAAACTCTTGTTTCAGCAGTAATTATGTCTCACTAGCTGGCTTTGGGCAAGTCACCAAGGCCGTGCTTGAAGGGCATCTGCAGGTCATGGGTGTTCCATGGTCACTGAGCAGCTTCTTGAACTGCAGATTTGTGCTGGAGCTGATGTTCTGTGCTCCTTAAAACCAAGCCTCCAATGCCTTAGCACAGGAGTAGAAGAAAAATGTTGTCAAACCCCTGAAGAAATCTAGTCCTGGTATCTCCATTTTAAAAGGATGACAGCGATAGGATCTGTTGGGGTGGTATGAAGTTAAAATGGTCAATTTTTATAAGGCATTTCCCTTTACAACAGAAAGGCAACTGCTAGTACTCCAGTTGATAAAACCACTGAAAATCAGAGCTCAAATCTTTTTTCAGCTGTCCTTTATTCCTGAAGATTTAGAAATTCACAGCTTCTTGTACTTAGAGTTATTTTGAAGGAGCTAAAAAGCAGACTGATGAATATAATTTAACTGTGATTGGTGAAATTTCAAGAATGCTAAATCAGAATTGTATATAAAACCTTGATTAAGAAATTAATCTCTTATAAGCATTCCCTTCATACTGAAGCCCAAGTACAAAATCTGAAGCTTTCTTGTAAAGAAGCAGTAGCTGACTTAAGAAAAAGTTCAGCTTCCTGATTTTATCAGTAAATCCATGTGAGCAGCCTTCTCTCAGAGCTTTTTTAAAAAAATACTAGAGTGAAGAGTTTGTTAAAGTTTTAATTCTTTTTACTTTCTTGCTTGGTTTTCTTTAATTTTTTTTTTTTTTTTTTTTTTTTTTTTTTTTTTTTTTTTTTTTTTTGCCTTTTACCTAGCTACAGTTTCCCAATGAGCCTTTCATACCAAATACCACCCGGAATTCATTTAAAGGAAAATAAATGCAGCAAAATCTCTATGTTGACACACTCATAATTTATCAATTCACCAGCCTTCTGACAGATAAAACTCATGGGCAATTCTCATGGCTACTTCTGAACTGGAGAGCCACTCAGATGCCAAATGAACAAACTCAGGTGAAATCAGTAATGGTTATGAATATTCACAGGAATGTTTGGATCAGTTTCTACCTAAAGAGGCTATTATCAAATTTTAGCTCTTTGGAGTGCATGTCTGTCCAGGGACAGAGCACAGTGACACCTACCAGATACAAAAACCTCCTGCTGTACCTCATAGGCTGGTGTGGACAGGCAAGGCTGGCCCCAGCAAAAAAACCTGTTTGAACTTTCCTGAGAAATGCAGAATGATGTTCCTTTAGTGATGGCTTCACCTCTTGTCTGCTTCATGAGCCATCCTGGGCTGTGAGCACCTCTGCCTTTGTGGTTTTGAGGCAACAGCTGAAGGAATAATGCACATTATTCCTGAGTTCTGGAAAACTGGGGGGCCCTAGCAGAGGGCTGGGATTAGGGACTGGCTGCTGAAAGGTCTGGGTGTACAGAAAATTGTGTCTTAAATGTCAGCAGGGTTTTGTGACTTGTAACAGCTCTGGTAAGAGAGGAGCACAGTGGCAACTGAGGTACAGGTGGGAATCACAGCAAGAAATGCAAGACTGGTTACATGCAGATGTCCCAGAAGAAAATAGGAAAAGACTCAGAGAGGCATAGGTTGGATTCACTGGAGTAGAGATAATGAAGAATAATAATAAAATATATATATATATATATATATATATATATATACACTAATAGAATTTTTGTTAGATAGCTAAGTAAACTGATTGCTGTAACTCCATAGTCAAGGGTGAGCAGATAACTGCTATTTTGCCTACATTAGAAAAGGCAAAGATCTGCATTTCCATTCTTTTCCACCTCTGGAAATGGTGGAATTCCACCTATGGAATGCAGTTAGCTGGAATGCAAATACCAGGCATCACTTTTCTACCACTGCAATCACCTCTGTGTTTCTGCTTCTTTGGTGTTTAAAGACCAACAGGACTTGATCTCTTGATATAGATTCGAGTGGGTTTTGCCTACAGAGATTGCTCATCTTCTGAATCAACAGGACAATTGTGAACGGACTCTTTCTCCTCTTCCTTTGCATCACAGCAGTTAAAAATCACCTTTCAGACACCTCCTTATTCCCCAGGCTATAAAACACCATGAGGTGGCAGAGGAAAGATTATTCAATTGAAATGAAAAAAAAGAGAGGACAGAAGAGACAGCCCACCGTTTGGAGGTTAGTGTTCTCACCTGTGCAGAATGAATTCATAAACTCCATCCAGTTTTTTGCTCTTCTGATTGCAAATTTCACAGTAGGACACAGTCTCTGCTGGCCACATCAGCTAATGCAGTGCTTTCCTGTGGGCTGCAGGGAGTGATGTTTGGGAGCTCTGGAGGTTCCAGCAGTAATAAAATCCAAGTGCATCGTTGGTGGCAGTGTGGCTGTGGACAGAGCTTGCCTGGAGCTCAGGTACCTAGACACTGCTCAGGACAGATGATAATGACCTAAAGGCCTTGTCTTCACTCTGCTAGTCCCTGATTCCTGTTTATCCTCCTGAGGGTGGAAGTCAGAGGTGAAAGGATTGAAACCTGAAATCTTTGCTTTTAAAGATGCCTTCACTACAGCCCCTGGGTATCTCTGTGACAGTGCTCACAGGTGTCCCAGGATGAGGGAAGAGATGAGAAAGTTGACTCCATGTTCAGAAGGTTTGGTTTATTATTTTATGATATCTATTATGTTAAAACTATACTAAAAGAATAGAAGAAAGGATTTCATCAGAAGGCTGGCTAAGAATAGAAAAGGAATGAATAACAAAGGTTTGTCTCTGACCGAGACAGTCTGGACAGCAGGGCTGGGATTGGCCATTAATTAGAAACAACCAGGTGAGACCAATCCCAGATCCACCTACTGCATTCCACAGCAGCAGATAAGAATTGTTTGAATTTTGTTCTTGAGGCCTCTCAGCTTCTCAGGAGGAAAAATCCTAAGGAAAGGATTTTTCATAGAACATGTTGGTGACAGGTATCTCATTGGTTCATTGCTTGTCTTTTTTTTTTTTCCCAAGAAATTTTCCTGTCTGTAAAACTGCAATGGAGCACCATAAAAATTATTTCAGCACTATAAACCCCTTGTGGAATTGTGTAGTGATAAGTATTATTTGCATGCAAGGACCTGAAAAGGGGGCTGTTTTGTATAATCTAGGCTACTCTATTGTGTTTGTTTTGTTTGTCTATCTGGATCATAGCAATAAATGCAGCTTAGAGAGCAAACATTTGACAGCACATTTTGGTGCTTAAAAACCCCACAGGTGTCTAGGTGTATGCAGATGTGAAGGAATTAATGAACTTTTTAAATAACAAACAGGGAAACCTTTCTGTTCAGAAGAAGTGGCATCCATACATTATAATTTTATATATATGCATATTGCCACATTCTCTTTCAGCTAACCTTTGTGGGAGAGAAACTTCTGCTGATGTCAAAGGAGCTGGAGGACATTAGCAGCTCCTTTGCTGGTGGGTTTGTCTCCCCAGCACCAGGCTGGCTTCCCTCACTACTGCCAGTGACCTTGCAAACAGCTCCGACAAAGGTCGGAATGGATTCATTGATCAGCCAGGCCAAGCATATGACAGTCTGTGCCTTAATTGAATCCCAAAAGGGGGCAGGCTGGGTTTTTATTACAGAGGCCAGACGATAGCACTCATTAAAAGCTCCACAGACTGTGTGGTTTACTAATTAGTTTATTATACAGACACCTTGACGATGGGCAAAGTTGTCATTTTGCCCTTTATCGCACAGGGGATGTTGTTAAAAGTTTAATCAGCTAACACTGACCAACTTAGCTTGGCAGGCTGTGGACAGTCATTACCGAGGTCACCCCTGCTGGAGCAATTCTGACAGGGTCACAGCATGAACCTCCAATAAAAAGCACGTTACATAAGGTAAGAGTGCACCTGAAAGGGAACCAGGAGGAGAGATGTGCTCAGTGGGGAGTGGGAAACAGATGGACTGTGAGGACAAGCGAAGCCTGTTAGGGTTTCTCTTTGCTTACATTGTTTAACATATGCTTTTTGGAAATATGGGGAGCTCTGAGCTGCTGCTCTGATATGTTCATTAGAACACGAGGTAGCCTGAACCAAAGTGGTCTGTGAACAGGCACTAAGTGGCTCTGCTCCTGCAAGAGCAGGGATGATTTTGCTAGTTAAGCAAAGCCTAACACCCAGGTAAAGGTCCAGAGTGATAAGAGAACTCGCTCTGGGAAAACTGAACATCCAGACAGCACAGGGTTCCCTTCAATGTTGCTTTTCTTTCCATTCCAGATTCTTCTTTCCTTCCAGAAGAAACTGATGGCAGACCTCATTGCTGTCTACAGCTTCCTCAGAGGGGCAGGCACTGAACCCTTCACTCATGACCAGTGACACAACTTGAGCAAACAGCATGAGACAGAGTCAGGGGAGGTTTCTGGAGATCAGGAAAAGGTTCTTCACACACAGAGTGCTTGGGTACTGGAACAGGCTCCCTAGGGAAGTGGTCATGGCCAGATTTGTGACCAGATTTTTGGCACAAGGAGTTGGCACAAGGCTGACACAGTGCAAGATTATTGTTCTGTGCAAGCCCAAGAGTTGGGCTTTGATGATCTTTGTGAGTGCCTTCCAACTCAGGAGATCCTATGATTCTGCATTCTGGGTAGTTTTGTAATGTACCTTTAGTACCTTTATTCCCTGCAGGTGTGGGAATGTGCTACAGCTCAGAGAAATTTTTCATAAGGTTACCTTTACTTAGTTTTACTGCAGTGACACCTGGAAGTCCCAGCAGTGTTCAGGGCCTGTGTTAATATCCAGTCTTACAAAAAGAAATACCCTCTACCAGCTCTGTATCAGAACACAGAGTGTAATTAGATATGTCAGATTAAGGATGGTGTAAAAAAGTTGAGAAAAAATGATAAAGGTTCCTGATCTTCTCTTCAGAGTCTGTTTGATTGAAACATACTACAATTTGATTTTTTTTTTCTTAGGAAGCTAGTTAAAAATAAAAATAGCTTGATCTACCTGTCACACCTATGCGGCAACTTCAGTCAAATCTTAGACTGGATTGGGGTCTCAGTTCCTTCAGGTCTTCTGGCAGTTGGTATTTTCCATGAATGGTGGTGGAAGAGAATGATTTTAAATTATTCCCTTGAGGGGAAAACAGGGAACACAGCAGTCATCCCTGCTCTTTGATCTCAGCTGGCTGGCAAATCAGTCAGTCAGGGTGCCCAGTGTACCAGATCAGCCATGGAACATGCTGTCCCCTGTTCAGCCACAAAGGAACCCAGGTAGGGGACACAGGGTGGATGGAGATTCTGTGGTAAAACACACAAAGGGCTTATCTGAGAGCAGGAAACATCATCATCTCATGGGAAAGGAATGGGGAAGCTGGAATTACACGGATAAGTCTAGAGCTTATTCTTAAGAGTGGGGTAGAAAGAAAAATAATTTGTTGAGGTTGGTAGCTGTAGAGGATGTGGGGCAAAATTCCAGATAAAATGAGACTTTATTAATTTCTGTACACATAACAAATAATTTATTTGGGTGTAGAACAGTGTGACATGAAAATAATTCCAGTCCTGAAGAGGATCTTGACAGAAACAAAGTAGATTTGATCCCACACAGAATCTCCTGAGACTGAGTTTTAGTTTGCAGGGACAACGTTTCCAACAGGATTAGAAATGGCCTCAGGCAGTGCCAGGAAAGGTTCAGTTGGACATCAGGAAGAATTTCTTCACTGAAAGAGTTGCCAGGCATTGGATTTCTCATTTCAAACATTATTCACAATCAGCAGCTGCAATTCCAGAGATTCAGTTCCAAAAACAGAAGAAAAAACAGTATTAGATATATGGAATATGTTACCTTCTGGGACCTGGGGGAGCATATGAGATATTTTGGATTTGGTTTACTCATATTTTTGACTTTTTGTTTGGACATAAACATCAGCTGAAATTACAGCTTTGGAGAAAGAAATGGAGGATTTGGTCGTTGGCTGCTACAGAAACTTTCACATGGAATATCACTGCTTATTTCTGAGACATGTTTCTTCCAGCCATTTTCCATTGAGAATTGCACCACGCACAGAATGAAGGTGGAAAGGTAGGAAGCCTGCTTTCACTTTGACTTTTTTTCCTTCTACAAATGTCCAGGACATCCAGTTTGTTGCTCCATCATCATCAATGGCATGAAGGGGAGAGTCCAAGTCAATTGTGCTCTATCCAGCATCACTGAAAGACTGCACCAGTCTCCTGTAACACAAAATGTGACCTTGAAACAAACCACAGGAGTAAACCATGGTCCTGTTTGCCCTATGCCTAGGGCAAGAATTTTGTCAGACCGCTTGGTTGCTTTTTTCAGCCCAGAGATCTTGGTTCCCCTGCCAAGAAAACAAGTCCTAATGTAGGGGAATTCACACACCTGAAAATCTCATGCTGTTCTGGAGCTGAGACCTGGAGATGGGCCCAGAAGGCTGGTTTCAGCATTCACATTCCCAAATAAATACGTACAGGCAGGTAAAGTGCAACCTGGTGTGCCTCAGTGCATGCTATTCATTTTCATTTGAACATTAGCATAAGGTGCAGTGGCAGCAGATTTGTATCTGTCATCAGATGGAGTAAAGATCAATGAGTGTGTGCTTGCAGCATGTCCCGTGGTGGGGTGTGCAGTGAGGGGACCACGAGAGGAGCCAGCTCTGTGACAAAACAACAGATGCACCCCTCAGTTCTGAGTGCAGGAATAGAAAAAGAACGCTGGTCAGACCCTCAGCTCGCTTCCCCCAGCAGAGTCCCCTCACCCTCAGTTTTTACAAGCTGATTGGGGCCTGTGCCTGTGTTCAAAACACGAATCCATTCCCATTTCTCACTCAGGAATCTGGCTGGAATATATTGCAACGCCGGGGCGAGCAATGGGTCATGTACAATGGAGGAGCCATTGCTAGTTAACATGTCTTGGTAGTCACCCCAGGAGTCTTCTCACAGTGACAGATTGCTCTGTTACAACTGCACAGGCAAATGCTCCATCATTAACTCACTTTAAAAAAAATCTGCCTTAACTGTGAAACTAAAAGACTCCAACTTTCCCTTTTGCTGTAGCTCCCTCAGGCAATGAAGGAATTTGCGATGTGTGTCAATGAGACATTTGAAATCTCACACATTTAAATCGTCCCGACTTCAACAGCATTTTAAATACACTGAAACCAGCAGCATTTCTAAATTCAAACACTTACCAGTTTCCTTCCCACAAGCTTGCTCCTATGAGCCTCAAAGGCAGTAGAAAAATGTTATTATGCGAACAAAGCGTCTCTCTGTAACTGAATTAAATATAAATCCATTAAAAAGAGAGAGATAATATAATAATTAATACTTTGTACTACTATATTACCTTTCTCTTGCAGTCTAAAGGTATTAATTCAGTCTTAGCTCACCGTTTCTTTTCCCATTTTATAAACAGAAAAAATTAAGGCACAAAGGGGAAAAGTGATACAACTGAAGGCACAAGGCAAATCAGTAGCAGGGCAGGCATAAAATCCTGGAAATCTGGTTCTCAGTGCTGCCTGCACCATTCCAGCACCAACCTTCCCACAAGGCAAAGGCACAACAGATAAATGGTAACACCAGCAGGATTATCTGAAGGTGAAAATCAACTGTGGATCCTTAGTCCTCCTCAGAGGAGGCTCAGTGGAAGGAAAACTCCAAGCGCAAATCCAGTGGTGAGCAAATTCCAGTGACTTCGCCGCACCACGTGTGGTATTTCTGCGCCTACATCAAGGAAATCCCATAATCCTATCCTCCAGTCTTTCACCATGGAGTGGGTGAGGAGCCCCCATGAAGTTCAGCAGTGTGAGACTGCAATTAAAGGGCGATTAGGAGTGGCACAATGCAGCCCACCAGAGGGATGAGCCGCGCTCTGGCTAACGCCATCCGCAAACAAACTCTTTTGAAGAGCTTAGGCTGAGTGCCTTAGGGAGAGCACCCAGCGCCAGGAATTACCCCTCTGCCCTCACACAGACATAAATCCTGGAGATGGATAGGCCTGTTTATCCTCCTGGGGGATTTTACATGGCCCTAGCAGGCTGCCCACCATGCAAAATCAGGCCTTTAATGATTGCTTGTGAGAAGTCAGAGTAACAAAGCTTTTCATTAATCGTCCGCTCCTCATCGGTCTCTTAATAGATCTATAAATGAATAAATACCCCAAGGAAATTGCTACTTTAAAAAAGGAAAAAATTGGGTACCACTTTGAATATTGACAGACACAAGAGTTGCCTTTTAACTCTGGAGTCATTCAACTTTTGTTGGAGTGTTACATAAAAGCTTTTAATTTACCGAGTACCTTTTTGTGAGTCGAGGGGATCATTTGTGACTAATGAAGAGCAAAGAACATTTTAATAATAGTGACAACTGGCTTTGATATTAATATTGTCTCAAAAAAATTCTCTTTTGAAGTCTCTGAGATTAGGAAAACCCTTTATATTTTATCCAACCGTGCTAATAAAATTGCCTTGCCTACATAATGCTCTCTCCAAAGCAAAAGAAATTTTCCCCCATTTAGTTCCCCACGCTATCCTGTGGATATTTTTATATGCATTTTTTTCTCACTTGTCATTTTCCTGTGCACCAACATTTCTAATTTTTTTTATTAGTTTTCAGAAATCATATTTAAATGTAAACCCAAGTGTAATGCTCTATTTCTTATGAGAACTTGAACACATTTCATATCCTTAGAAATGGAAGCCTTTTTGCATGTCATAAATATTTCTTGGTACTTTTTTAGGGAGGAAGTAGGATGGTAGGGGTGCTGAATGGAAGATTTCTTCAGGAAAGCATCAGTTTTGTAGAAATTATGACAACAGAAGAGAAGGAAAACTTTATTCTATTTCAGTTTTAGGGGTGTTCTCCTATGAAAAATGCTATATAGATGTTACTTATGTACTATAGACGCTTAGATCATGACATTTATTCAGGTGGACCTGGAGTTGACCAGAGCTAAGGCTAGGGTACTTCAGTTTTGATTGTGAGTTCTGCATCCCTAAAAACTTTATCAGATCTGACAGGCTTGTTAAAGTCATGGTGAAACAAGAGATGTTTCTGAAGTGATAGACACATCAAACTTTAGTCCCAATAAAGGGGACCAGTTACAAAAGGCTAACGTGAAAAAAGTATCCTTAGCAAGTGTTGGGAACAGTAGAACAACCACAGTTCCTCTCTGGTCTAACTTCTGTCCTCACTTAGTCTGTCATTTTTGAAATGAAACCCTACTCAATTTTCCAATAGTTTTCAGAAAAGGTTACAAGTTAAAGCAATACACTTGCCTAAGACTCTTGTTGAACCAGGACTGCATATAATGTATTGCAAGTCATGAATCATTTGAAGCAAAAAAACCAGAAAAAAATTCCTTTTCTTCTTCTTTTTTTTTTTTTTTCCCTACTGCCCATGATGTATTCCCTCCAGCTCTTCCTTAATTAGGAAGTTAAGCCCAGTCATTCGTCTCCAGTTGCTTCCTTGAAGCAGAAGCAGCAGTAGGGACATTAGCATAGGCTGAGCTCCAGACATTTTGCAATGTGCTCTAACCCTGTTCAGGAGATTGCCATCAGTCCCAAAAAACAAAAAATGACAGCCTAGCAGTCTAAGCAAGATGCAAGCACAAAACAAAACAAATCTGCAACCTTATGCTGATTTAAGAAGAAATCATCCTTGATACATCCTTGATATGTTAACTATGGCTCAGCTTTGTTATACCCAGTGAGGAACAGAAGGGTGGGAATGTTTCAGGAATTTCTGACCAGATCCAAGCCCAGCTTCCAATTCTTAGTCAGAGGAGAGGCCTCAAGCTTTGCCCCACCTTGTAAACCCCAGGCACGTGCTAAATATGTGCAATTTCAACAGGGAGAGAAGTTTGCTAGAGCACAGGCCTCCAGCCAATGTTTATGGACAAGTTTCCAGTGAAGGAATGGCAGACCTGGGCTGCTGACTCAGCCTTCCCTGTGTGTGGGGATGCTGCTGCCAGAGTAAAGACAAGCAGGGAGGTGATGAGGGGCCACAGAGCCCCTGTGATCTGCAGGAGCCGGAGCACCCGCTGAGATTTCGTTCACTTCTCAAAGCTGGAGGAAGAAAGGACCTCGGCCAGAGCGTGCTCAGATGAAGGAACCTTTCTGGGAGTTTCTACAATGCCTCCTTTGCCATGGCTGTGTGGTAACCAGAGCTGAGTGACTGCATAATAAGGCTCACGGGCTCTCTGATGGAAACTTTAGTGGAGGAGAAAGTTACTGATGAAAGCAAAGGGGATTTTGTGTGTGCAGCTCGAGGTTTCATCTGGATTTCTAAGGTTGTAAAATAAGGGACAACAGGGGAGCAGGCCACCAACCTCAACTCCCCGTGCTCTCTTGCTGAAAGTGAAGGGAGAGCATCAAAGGGAATGAGAGTGACAGACTCTCTGACTGAAAGGCATTCTATATTCTTGCTTTAGGTCACAGCCATGGCTGGCATCACAGAGCAGAGTCTGTCTAATTTAACATTTATGAGCTCCTCGTTTCCAGGGTGCAGTCTTAAGTGGGCCAGGAAACTTGGGGTGATAATGCAAAGTTAAAGTCATGGTTATTTGGTTTTTACCTTTGGCAATTTTAAATTTTTCCAGATTATTTTGGCTATTATGGCTTTCCAGATTATGGATCCTTTCCCTCCTATTCCTTAATCTCTCTTCTTCTCTGCACATCAGGCTGAAAAAACCCTTCCATGTCACCAGGTTTTGCCCAACACTTTTACATGCTTCCTTCCTTTGTTCATGAAATATACTAGAAAATTGCAATATTCACATGAATGTAGGGGAACTATCAATGAAGTGTGCATAAATTTCTCCCACCAAATAAAAAGGGGAACCTTGCCCATCTTGATGTTTCTGCATCATGTTAATTTCACTTTTGCATAGGAATCAATAGATGAGAAAGTGAAAAAAGAAATGCATGTAAAATATTTATTATAATAGTTTGGGAACAACATGGCACAGAATATAATTACTCTATTTTCTGTTCAATGAAAAAAGTACAAGGGAGCTTTTTCCCAAGATTTTAATAATTTTACAGATGTTGAAATGTGTTCTTAAAATAGGTTTCAAACTATTTCATCTTCCTGCTAATTTGATATTTCAATTGCTCAGTATGCAATTTAATAAAAATATATTTATATAAGTGTGTGCCCACACAGTACAGGAAAAAATATTAAACTAAACCCCACATCTTTGCTTACATTGTTGGGATATGTTTTAGATAAATTCTGCTAATTTTGATTCTGCCCATGAGAACCCCCCATTAGTTCCCTTATTAGCTACTGGATTACATAAAAATTTATAAAGATGGTGTTGAATTCCCAAGGGTTTTTTCCCTCCATTCTTCACTTAAAAGAAAAAAAAAGTTCATTTTTCTACCACAAAGAAATGAGATTCATATAGGCAAAGAATAAATTAGAGATTAGTTTGAGAAATATGAACTTTTTTTATTATTTCTGGATGTGCTGAAATAATCTAGAACGGGTGAATAGGAAAATGAGAGAATGATTGGAAATCTAGAATGCAGGAAATGGGGGAATGTAGTATCTGATTTTTAAACTGGGGAGAATTGCAGATAAAGGAATTCCAGGCCAAATAGATAAGGAGCAATGCTCAACTCACCTGTAAGCAAAGGATGTAAAAGTGATAAGTAACAACTGACAGATACATCAGACTAAGCTGTCAAACCAATCACTTTTCCTTCAATGGCAGGGTAACAGCATTCATGGAATGAAGCAGTTGTGAGTCTCCATCTGATTCTGACATGATTTGAAAGATGTTACCATAAATAAAGCAAGAAAATGCAAAATGGGCAAGTGTTGTAGGCACATCTAGTTAGAAAAGTGAATTAAAAGGAAATTAAAAACTAAAACAACCCAGTTCTAAATGAGTTTGTGTTACACTGGGGAAATGCAGAAAAGGAGTGATGCTTTGAGCTCTCCTGGGTTTGGTATTATTTCCCATTTTTAGTAATAAAGGGTGGAATTGACCATGTTTATTGATTTTTGTGGGTTACATCCAATTGGAACAACCCTCAAGCACCCTTAAGATTAGAATTCAAACCAGTTTTAGCAAATTAGGGTCACAGTTTGGAAAAATAAGAAGTAGTTAATTAATGAACAGGCCAAGCAGCTATGCTTAATTTTACTCCCTCTGACCAAACTTATGATTTCTGCACAACTATAAAATGAGGGAGGGCACAGTGGATTTGCCAGAAGTCATTTTGGGGTTATAAGGGAAAATAATCCGTACAAAAATAATCATTTTAACCACTCCTACCACCAAGTATAAAAAGAAGTGTCACATATAAGTCCCAGCAAGTCATATTTTAAATTTTCTGGTAAAGCCCTCAACTCTGATCTCCTGTTCAAGTTACTACATTTTAAGAGAGATGTGAAGAAAGCAGGAGCAGTCCACAGGAAGATGACAAATATGATCAAAGACACACAGAAAAATGTCTTACAAGCAAATTTGAGGGGACTGGACTTGTTTAGTCTGAACATCAGAAAACTAACGGGAGATGTAATAGCAGTTTTCAAATTAGTTGTTTCCTGTGAAGTGAACTTTTATTTACAGTGAAAACAGAAGGGGGGATGCTGTGGGGTGTTCTATGGAATGTCAGAGTCCCTTTCTGTCTGATTTTCCATCTCAGAAGAGGGAAAGAAGTTCCTCCCCCTTTTTACCTCTGTCTTTCTAAATTAAAATTATTCCATAGATTTAAGTCCCTGAGCCTAAATCGGTATTTAGGCAAATGTTAAATGTAAAACTTTTTTTTAAAAAGGCAGTCTGGTCTCTGTTCATTAGAGATTTAAGCATATGGCTGAGTTTAAGCCATTCAAATACTTTAACTATGCAAGTGATTGAAGTTGGATGCTGTTTGTTAAATGGATCTGAAACTAATCTGAGTTTAGACTAATATATATGGACTTTGCCAGCTTACTTCCTCTATTACTTAGAAATTTATACATATTCAAATTGAAATTTGATGCAGATGAGCTGAGGTCTCAAATTCATGAGCATCCATGTTACAGAGTTTCGTTTCTTCCCCTTTCCCTCGCTGGCTGGGGGTCTATACATCAAGAATTTGTGTTCTGACCTTATAGTTTGAAAGGTATTGAGTGCTTTAGCCTCCAGTATTGAAATCATTGGATGTCTGCTGCTGACTCAGATGGAGGCAAGGTTAAGCCTGTAAATAGTAACATCATTGAAAATCACTTTTTTAACTGCAATTCCCTAACACCCAGGCTGGTTTTATCCAACCTCTCCCCCAAAATCCTGTGTGAGGGCTTGTACACCTGCACAGCCATTAAGAGGGGATTGGAAAAGCAGGCAGCCTTGTGTGCCCACGTTTGGGGAGGACACTCCTGAGCATGTAGCTATTAAAATAGTAATTTCTCTATTACTCTGCAGTCCAGGAAGGCACTGCAGACCTTTATGTGCACTGCACACCTGCAGGCTGTCACAGCTGCTGGGTTTTCTGGGAAAAGCCCCACAGATAGTCACTGCTGTTAATCCATTCCTCCCTCAGTGGGAGGGAGATGTAAAAGCATTGCTGCATTCCAAGCAGTAGGAAATGTGTGGAATGGCTGATCCTACAGAACTACAGACAGGCTGATGGCCAAAAGGTGAAACCTGACCATAGACGATGAGGAGTTAAACTGGGCAAGTTGGGTGCACGAAGTTGTACTTAGCTCCAGAAATCCCTTCTGCTAGTCAATCCCAAAGAGAGCTGAGGAGAAATTTCTTGGAAGCCACTTATAGTTAACACTTCCAAAGGATAATTTTTTTAATCTTTAGCTTTGTAAAACCTAATTCTAAATTACTACATATACTAAATTACAAGTGTGGGCAAAAATCTTACTCTCAGTTTTGAGGTAAAAGATAATTTTTCCATTAAAAAAAAATAAAAACTGTTAAAATTATATAATATTTTCTGCTTACTTATTTTATTTTATTTTATTTTATTTTATTTTATTTTATTTTATTTTATTTCATTTTATTTCATTTTATTATATTTTATTTTAATTTAGGTGTCTTTCTTACATTAATTCAAAATACTTTTGTTGTTTTCCCAGCTGACTGTTTTTCAAATACAGCAAAAGCACACTGTGATGCTGTCAAACTAATATAACATAGAACCTGTCCATGGCATAAAATCTCAGTATGTATTAATGAACTAGTAGAAATTGTTGCTCTTTGCCATTTAAGGAAAAATCAGCTTTGCTGCTGCAAATAAATTCAGTGATGAAAAATTGTCAGGTCCTGATGTGATTTGGCTCAGCCTTGTTTCAGCTATTTCATAAAAGTCACCACTATGGGAAACTACATTTAAGAAGCTCTGGTCTGCACTGCCCAATGTAATGTTCTACAAAGACTCATGCTATGTACATAAAACCACTTGAAATAAACCCAACAAGTAGGAAAAAAATCTCTTCCCACCCCTGTAGGTGTCAGAGTAAATTGTGCAGTGTAAAATCCTGGCTCTGGGGTTCCACCTGCCTGCAGCTGCCCAGCCCAAAGGACCACCTTGGGGTGTTGCCTTTCAGCATTTTTGGGAGCAGCTGGTGGTGCAGGGAACATTTTGGTGACGTGTGGTGGAGAATCAAAGGTTGGAATGAACACCTCAGGATGATGTCTGAGGGTCTTAGAGTGAGTTCACCAGTCCTTCCTCTGCTCACCACAGTCTTTCACAGCCATGCCCTTCACAGGCTCAGCTTAAACTCTGCTTTCCACACAGAACAATATCATAGAATAATCAAAATAAGGGCTTTTGAAGAAACCATTTGCAAACAGATCTGCTAAAGATTTTTTTTGGTCTTTTTATTGTGCTGAATGTTCCTCACTGAAGCATGTGGTTCTGTTGGGAAAGAACATGGGTTTTATTCTTGCTTTTGTTTTCATTCATTGTCTTTAAAGAAATTCCTCTTATTTTGACTCCTTTTCCCCTTCTCTCCTCTAGTAAAACAGCTAAAGTCTGGAACTGAACACCAGTAAATTCAAACATAGCTATGAATAACTGGTGGTAGCATTGCCCAGTGGTTTCCCAAGGTATTGCATAATGGAAACAAACAAGCTCCTGCAGTACAATAGTAAGACATACAGCATTTCAGCACTTTCTGTGCTTCCAGCAATTAAATTACCAACTACCCTGTGCTGGGCTTCAGGAGGAGGAGCACAATTCTGTTCCCATACGACTCTGTGGAGTATTAAACCTAGTTATTTTATTAACTAAAGGCTCTCTTGGGAAAGCCAACTAAAATTATCATCTCCTCTCACACACATAATGTAATTAAGGCCCCTATACAAAAAGGTACTTAAGCACATGCTTTACTTTAAGCACAAAGGTAGAGGTCTTGATTCAATCAGGATTACTGCTGGGTTTAAAATTAAGTGCATGAGTAAGTGCTTTGTACTGGGGTTCCTATCATCAGAGGAGCTAGAGAGATACCAGCAGATAAGTTTTCCTTGTTATCCAGAAATAAAATGGATGAGCAACCACATTTTTCCCCCTCAAGTTACTCTCCATGCCTACTTGGAACTTTCTGCACAGCAAAACCTGCAGGAACTCTGAGGTCTCATCTCAATTAAAACAAAGCAAAGCAAACAAAAAGGCATTTTTGGTTTTCCATGGGCACCACATCCTTATTTCCTTGGTTTAGG
Source organism: Haemorhous mexicanus (assembly GCF_027477595.1). Lineage (NCBI taxonomy): Eukaryota > Metazoa > Chordata > Aves > Passeriformes > Fringillidae > Haemorhous > Haemorhous mexicanus. The sequence goes on along the minus strand of NC_082345.1, from coordinate 3,068,011 downwards.
CCTTTGGTTGGAATGCCATTGGCTGCAAAGTCATTTAGATTACACTAGATATTGTCACTGATTTTCTTATATGGCTGTCCTAAATGAACAGTCAGGGGAAGCTGTGGAAATAATTCCTTTGAGAGTGAACTTCTCAGTACACTTTTACTTTTTTTCCCCATGAACATTATATGGTCATCACTGAGCTGTGAGACTGGGAGTGGTAACAGCCCCAGAATATTTCTGTGTCTATGTGCACTTCACTTCTGTGTACAGTGGGGTAGTGTTTCTACTCCAAACCTCAGTCATGTCCTAGAAATCAGAGAGAAAACCTCAAACCAGGACCAAAGAAGGTAACAGGAATGGAGTAGCTTCTCTAAGTCACCCATTCCAGATTTGAACTGCCCTACTGCAAGGATAATATTACCTAAAAGTGACACTGGCATCCTCAGCCATGCTCTTATCCCCCTGCAGCAGAGCAGAGAACACACATCAGTGCTCTCCTGCAATGGACACACAGACACAGGTGCTCCAAACTTCTGAAGTGCTTGTGGCTGTGGCAGGCCCAGCCTCCCTTTGATTGCTTTGACAAATTCAGGAAAATTAGGTAAAACATGATGTTAAGATCCTTAGCAAGTTTCTTTTAATTTTACTTTTTTTTAAAAAGTTCAAGGTGCACCTGCTGAGACAAGAGAGGAGAGGGAAGAAAGGCCAGCTGCTGTGGCTGCCCTATGCTGCAAAGGAAAATTCTGGAGACTGAGTCAACATTGCCTAGATACTGATTTCTATCCTTTATATACATGGAAATATGTTTTTATATGTTATTTACATTTACTGTCAAGTGCCATGAACTGTCTGTAGCACAGGCAACACTCCTTCTCTGAACACACCTGGAAGTGTCTGGGGTGTACTGGAAGTTTTGCCATTGTTAGCATTCAGGAACACATAATCACGAGAAATGATTATATGCAGGTGCTTTTATTGAAGAGCTCTGGGTGTCAGGGGTACAACCCCAAATCTGACTCCAACATAGGTTCAGGATGGATATGCTTTTATATTCTATCGTTATATAACTTTCATGTTAATTATTAAACTTATATTGTTCTATTGTATACATAGGTTTCAGCCAAGCACAGCCTCCTTAGATTAGGAACACATAGTTTCTCATGATTCTTCTTATGATTGTACAATAATTATATTTAATTACTAAACAATCATCACATCTAACAATTATATCATTTATCATACTACTTACACAGGTGCAACGCAAAGCTTGACATTTCAGAGTCTATCTTAAACTTTTCCAGGGCCCCACTATCACTCACCATTTCTGGTCATTCTCTAATGGGCACCAGAAATTTTTGTCAGCTCAAATTTGTGTATCTGCTCAAATCTCCTGAGGGTGGAGAGCCAGGGATGCTGCTGCTCATGTCTCACTCTCCCTTTAGGCAAATCTTTTATGGTTTGGGCTGCCAGAATCCCAAATTCCCAAGCACTAATTTCACATAGAAAACATTGAACAACCAACCACTTTATCTTTTGTGCTTTTGCATCCACCTGCCTCTTTCCCCTGTACTCTTCCTTTCAGTCCTAAATGTATCTTCCCCTCTGCTGGCTGTCAAATGTGTCTTAAACTTCAGCTGAAGGAGAAAATCCCTTAAGCCACGATGCCACATGTTCAATGCAATCAAAAGGAGTTTGGCTTGTGTTAATCTAGGTGTGCTAGATCCTGTACACCTGGGAGGAGCATGTGGATGTGCCATATTGAGAAACCATACATTACTTATCTCTGAGCTGTAGCACAAGAGAAATAAGCAGCCATATGGCAAATGAACTTCCTTTTTTATTACTTTGTTTTATTTGTTTCAAAATAGCTCAGCGCCACAAATCCAGAATATTAACAATGCTCCATCTGGAAAGTGGAAGGTTTTGCTGCTTTGCCATCCCAGTTTTATCTCTCTGAAAAACTGGAGCTGCTCTCCCTGCCTCCCTGCCTTACACCTCAGGGATTTGCCAATAGCCAGGGAGGTCAGGGAGAACAGAGCATCTCTTTTTGGTCTTTGCTGGCCTCGTTAGAGACCCAGATGCACAATGCAATCCTTCTGATATGAAATAAAGGGAATGAGGTAAACCTATAGCTTGGTGGTGTCCTTATTCCATGATTTCTCTTCCTTTTAAAAGAGAATGGAGTCATTTCTGGTTCTGTCACTCTTTGGCTGAAAGAGTTGTTGGGCAAAGTCAGTGACCAGATCTATCTCTTTGTTATTCCAGTATAAAATGGAGGTAATTCATATTACTGTAAATAAAAAGCAATTATTACTATGGCATGCAACTATAATTTGCCACAATTTCTATATCAAAATGCAGATATATATATATACATATATATATATAAAACCAGACCTCCAAGGAACCATTATGTATAATCTAACAACTTCTTCACTTCCCATATCAGAATAACTATTTGCCATCTAAATCACTTAAAGTTAACCACTCTTAACCTAGATTTATAACATTATACTTGTATGTGTTTACACATGCCCATATTTTCAGGGTCTTTGGCTCTTTTCACCCACTTCATTCCTCAAGCAACCAGAGGTGTGAGTGAGCACATTAAAAACTTCTACAGTCATGAACAATGCAGTTCTAATTATAGGGATGTGCCACACTGTAGTCAATCTCTCAGCAGTTCTAATTATAAGACATCATCAGGTTAAATTAATAAATAATGAAAGTTAATTTAGGAGAACTTCTGCAAAAATGTAAATGACATTTTTACATACAAGTGGAATTTGTAGTTAAACTGAAAAACGTCATACAATAACTTCACAGTTGCATGCACAAGTCTGTGAATTCTCTGCTTTGATCTTTTCCCTCAGATGTACTGGCAGATCATGTAGGCTGTCAAATGGACATGCTAATTATGCATTTACAAAATTTTCTGCGCTTAGTAACAGATATAAACTCAAATCAAACCATACCCCACTCCCTTTGAGACATGGACAGGAGTGCTTTGTCCTTTACCTGTGTAATTATTCTTCCTGGTCACCTCCTGACCATTTCACTTCTCTCTATTTTAAGACCTGTGTACCTCAATCATACAAAAGAGACTTAAAGTTTTCTCATCATAAAAGCAGACTATTATAATTGTGAAAAAATTTCTGCATTTTTTCCACCTCCCACGAAAGCTTAGATGGTTTTCTCTATTCTTGACTTGTACTCTCCCAAAAAATCAACTTGAATTGTTTTATTTTCTGTCTTTGTAATGCTTTTATGAAAGACAAAATGCCTAATAGACAAGGTTCTCTGATGTGTGAATAATTTTATAATTTCATTTTCTTTTAATGGAGTTTGACACCTACTAGATGGATTCCTGAATCCAGACCATAGAAGGGAAATGTAAGATGTTCAAAAGTGACTAATGACAGGGAATCTGCAATCTAACCTCTCAAACTTTATTTTGATATTTTCCTGTCTTTATTTGGTGTCTCTCCAACCATATGTTCACTTTTCAAGTTCTGGTCAAATGGGCAAAATAGGTTCCTATTTGTAGATCAGTGTTGAACAGCAGCCTTGAGTTTGATTTCATAAACAGGCATAAAAAAAATATTCACTTATAAAGTACACAAGACTTCAAGCTGCAAAAATTCCTTAACTTCAATTTACTGCAGCTTTTCCTGGGATCCATCCTGATACTATTAGGGTTGTCAGCAGCACAGGATATGAGCTTGGAGTTGATCACAGCTTCAGAAGTGTCCAATGGTTTAATAACAAAGCATTAAATGATAGAAATCCATTCTTTTTTTTCCTCCTTAGAAGTTATCAGAGGAATAAGGGTGAAACAGTGGGTAAAAAAATTTAAAGTACACCCTTGTGTTTCTCACTTAGCAATGGCCAGCCTTGAAAAAATAGGTGTCTGTTGAATGACTCTTTCTGAATATGGAACTTTTTGTGCCTGAGAATTCCCGTGCTCGTGACAGTGGAATGGAGTAGCCATTAGGAAATAAGCACATTTATCTTCATCTCAATTTTATCTCCTCTTGTGTATTCCTGAAGCTCCTCAAATCATGACAGACAGACTCTGCAGCTGTTTGCTGCTGCTGTCAGCTCCGTCACTACGGCGAGATCAAAGCGGACTTTTAGTTCCAGATAAACACTTCCTGCTCTAACACATTTCACAGGGAGAGAAAAGAGGCTCCACCACCAGCCCCACCTGGCTCTGCCACTGCCTTCCCTAAAAGTCATGGCTGGTGTCTCCTGGAGGAATTCTTCTTTCCAGCAAGCCCCTTTTTGATTCCCACAGGTACCTCGTCGCACCTCTCCTTTCGTTCCTACCCATCCCGCTCCTTCCAGAGTGGGACATTAAATTTAAGGACTTGGAAAATCCACTGGAAAATCTTTTGTCCCAGCTTGGAAAATAGGGGATCTCAAATAGCAGCAGCTGAAAAAGAAAAGTTGAAGAACAGTTTTTTGCTACATTATGACTGCAGTTTCCTAAACAATTCCACAGTTTCCATGGGACCTAATTTAGAGTTCCTCAATATTTCAAACTGACTATAGTAAACAGCCAGCAATAAAAAATTCATTAATCACATACACTGGTAATTTGCATTAAAGGTGAAGGATGCCTGACTGACTCATTGGAAATTAACTGCAAGATTATCAAAAAATTTTGCTGGGTCTAAATTAATGCATAAACCAGGGTGGGGATGAGATAGGAGAGGAAGAAGAGGATGGAAAAAATATATTTTCTTGAATAAGTACATATTATTATTATTATTATTATTATTATTATTATTATTATTATTATTATTATTATTTACTTACTTTCACACAGATTTTCAAGACTTCAGCCTAGTCATTACCATTTTATCTCTTCTGTAGATACAGACATTTGTGTAGACATTTTCTCCTGTCCACAGAGTTGTTGAGTGTTTTTAAGACTGGGAACTTCATGAGAGATTTGATTTCTACCTGTTCTGGCACAATTTTTTTTTTAATAGCTTGACTTTCAGAATCATCCTGTAGGATTTCTTGGCATCAGTCATAAGTGTAGGTTTCTGAAAGTTATGTCTGTTAGCTCTGAACTCTTTTCATCTCTTTTATTGAAGACAAAAATGGACCAAACAGGGTGCAATATAGAGAGTTTGGTCCTAGCTCATCAGCATACAACAGATTTAGACCACAATCGCCTTTCCTGAAATTAAATGCCTGAAATTAAAAAATAGGTTAATTTGATATAAGACTTAAAAGTTAACAGTAAATGAAAGCAAAATTAAAATTTTGTAATTTAGTTTATTTCTTCTTTACTGCTTGGAATAATTTTACATTTCTCTCACCCCCTCTAAATTCAAATTAATATTTATATCTTCTTCTTTGAAAATTTTACAAAATTAATACAAATTACGTGTCAGGTGCATGTATTTTTTTTTTCTTTTAATCTAGTAAACATTGAAGATTAAAGAAGTGACAGCAAATGGTGACATAGGTGTTAATTTATTTCTGGAGTGTGTGTGAGGGTGTCTACACAAGTATGAAATGCAGCTTATTATCTAAACCTGGCAGGGGGAGCTATTACACTTCAGTAACATTTGTAAGCCCAACTTGCTGAGAATGCAAGCCAGATACTTTCCTACTCCTTTGAAAAACTAAAAGAGATGATATAATCAAGGCAGACAATACTTAAATATACTTTTCTTACCTCATACATCTTCCCTTTGTGCCCTTAAAGGAATCCTGCTCTCTCCGAATGGAAATTCTCATTTAATTTCCAGTCTTGTGGTTCAGCAAAATTAGAAATGTGCTTTCCCAGGGTTGGTTAGATGCACATCTGGCCTCAGAGCAGCAGGTAAAATCCCCTCTGTGTTCTAGCCTGTACATTGCCTAGCTTATTTCATTTGGAATTAACAGCTATAAAAAGAATAAAGTATTTGGAATAGTTTGTTATGAGCCAGGATGTATATTAAAAATAAAAATTTAAAGGCAATCAGTAAATACTGTGTTTTTTCCAAACATTGAACTTTGGGAGCTAGAACTGCACTGATAATAGTCCCTTGAACAGGAATATTTTGGAGGAAAACTTTGCAGGGTGGATCACATTTAACACACAATATTCATTCATGCAGGGGTTGGTGCTGAGCTCCTCACAAAGATGGAAACCCAGCCCAACTTCAGAGGTGCCAGATGGCTTTGGTGAGAGTGAGTGAGAGTCACAGACTGCAAAATCAGACAAACATTTAGAATTTGTATCCTTGACTTCTGCTTCTCATATTTAAAGCTCTTGTGTTAAAGAGGGATTCAAACAACACCAGAAATGAGAAGTGTTTTCTAGGTAAAGGGGGAAATAGGAGAATTCACTCTTCCTCACTCTGGAATTATGACAACCAATTCTATTCTGGTTCAGATCAGCCTTTACAAGAAAACCCCATGCAAAACAGAAAATAAATGAAGATGCTGTTTGTTCTTCTTCCCACTGGCCATCTCCATTCTTTGATTTCAGTAATTTTTTGTTTGTTTTTTACTAGCCAATCCTAGCAAAATGAACAATAACAGCAAACTTTGCCTTGTGGCTGCTCACTAATATTATTTCCTTGCCTATAAATCATATTGTTTATGAGCAGCACCTGGTCAGAGTGTCTACCAAATGACAGCCAAATTTTTTTTCCTCTTCCTCTTAAGCTGCTAAAGTTTAGAAAAGTGACTGGTTTAGTCCCTGTTTGGACTGTTTGAGGGAGTGGATTGAATTTTCCAGACTGAAAACTGAACCAACAGTACACAACTTGTACAGTCCTCTTGGAGCAGGGCATGGAAAGGACAGAACTGGAAAGATTTCTCATATCCAAGGGTGTCCTTACAACTTTTTAGGCTACAGAAACATCCTGCCTCTCACTTGCATCTCACCTGGCAAGAAAAATCCTGATATTGGAGCAAATCCTGGAGTTGAGGTAATTTTTTTCATTCACTTTCTCCATCTTTTTTTGCCCAAAGAGTTAGACATGATTTTTTTCTGCCTATTCTTTACATCAGCACGAGCAAACACCTTTCCAAAAACCTTAATAGCAGACAGCTGGAGCCCAAACACCTGCACAGGAGTTCCTAACAGCAATTTCACCCTGTGCTTTCTGCTCCAAAACACCAGACCCAAAGCAGCTCTGGAGCACAGGAAGAAATAGTCCATAACCTGCACAGCCAACATTTAGAAGCACTTCCTCAAACTTGAAAAAGTTACTTTTATTTTAGAAGAAAGCAGAGATCAACACCTAATCCCTTGACCACAGGTGCCAGGGCTTTAAGAAGAACAACAAATATCACAACAGTCCCAAAGAAAACAGTGAGAGCTGGCATTGCTGCTGTTGGAAATTTGAATTTGTGAACAAAGTTCAGGCTAGCTATTGGTTTCAGTCTCATTTTGCATTCAGGGCAGTGTTGATTTTTGAGTTCTTCTGTGGTGTGACCTAAATCATTTTTATCCCACTATTCAGGATGATTTTCCCTCTGATTCAGGCTGTAAGCTTTGTGCATCTGTACTCAGTTCAGTTTGGTTCCCTAAGATCAGGCAAGGGATTGGCAATCTCCAGATATCACAATTATCATTTGTATACAACAAACACAGAAAAATCTGTGTGCTGCTGTATGATGGCTGTACAAAGCTGAAAATCTGACTGCAAATTTGCATTTAGGTGAGACACACACATTTTAGACTTGGGGCTGCTCTGTTTTCCAACAACTTTGATTTCAAATAAAGTTGGGCTGCTGTTAATAATGCTAGACCAGGGATCAGGGGAATTGATGTTATTACCAGTTCTATATTGGCCCAAGAAACAAACCTGTAGAGGCAATTTTATTCCTTTGTACCCTCTTTCTAGTCCAATTTTACTATTTTAAAATGTAAATTAAAGATTATTGCTGACTCCAAGACAAGGATATGTCTGTGGAGCTAAACCTGATAAACACAGTAAATTAAGATGTGGGTGTGCAAGTGAAGCATTTGTACAAAATTGTACCAAATATGCCCACTTGAATTTGGGAATTCCAAGCCTAATTGACAGATATATATTTTACTCCAAGTCTATTAACCTTTTCTTTTCTTGTAAAGAATAATAATAATGGCCTGTTGGTGTTGTTTTGGTAAAGATCCTTTGAATAAAATGTTGACTTAAAAAACAGGAATATTGATTCTTGTTGAAAATATAGAGGGTTTGGATATGGGTTTTTCTACACAGGGTCCCTGTAGTGCATGTTGCCATAAAGCACAAAATGTTGCTGGCTGGGAAATTATCTAAAACAAAAAAAGCAAAGGTGCCAATAGAAGAGCCCAACAGTTTCTGTCATTTCATGCAGAGAAGTAACAGCTTCTTAAAAAGGTTTTTTTTTTTTTTTTTTTTTAAGTCTGAGTATTTCTCTGACCCACCCTAATTTGAGGCTAACCCTAAAATATGGGTCAGGTGGGCAGCTGGAGCTTGAGTGCCCCCTTAGCAGAGGGGCTGTTGGTTGCTGTGCTCTCTTCACTCTTGTGAGTACCCCAATTTTTTTTATATTTCAGCTTTTTTGTATCTAATAGGGAATATATTCTCTAAAAAGGGAAAAGATATAAAGTCAAATTTTCAAGGATTGGATTGATTTTTGAAGTGCAAGGCCCCTTGAAAGGCATTTGTGGGAGAGGGCAGTTTCCTTTTGTGATGTTCATGTTGGGATGAAAAATTATGTTTGAGGCTTTGTGGGACAGCTGCTAAGACTGAGAGTCATTTGAAACTGAGAAAAGAGGAAATAATGAGCAAAAAGTGGCCTGAGTTCAAAACAGAGTAATAGTTTGTTTGCTGGGGAGGAGGGTGATGGTGTCACCTTGAATTAACTCAAGGAAAGAGAAAAGAAGGAAAGAAAAGAAAGAAAATCCATGCTGCTGAGAGTAGAGTGCCTTCCCAGGGCAGAACATCATTTATGTTTGGTACCTCTAACACCTGAAGTCTGAAAAGTTGGGATTTAATAAAACAATACAAGAAGTAACTGCAATATTCAGAAGTGATTATGATGGCAGCAGGGTTGCAGGAGAGGAAAACTCAAGACAGCTTTCTGGAGGCACCAGTAGGTCTTTACAGACAGAAGCACCACGGGTTTTTTCCATTTATTTTTTTGAATTTGCTGGCAGTTTCTTTGTTAATTTTTCTTCTCACTTGAGGCCTTTCTGCTAATAGCATAGAAAGCAAAGTTTTTTGGGAAGGAGTGTCAGCTGCTCCATATGTTTGGGTAATTTTTGTCCCAAACTGTTCTGTACTGTTGCATTGTGCCCTGCAAGGTGCACCACAGTCCCCTGAGTGACAATTGCATTGCAGTGATGATTACCCACATGCCTGGGGCCTCTGGGTCTTGTGCTTGGATTTATGTGGCAAAATAAATCTTCCTAGATCTTTATTACTTTGTCAAAAGTATTTGTAATCAATCTTGTGAGCAACCATGACAAACCTTAAGTATCCTACTTTTTAATTTTATTTTTTTTTTAAAGTGAGGTCCCAAATTTAAAATTGATTCCTTTTGATAGGGCACCTTCCTACCTTGCAGGAAGGTTAATGATTAGCCTGGGATGACCACGGTGTTTGAGAATCAATAGTAACTCCTTTACTCTTATTAGCAATAAGGAACTTGCTGTTCCAGAACAAGAGATGCTCAGCTGCACATTTTAGCATCACTGCCTCGTGCATGGGGGCCCCAAAGCATGGGATGTGAAAGTAAAGTGTGTCTGATTAATGATGACTGGGTTGAGTTCATCTGATGGCTCTCAAAGCTACCATCTCCCTATTATCTCCTGATTAATGTCAGGCATCAAATTCACAGCAGCTGACGATGGCTGTCCATGCCAGGCTTTATCTGTGCTGTGAGATGGCAGTCTCATTCAGGTTGTATCAGCCTGCAGTGAGAATTATTGCATCATTTCTGCAGCTCTGGTGGGTATCCTGAGTGGGATGTCTCAAAGTTATGCACCCAAGTTTGAGCCAGTCACCTCAGGCTCCCTTAGTGCTCCCAGAAATACAATAAATATCTCCAGAGTGGGATTTTTCTGACCTGTTTTAGCCACCCCCATCCCAGGATAAGATAAATTGCTCTCTGGAGATACCTGTTTCTCTCTGCTGATGATAACCAGGGATGAGGGTACCTGCCTCAGAGCCTGGGCAGATGGTGACTAAATTACAGCAAATGAATCACACCTTTGCTATCATTCATGAGGAGTAAAGCAGGATCAGCCTCTTCCTTTGTGAGGCAGGGGGAAGGAGGGGAAGCAAGAACAGGTAATTAACCTAGCTCCATGTACAGTGAGAGGGCTTCAGTGCTGGCAAATAAAAAGGTGAGGAGTTTGTTTCACTAAAGAGTGTGGGTAAGGTTTCCAGATCAGCACTAGCCTAATCAGAAGTAATAATTAAAGACAGGAAAGGTAACAAAAGGCAGAGTCTTGCCCAAACAATTCATTTTCCTCCCAAAGCACCCACCAGTCATGTGTGAAGGGAGCCCCTCCAGCTCTGATAACCAAAATTGATGATTATATTTATTTTATTTTGTTACTTATCTGTTGTTCTTTTCACAAAACTTTTAAACCTCTTCAGAAATGGGGGTGAATAGTTTTGTCCTCAATATATAGAGGGTAAAACTGAAGCATGGTGTGGCTCTAATGTGTCAGAGATTAGATTATATCATTAATCAATACTGAAGCTGAAATGGCAGCTCAAACATTTTAATCCCTGTCATTAGACCTAAGCACCAACTCGTGCTGCTTTTATCTTTCCTCTCTCTACATTGTCAAATGCATAACATGAGCTTGCTCCTGTGGTTTTTTAAATGGCATTTTGGAATGGTTTCTAAACTTTTTGGAGGCTCGAGTTTGTTTGGGTTTTGGTTTCTTATGATTATTTTTTGTTTTGGTTTATTTGGGATTTTTTTGTGAAGGCCGTGAAACAAATTCAGCTTCAATTTTCAGAAGAGCTGCTAGAGAAGACAATCTAAGTTTAATCAGTTCTGTACAGAGAACTCTGGAACTTCTCTGAAGTGCAGCTATGTTGTGTACAGTTAGAAAAAGCTACAGAAAAAAATATACTTGCGTTATTTTTTTCTGCTGGTTCCTTTAAAAACCAAAAAATCTAGTCACATTTTAGAAATATGAGTTCCAAGATGCACCTGGGTATCCTTTTGTGCTTGTATTGCAAACAGGAGACATTAATGTGTGATTCCTAGAGCTGGTGGGAGAGAGCACATCAAGGCAAGGTGTGCACAACCTGAATTTCTTGTGCAGCTTGTTCTGGCACTTGTGTTGTGTTGGGCTCTAGGAAAGCACCCAAAGGTACATCCACCAATAGCCTAAAATTCAGTGATGAAATGTATTAAAAACATGAAATCAGGCCAGAAATATTGAGACTTAATGTAAAGTGCAAATATAATTAAAAGGACAAGAAATGTAAACGTAATTAGAAGGGCAAGAATTTTTACAATTAAATTAAAGAACTGAAAGCACTTCTGTCTCAAACAAAATAATTTCATTTCAAACCCTAAATATGAAATTTGGTAGTTCTGCCTGAAATTTTGAAGGGAAGTCTGTACAAGGTGACACCTGATGAGTGTTTCAGGGAAGCAGGATTTCAGTGTTTCAGGATTTCTCTCTGGTTTTATTTCAGTGCTGCAGAAATAAAAATGAATGAAATAGAATCCACTTGCAGTTCTAATTTTAAAATGCCATGAAATGTGACAGGCACAGCTCCTGGACAGGGGCCTGGGCAGCAGAGCTCCATGAAGGGCTGTGCAATGACTCTTGCAGAGCACCAGTGACTTTAATTGCTCGTACTACAGCGATTCCACAGCACCATGGCTGGGCACCAGAAATCCAGGTCACCACAGGACAAACCCTCATGCTCTGGGCTAATATGGGGGCAGGCTGTGGTCTTGCTGAGATGGTTTTAAGGAATAGGTGTCAAACCTAGAAGGGTTTTCTTGAAATCAGGAATATTTCCGTTTTTTTACAGCTCTTGAGGTCCCTGTTGAGTCACTTTCTAAGCCAATGAGCTGATTATCCCCAAATACATTAGCAGGAACAGCATTTTGTGTTCTGATTCCATGAGATCCTAACTGCATTTGAAATCATTAAATATGCTCAATGTTTTTTAAAAAAGGACTAAGCCCTTTATTTTATTATTTTCTATTTTATTTTTAGTAGGCATTATCTTCATAGAGAGAATTCTTAAAAACATCATAGTTTCCCTTGTGATAGTGAGGAAAACTTTTTTAAAGAGTTTGATTTTCATTCTAAATTAAACATCAAAATGAGGAAAAAAAAAGGATCATGTTTTTATTTTTTTAAATAGACAGATGAAAGATTTTGTTATTAATAATTGACATGAAAGCCTTTCGTCTTGAACACTGGTGTATGTAAACCTCAATAAAATCCTAAAAGTGCTTTTGTAGAACAAGAACAGTCACAAAAATCTGAATAAAGCCACCTTTTCAAAGAACATGATGAGAAAGGGGAAAACTCTTAGATGTGCAGAGCAACACATTTTACATTCATGCCCTAGTTATTAGGGAGCTTTGAAGTATTCACTGTTATTGAATACAGTGTGCACTGTGATTCACTTGGTGCCTTCATGTGGAGCTGAAAAGTTCTAGCCCAAGTGCTTGGGCTGTTTTGTGAGCATGAGAATCTGGATGGGAGGGGAAAATTGGTGTTCTTGTCTAAATCTCATGTAGAGCTGAAGGTCTGACCTTGGGAATTGTCTTAGCAAAGCTTACATGAAACTAAAATAATAAACAGTTGGAGAAGGGTGGGTCAGGAAAAGAGGTTTTATTTTTTTATCTTTGCACCAAAGACCTAAAAACATAATCCAAAGGATAATATGAAAGCAGTTTATAGTGTTAAACTAGAAGATGGTAGAAATGGAAGACTGTCTACAGAACAAACAATTTTTCTTCTAATCCAGCAAAATTCCGTTGAAACAAGATGAGTTATCTGCACTTGGGGCAATTTTAGGGGTTGGTTTTGGACCATAAATCAGGACTGCCTTCAACCCAGTAAGACAAAACAGGACTTGAAAATCCTGGATTTCTGGGTTAGAAAAAAACCTCTGGATTTCTGGATTAGAAAAAAACCTCTGGATTTCTGGATTAGAAAAAAACCTCTGGGTTTCTGGATTAGAAAAAAACCTCTGGGTTTCTGGATTAGAAAAAAACCTCTGGGTTTCTGGATTAGAAAAAAACCTCTGGGTTTCTTGATTAGTTGTTCCCTTCTCCTTGGGAAGTAGGGATGCTGCATTATCACATTTGAGAAAGCAACAGTAAGAAACTCATCACTGACCCAACCCTGCTGGTTTTTTTTCATGTTCATCTCTGAAATTTTCCACTGGAGCCTGGACACCATTGAGTAGCTGTCCATTAGCTGAACATTTCTTGGAGCTGGGGTCTATCCCCTGCTGGCTCCTTCAAGCCTGTCCCCACACTATGCTCTAAAGCATCCCAGATAGGATCAGCTTCAGGAGCTGGCAGCAGCATTTGCTGCTCTGCCTCTCTTCCTCTCTATCTGTGCACAAACCCTCTCCCTGCCAGGTGTTCCAGAGCTTGCCAGCACAGGATTGATGTGCTCATGTGTTTGTGTGGATGCACTTTCTGCTGGGCTGAGATTATTGCATTTGTTTTTTCACTGAGTAAATGTCAGGCTGTTGATTCTTGCTCGATTCCAACTGGTGCCCCCAAGTAGAAATGTGTGCAGCCCATAACAAACCCTGTGGACCTTCTGGGCAGTGTGGTGTCTGTTTTACTGCATTTCTACCCTCCAAATTGCTCATGATTTATTTAACATCAGTGTCTGTGCAATGCTCTGGAAGCAGTGTCTGTGGAAGGGAACCTAATGGAGCAACCATTTGTCTTCAGAGGACCTGCAAGTAGCAATAGTTTAACCTGCAATGGAAAGAGTTATCCTAAATATAAATGGCCATTCAGCAGGCTTGTGCTGTTCTTAACCTTCCCAAAAACAGTCTTTCATTTCCCTTTCCCCCCAAAATTCCCTTTTCCCCCCAAAATTCCCTTTTCCCCCCAAAATTCCCTTTTCCCCCCAAAATTCCCTTTTCCCCCCAAAATTCCCTTTTCCCCCCAAAATTCCCTTTTCCCCCCAAAATTCCCTTTTCCCCCCAAAATTCCCTTCCCCCCCCAAGCAGTGTAGAAAAAAAACCCCATTTTTTTCATTCCACTGTCTCTACCCTTGGACAAGACAGGAGGGTTGGGTCACAGTCTTTTGACCAGAATTCATATTTGAGCCCCTGTAGTACAAATGGCAGCACAATGTTCCTCCACTCTGGGATTGCCCTAATTTATTCAAAATAATGAACAGACAGCTCAGTTTTAGGGTGCAGGAACAGATTATTTCTTTTGGTAATCAGTTTATAACTGGATTCTCATAGACATAATAAAATAGCTTCTTAGTTATTTCCCAGTTATCCATAGTCATTTCTCAAGCAATGCCTTTGATTTGTTGCAAGCCTGGAGGGAAAGAAACTGACCCTCCAGCTTTGGCAATTATTTATCCTGGGAAACTGGGATACTTTTTTTTTTTTTTTTTTTCCTTCACTGTGGTCTTAAACACATTAAGCAAAATGAAGCATGTATTTTTAAAGCCATTTGAATGATTGTGATAAGTAACTGAAGCAACCATAATTCTTTCTAAGAGCATTGTGATTTCTAGAGGGTTTGCTAGACCCAAAGCACAGGGAGTATCTGAATGCTCCCACAATATTTTTATAAAGGAATTTTATCAGAAAAGCAAAAAACCTTCTTGGTATACCTTGCTCAACCTTGGGAGCTGGAGTTTGCTGCACAGGTTCTCAGGTGGCACTCAAGTGGGAAGAAATTTAAGAGGAAGAGATTGTTTGTAAAACTTCAAATTTTTTATTTAGACATTGAGTGCCCCTGGACATGATTTTATATCAGTGAGCTTTTGGCACTTCAACAGGCTGGTCCTACAGTGGTGACACAAAAGTTGGGAACTCCTTTATCCTTCTGGGTTTTTTTTAAACTATTTATTTTTATTTAAGGATTGTTTTAGACAGTGGTTTCAGAGTAATAGAGCAGAGCCAATCAAATACCTGTATATACACACCTGAGCATATCAGGAGTGACAGAGTGGGACAACTAAAAATTCAGATGGGGTGGTGTCTGTGCCTTTCCTTAGAATGAGCTCCCAAAAAACCCCGTGATTTATTTCTAGTACAATTAGAACAAACAGCTCTTGCCTTTTTAATAAAGATAAATCTGCTAGGTGAGATTTCAGGGAAAAAAAAAAAAAAGCATCAACACTCATTTGATCATTGTCAAACACAGTTTTAACTTGTGGCAGAGTGTACCAAAAGAAGAAAACTTGGGTGGAAGGCTTTCTCTATCTAGAAGAGGTAATCAATTCTAATGAGTAGATGGCTACTTTGCATCCTTTTTTTTTTCCCCCTCTTTTGTAGATTATCTGTGCCTTCCAGATGGTAAATATTTTTAGTTCCTATTTTTGTCCTTATTTCAAAAGAGATTTGGAGATCTCAGAGGAAGCATGTTCATTTTCCATTATGCCAGTTTAAAGCCTCTAATGAAGTTTGAGAGCAGGATTTGGCCCATAAAACATATTTTTGTCTATGATACATATTGCACAACCCCCCAAGGAACTGCAATAAATGCACTTATTGAACTGCTGTAACACTAAAATATGCTGCTGGGCCCTTTGGTTTTTTCTATGCTGGGAGGTTTCTGAGAATTGTTGTTTACATCAGCACTTGTACAAATGAGAAACCAAATCATTAATTTATAAAATGGCATCTGGAAGTCTTAATTTCTGATTGATCTATCTCCCTCTGGATTTTCCATGTCATCCAGCACCATAGCTTTTGAGCATAATGTAGCTTAAGTAGGTTAATATTCCATGAATCAGAGAACCTTTCAGGGAGGTTTCCACCCTGAAAAAGTCTTCACTTCAACTGAAGAATTAAAATTGTTTTTTCTTAGCTTTCAAGCATATCTAAAAAAAGAAAAAAAAATTGCCAGGTGGATTGGAGCAGTTCCTAGGAGTGGCTGTGGGTGGATGTCCCTTTGCAGAGTGACTGCAGGGGCTCCAGGGGAACACAGGCTCCTGCTGCCAGTGGAGGAGCATCACAAGCTCAGAGACCAAGGCAGGGAAGGGGATTTGGGCAGGCTGCCCATGCTGACCCCTTTTAATTCTGCACCCCATTTAGTGCCTTCCACCCCTTGTCTGCTCAGGCCTTTTCTGGGTAAGGTCACAGCAGTATTTTTCACTTTGCCACCCCATCCATGTTATATTTTCTATGCTGGGACTCTGTGTGTGTGTGTGTGTTTGAAGCCTGACTCCATTCCTGAGCTTTGGTGTGGGCTGTTGGCTGTGCCCAGATGCCCAGGCTGGTCTCAGGAGGAAGGCAGCAGGTGTAAATTCTGTAAATTTCACAAGCTGAGTGGTAGAGGCAGTCCTGGACCCCTCTTCTTAAGGAAAATCAGCTGAAAGCAGAGTTTGCTTCCTCAGGAGGATGAGCAGCCCTGGAGTGGGGCACCCCACACTTGTGCCATGCTCCTGAGCAGCCCTGGGTGATTTTCCCTGGGTGTGAAGTGACATGGGCAGTCAGGGGGGAATGCTGAGCCCCCTGCAGCTCTGGCAGCTGCCCCAGGAGGCTGGAGCAGTGCCCCAGAGCAGTGGCAGGGCCCCTCTCCTCCCTCTTCCAACAGGGCAAGTGCTGGTCCTCGTTGGATGGGGCTGCTGGGTGTGTCCTGCCAGGAGCTGAGCTGTGATTCACTTGATTCAGTCCTCCTTAGAGGCTCTGAAACAGAGGATGTGGCAGCCCAAAAATAGGAGATGAATTCAGGCAAGCCAAGGTGCAGGTGCAGGCTACTCTGGGCTAGTCTGCTCTGTTGTTCCCCCTCCTCACAGGCACACCTAATGTATTACATTTCTCTTTCAAAACCATCTTCTGATGAAGCCTTAACCTCTTTTCCCCTCTGGCATTTCCAAATATGAGGGTTTTTCTCTTAATCTTAGATGTATGACCTGGAACTGTGTACATTACACATCTTTTCTGTGACTGAAGTCCTCGAGGAGACCTGAGCTCTGTCTGCATCAGCAAATAGCACAGGCTGCTCCACCCAGCAAATCTGCTCCTGCCTCACTGTGCTGAGGGCCCCTGTGTTCCAAGGTTTTGGACAAGGAAAGCAAAGAGGAGCTCCTTTTATCCCTAGCCTGGTCCTGAGAGGCAAAAACCCCACCAACAACTGGGCTGACTCCTCAAATGTTCACTTGCAGGGAGAGTTCCTGCTCCAAACACTGCATGGCTGCATTTGCATTAGGGTTTCTTTGGGTCCTCCTCTATATTGACAGTATTTTCTGAATTATGTGATTCTTGGGAAACTTCAGCAGGCCTCTGTAGTGTGTGTCAGGGCATTGAATGAAAATAAAGCTTGTTACAGGGGCAGCCACTGATAAAGTGTTTTCAGACGTCCCTCTGGCCTGGCACTCAGACCTGCCAGCCCTGCTGGCTCTTGTATCTGTGTAGGACCAGCTGTCTGACTGCTAACTGTGCAATTCCAGCCCTCATCCCCTCCCTTTTAACCAGGAATGCCATGTGTAACACAAACCCCAGAGCTTTTCTCAACACCAAAGAGATTAAACCTGCCGTGTCGCCCTTGTCTGGAAAATTGTATCAAAGGAGGATGTCAAGTTTGTCAACTCCTACCTTTAGCAAACCTGTGTTGCATTTTATCTTACTCTCTATCTGTGTCACTGCGTTCTTATTTTGCAATTCTCTTGTCAACATTTCCCACTGTGGATTTCTTTCCTGAAGCTTTCTGTGCTAGTCAGGTCAGGTGGAGCACTGAGGGAGAAGAGCTGCTCACTTCTTCCCCAGGCTTTAAATGCAGCTGATGCCAGAGTGGCTGATGGGCTAGCATGCCACCTGACCTTAGATATTTCTTTGAAGCATCAAGAAATAATTTGTGACCTCCTGTCCTTTTATTTTTACATAACATGAGCTGGTGTTTTAACATGAGTGCATCCAGCTCATTTGTTTTTCTCCTGCTTCAGCTCTCTCTAAGTTTACCACTTTTTTCTTTTTTAGCTCACTTTTCTTTTTTTAGTTCATTTTTTTCTTTTTTAGCTATCCCACCTTTGCCAACAGGTTTGCCAACCTGTTTTATCAAAAAACAAAGTTTAGTTTATGAGAACTCCCTACAGGTTTGGTTTTTTTTTCCAGTTTCTGCTCCTTCTTTACAGAGCAGCAGCTTTTCCTTTTGGCTTCATATAAGTGAAGAATCATTTATGATTTATTTCCATTACTTGGCAGCCTGTTGGACTCAGGTTGTTCTCACTTAATCCACATTGTCAGCTATGAACACAGCCTTCTTCCCAATAAATACCTCCTTCTTCTCCTTGAAAGCTTTGTTTCCTTAAAACACTGCTGCCAATCCTGTTGTGCTCAGAGCCCTCCCCTTTAATTCTTCCCTTGTGCAAAACACAAATTCTGCCCAATTTGTGTGCTTTTGGGGCTACAAGTAGAGAAAGTTTATGCACTCTGTAATTTCTCACCTTTTCAGTCCAGATTTTGCTTACTAGCTCAACCTTCTCAATCTTTTGAAACCAGAAACCTTAATTATGCATCAGGGAGGGAGGAGTGTCTGCTTCTTCCATTCAATGTGTGTTTAATTAGTTTATTATCACTCAAGCCACACTTATTTTCTAAATAATTTTGTAACTTCTTAAAAAAAAAAGTATAAATAGCATCACCTGCTGTTAGTTTCAGGGATTTTCTGACTCTCCAATGTCTTCTGGAAGTTTCTGTAATTAGCCCAGCTTATTAAGTTATTCAGCACTATAATTTTGTATCTTTTAAGGAAAACTAGGAGATGCAGCAGACCCTCAGAACCAACTGTTTTTTCTATCCCCCTGCTCAGTGTTTTTATGACCTGAAATAATTTGTTGTTACTGGAGCAAATTTGTACAGATGTATCCACAGGAAACAAAAATAGTAAACAAGTTGTTCTGCCTTTAGGAACAAATGATATTTAAATCTTTCCTGTGTTTGAGACCTGCAAAGTGGACCTAACAGGGGAAAATGTGTTGAAAAGCTAAAAAACTATTTTCATTTTATCACCTAATAAGGAAAACAAAATCTAGTTGGGTTCTTTGATATTTGCAGCAGTCTGCACAAGAAGATGGTAAAAAAAGACCTCTGAAAAATTATACATGTACATAATAAACTTTATTTCATCATCTTTATAAAGGGTTCAAGACATACACTTGTTGAGCAAGATAATTTGTCGTGCTTTAAGAAACACATGTCAAGTAACTGTTAAAAAGAAAACAGGTGAGGCCCAGAAAGAAGTGAAATGCAGACCCCAAGTGCCTGAGCCTCCTGGCTGTATTCTAGAACCAGAACACATTTCTGTGCTCCTTTGATTTTCATTTGCACCTCAAAGAGGCACTAACACTCCTCTGCAAAAGAGAGTGACCATTCAGCTCAGATTCATACAATCAGCCTTTTTTTATTTTTCTTGAACTGTTGAAGAGGGATACAAAGAAACCAGAAAAGAGTGTGTTTGAAAAAGCAAACAAACATAAGTTATGGCTATTTATACTGTTTTTTTTATTATTATTATTTTAATTGCATAAAGACACAGCAAGCTAAAAAAAAATATAGTGGGAAGTTATTGTGTTGGCAGTGGTATGTGTATTTTCTAAACCAAACAATTTAAAGGCCCATTAAACAAACATCTCTCAGTCTTGACATGAGATCACAGTGCTGCTATCTGCTTTTTAAAGTCTGATTTACAGCAGAAGGTGCAGGGTGGAATAAAAATCTGTGAGAAGCTTCTGATGGGGCAGTTGTAAACATCTCCCCTGCCCTAGAGGTTTTTTATTTAGAGGTAATGGGCATGGATGTCCTTTCAGCAGCACTATTCTGCTCTGAGCAGGCTCGAGTTAGAAATCCAGATTTGTTGCATTGTTTTACAGTGATGACTGTGTGAATAACCCTGGATTCAGGTTTGCTCTTGCAGATAATATTGGCAATGATCTTATTTTTGGGATGCAGTAGGAAAGAAATGGAATGTAAGCACACACTTGTTCTCTCCATTTATCTGTGACCCAGCTGGCTGGTGAGAGCAGCACTGCAGGAGTGGCAGGAGTGTATTTGTGAGTCTGGAATAAAATAACATGCAGTGATCCTGATTTTCTTCTTCCCTGGGAAAAAGGAATAAAAAGAGCATTACAGCAGTTTGTTATCAATCATTACAACAGTTTGTTATCAATTGTTCTGCAGATAACCTCTGGTTCAAAGTATCAAGCACTGAAAGTTACCACAGGCCAGGTCAGGAGAGGCCCTTGGGGTGTGGGACCAGATGATTTGAAGGGTATGAAATATGGATAGCTACAAAAATTCCCCCTGAAATCTTTACTTTCACACCTGGACACCACTGTGCCCTGCAGGAAGGTGCAGCATCCTCGGGGGGTCCTGCTGGCTCAAGAGGAGGCCAGAATGATCTCAGCACTCCAGAAGCTCAAGGATAAAAAGCAGGCATGGTTTAAGGATTGCTCCCCTCACCCACCCAAAGGTTGGGCAGACTCTGGGCTCTCCAGCTCCTCTCTGGCATGTTTGCACTGAAGGTGAAGCTCAGACATTGCTGGGTTGGAGGCCTGAACTGGCTTGACTGTTGGCTTTGTTAAAACCAGATTTGGGAGCTCTGAGGTGTTCTGAAAATTGCTGTGCCCTGCAGGCTGAGCCCAGTGAGGTGCCTACATGCAGTGTAAATAGACCTGGAAAGCCAGGCTTAGCTCTGCTCAGCCTGGGAGAGCTGGAACCTTGCTCCTGAACTTTCTGATGCCCCTGGAGCTGCTGTGAGAATCCTGGCCTGGGCAGGAGCCAGCTCTCCCTTCCCCAGGTGTCAGATGGCTGCTCAAGCTCTAGAAAAACACCAAAGCCCTGTAAAGTTTTATTTCTTGAGAGCAGGTAGCTATGCAAAACACTGCAAGACATTAAGACAATTAATTGATTTGTTGAAAAGGTGGGAGAGAGAGGCTGGCCACAGTCCCTGGGAGCTGTCATCAGTCATGAACAGAGAAATGCAGCCCAGCAGTGAGATTCCCTCACCCTGCTGCAGCCATGCAGCTTCAACAAATTTGCTTTGGTGCTCTCCTGGTTGAGGAAGCCACTCCTGCAGCAGAGCCCTGGCAGAGGCAAGGAGATCCCACATTAATTCCTAGGTATCCACATTGGCTTTGCATCTCATTGAATGGGGAGACTGGCTGTGTTTCTTTGGGTTAGAAAATGTTTGTTTGTTTGTAGAAGCAGGTTCTGATCGAGGTCACCACCACAGAAGATGGAGGGGATTTCTTGAGGTAATTTGGAGCATGCAGTTAAACTCCTGCCACAAGACTTCTTCCCTTTTTTATTCTTCCCCTTTTCTTACTTCAGAGGGGCTGGCAGTTGCCAGCTGCTCAGTAAACAATGTCATTTTTAGCACTCCTTACTTGTTAGGTAATGCCAGCCTGCAGAGTCCTGACCTGCCCATCACAGCACTGACTGCTCCACCCTCTTCCTCTCAGGTGGAAGTTCAAAAAATTCAACCTCCATCTTCATAGTAGCAAAAAATTCAGCCTCCATCTTCATAGTAGCAAAAAATTCAGCCTCCATCTTCACAGTAGCAAAAAATTCAGCCTCCATCTTCACAGTAGCAAAAAATTCAGCCTCCATCTTCATAGTAGCAAAAAATTCAGCCTCCATCTTCATAGTAGCAAAAAATTCAGCCTCCATCTTCATAGTAGCAAAAAATTCAGCCTCCATCTCCATAGTAGCAAAAAATTCAACCTCCATCTTTGTGCTGGCAAAAAATTCAACCTCCATATTCGTACTCTTGCAACTGTTGGGCTCTGTGTAGGAACAAATAAATTCATCTATGCCCTTTTTCCTTTAATTCAGGGAACTTCTGTACCAGGAGTTATAGATGTACCCTACAAGAATATTTAAAGTTTATGTCAGAGGCAGAGCCTGTTTCATGGTGGTCTAAATTTAACCATTAAGGCAGTCTGGATTGTTAAAAAGTTGTTAACAAATACTTGCCTTAATATTTTCTTCTTTCCTGTTGTTTTTTTTTTTTTTTTTCCAGTTACAGATTTCAATATCACTGTTCTAGTCAGGATCACACAAGATTTTAGGCCAACACTTCTTTTCAGTTGCTGCAGGATTACTGTGTGAATGATCCAGGTTTTGGTGTTCTTTCCCCTGGTGCTTTTGGCCAGCCCAGTCCTTTCTCTGGTGTCACAACTTCTGCTCTTTTCTTGCCTTGCTGTAAATCAATATAACTCAAGGGAAAGAACTTCTTCCCATCTCTCATTCTGGGATGTCTTCCTGTCAGGAGTTCATATCCAATATTTATCTTCAGTGCACTTGTCTTAATGTGATCCCATTACTTACAGAGATAAGCCAAGCAGTCATTTTCAATTTATTATTATTAGGAATAGGAGAATTTCAGTGATATTAGTAATTCCACTCCTAGTTCAGGACTTGACTGTGCTAGAAATTATGCAACCACCCTCAATGCAGTCCTCTAATATTAATGTTCCTGAAAAGAGCTTGAGTCCCTAAAAAGAAAAGAATGTTGAGTTTTGCTACTGGCAGAGTAGGGGGATAGCACAAGGGAAAAAAAATTATTGTTAAGATTGTTTATAACTAATTTATTAAGATTGTTACAGTCAAAAGGCTTAGCTGAGCAGCCAGGTATGTGCTCAAATCTGTGATTTTTAATTCCCTTACTGTGTGATTTTGTTATTAATGGTGTGTTTTGTGGGGAAAGGGTCAGGAGAGAGATTTGGTTTTTCTTATTGCTCTGAAAAAGGCTTCAGGGATGGGCAAGAAAAGAGAGGAAGAAACTGTATCAATCCCTCTTTGATACATTTGCTAATAAATTAAAAGCATCATTCAAGGGACACGTGGTTTGGGGGTTTTTGGTTTGTTTTTCATGGAGATGGTTGAGATTGCAGCTCTGGAGAGTTGCACTGGCAGAGCTGAGTGGGTGGGAAAGGAGCAGGAAGGGCTGGCTGGGTGTCAGTCCAGAAGTGAAGCTGTGTTTTGGGAAGCTCTTCAGCTTGTACATTTTGTTTTCCTTGCATGTAAAGCCAAACTTGTCCTGATTTCAGTTTCCAGGCTTGTTTTTCAGTGTAGCACCACAACTTTCTATTCTGCAACAGTGCACAGGGAAATGTGGTAATGATAATTTCGTCTAATCTCAAAGAAAAGGAAAACTTGAGGGGTTTATATACATTTTTTCTTTTTTCTTTTTTTTTTTTTTTTTTAGGTTTTTTGGGAGGTTGGGGGGTTTTTGTTTGTTTTTTTGGGGGGACTGTTTGGTTTTTGGGGTTGGGGTTTTTTTGTTTTTTGTTTGTTTTGAAGGGTTTTTTTGTTTTTTTTATTTTTTTTTATTTTTTTTTTTTGTTTTGGTTGGTTGGTTTGGGGATTTTTTTAGTTTTTTGTTGTTGGGGTTTTTTGTTTGGTTTTTTTGTTTTTTTTTTTTTTTTTTAGTTTTTCAGCTTTCCCCCCCATTTTACAAAGAATTTCTTAAATCTGAAGGGTAGAAATATTTCTTCACATCAAAAGCAAGAGACCCATGGCAGAACAGGACAGCATACAAGGGCTGGGTTCTCATGCTGATAAATTTTGCTCCTCCCTAGCTCTGTATCCCCACAGGCTCTACAAAAACCAAGGTCCCTCTTTCTGCTGTGTTCATGGCTGTGGGGATATTTGCTCTCTTCATCAAGCAAATGAAAAAAAATCCAAGTGGAAAGCAGGGTCCACTCATAGCTGTTGTGATTCATTATTTTTTAAAGCCTCTTTAATTTTATTTTTATTTGTTTGAGTGGAAAATTTTGCACCTGTGTCAGAGCCCCTTGGCCAGCCCCTGGATTTCAGTTCTTAATTTGATGCAATTGCCCAAAGGTCCCATCTCTAATGAGGCTGCAGTGGCTTTGGAGCAGTCCTGCCACTCATGAGGACAGCAGTAAGAACGTCTTGAAAAGTGGCTTAAACACACATTCACTTCTGATTTAAAAACCTCTTGTGTCCTTGGAAAAATTGTGACTGGTGTGTCATGTTCTAGCACAGTGTCAGCCCTTTATTCAAAGTAAGCATTGCACAGGAGTGCTGTGATGGCTTTCAGACAGCCAAATCCCTTTTTTGCTTTTTTCTGAGTTGGTTCAAATTGCCAGAGCTATTAACAAAGCAAAGAGAATGGGTTTATTTTTATATTGGAGCATAATTATGTTACCAGCCAACTGTCTAACTTATCTTGCTGGCCCTGGAAGCTGACTATAAGAAAGATTCTTATCATTGGGAATATATTTGATTTAAACCCAGAATATATAAAAACTTCACTGAAGTGTTCTTCCTCTGTGCAGTGTTAATAGAAGTGGTGTGCTTCCAGATTTTTAATGGTTATTCATCTCAACATTGGTCATTCATCTCAACATTGCACCATTTTGAGTCACTAGATATTCCAGTGTGTTTAAATAAACTTTTTTATAAAAAAGTTGGGGGAAAAGCTTAATTTATGAAAGTTAAGTGCCGAGCTTTGGACTTTTTAAATAGATTTTAACCTAAATAATGCATGTATTATGAACTTAACAGCAATATAATTCACCTGAACAGACTTTGCTCATGATCTTTATCAAAGCAAAAGGTGATCATCCTCTGTATCTCTATCTTGAGCTTTGCCTTGAGAACACAGTGATGAGTTTGAGGGATTTGATAGCTGAGTGCCTCTGGAGAGCCTGTCCTTCTGCTGCCTGGCAATCTCATTTTGAATATGCCTCATGTTAAGGGAAATAAACTGAATAATCTGTAAAAAGTTCCTTTAATCACTAACACTTCCCTACATAAAGAACAGAACAGTAAGACATGAAAATGGAAAATAATACAAGTTATTACAATTTTTTACTTATGTTTCTGAATTTTCTCTGACTACAGGAGCAAACTTTTGCCTTCCCACGTGTCAGACTCCAGCTGGATCTCACTGTCAGGGAAGTTTCTAGTGAATTTGAGGATGCTGGAGTTGGTGGAGAGGTAGAATTACAATTTTCCATAGCATATTTCTAACTACACATTGAAATGCTTTGAGAAAAAATCCATGTGATGTTTTACAAAGATTTCTAGGGCCTATTTTGTGATCCAATAGTTAGAAACTCTTCACAAGAATAACCCAATGGCCTTCTGTTAAACAGGGGCTGCACTGGGCTGCAAGTGCATAATCCATCATATTCTAGGCCTGGGCTTGTTCATTTACACAGATGTGCATCTCAGTGGTGTGTTTTGAAACTTGGGCTTTTCCTAGGAGGTAATTTTCAACCTCCTTGCTCTCATCACACACCACATTGCAATGAAAATGTCCCATCTGGTCCTCTTGTGCCATGGTCTTTGCAGCCCTGCAGACCCTGAAGAAGCTGAGAAAGGCTTTGAGTATATTTTAGACTCCATCTCAGCATCTCCAAGTGTGTTGTCACTCATTCCAAGATGAAACCCATCCAAAAATGGGGTGGATATCAGGATAACCATGGCTCAGGGTAGCTGTTGGTCTGTGTGAGACCACTGGACATTTCATAATCCCCCTTTCTGTCCTGTGCTGTATCATTATCCAACAAAGACAGCCTGGCTCACAAATTAAAATCTTGCCTGCCTGTTGTTGGGATACCCAACCTACCAGCAAGCACTGTCAATCTGGAATTTGAGAGAGAAACAGACCAAACACCTCCCTGCTTGCCCAGTGCCAGGCTCCTTTCCCATTTGCCCTGAGTGCACATCCTTCCATTGCTCCAACAGCAGACATCAAGCTGGCCAGGACAGGGCAGCCTGGTCTGTCATTTTTTCCACCTTCTGAAAACCTTTGGATACAAGCAAAGCCCACCCCTCTCTGTGAGACCTCAGACACAGAAAGCTGACCACTCTGGTTTTATGCCCTCTGTGTCAGGAAATGTCTCTCCAAATTCCTCTCAGCTGAGGCTAAGTTAAGTTTGGCAGCATCTGTGTGGATATCAGAAGTTCCAAACCCAGGTTTTGTCTCCTAGTTTGAAGGTTTGATTTCTGGTTTGGGTTGTTGTTTTTTTTTTTTTTTTTTTTTTCATTAAAAACAAAAATTGAGCCCACAGATAATCACACTCAGGGTGGAACTGCTGCTGAGTGTTCCTCTTATGTCTGGGCATGTTTGCAAACCCTCCACCAAAGCTGGAGGACCTAATAATTTCTGATTTAGCACTGGGTAGCCTATGCTGTTGAAACAGGGGGGCTAGCCCTCCTGCCAAACTGCAGCAGTACCTGGATATTCCTGTCCTGCAGGGGTGAGGCTGCTCCCACTATCACAGGGAGAATAAAACTCTTCCTGTGAGCTGAACCTGCACGTGGGAGGCCAGTGCTCTGTGGCAGCACCTCCTCAGAGCTCCAGGTGATTGTGTAAGCCTGGGACCAAAAGCTGATGCAATGATGCATCTCTTTGGTCTCTGGTTTAGTTTCTGTGCCATGGGCTCCTCCACAGATTGCCTTCTCACTGCTCATCCAGTTTTCTCCTCCCCAGCTGCATCCTCCCCCATCCCCATGTGGCAGGAGATTGCTCTGATGTTTCTCAGTTGGTCCAGGGGCAGGTTTGATGAATTAATTTATGGTCCTGGGGTGATGGGCTAAGATGGTGGCCTGCAGCAAGAGACAGGGGGTTTTTTTCTGACTCTCTTCACTGCAGGTCTCTCTAGAAAGAGCTCTGGGTGGAAGCTGAGGAGCCTCTTGCCTCTCCATCCATCAAGGAACTGAAATCTATCAAGCAAGGACAGATTCTAATAGCCATCATGCACATTTTCCAAAAACACTTCTGGGTTGCCTTTTAGCTGACAGCATTTGCCTTCCTTGGTACTGCACCAGATTTATTTCAATTGCTTTATTTATTTCAATTTTTTTTTTTTTAGTTCTCATACCAAAAATGTTCCAAAACCACCCAGAGCCAAGCTGTGAACCCCCTGCTCTCCCCCAGTGAGGAGCAGAGCACAAGATCTCTGGTGGCACCAGGTGACCCCTCAGCCTTGCCTGAAGTATCCATGCACTTCCACATGGATCTGCCCAAATGGCAGGAGGACACCTGAGGGTCTTCTTTGCAAAATAATGAAGAGCCAGGGGTTTAAAAATGCTTTTTGGCCACACTGCCTTTGACACAGGCACTTTGGAAACGTTTAAGAGCCTTAGAAGGAAAATGAGGAGAATGGGAAGGAGGTGTTTGATCTTTTCTGCATCCCAGACTTGTCCTTTAGTGGGTTCCAGTCTTTATTGCACAGCTTTTTTTATTTCTTGTCCTCATGGTGGAGGGCAAGAGGGTCTGGAGGAGAAAGGGTTGGCTGGTTGGTTTCCACTGCCCCTCAGTTGGCTTTGTCATCTATCACACACAAAATAAGAGAGGATCTTATTACAGAGAAAGCCTGGGGAGGGGGAGGAAAAAAAACCCACAGTATTTTCTTTGTTTGAAAACTGTAGCAGATGTCTGTGGCAATAAAAAGGCAATTATACTTGTATTATCATGAGAATTTCCAGCAGGAAATCTTGACAAACTCGAAGTTTACTTAACTGAGATAAATACAGTAGATAAATAGCAAACTGAATTCAGTTTACTCTTGTACACAGGTGTACTACACATTTCCTCAAGCCATGATTCACAGTCATAACCTTTCCTAATCACAGGCACAGCCAGATATGTCAGGAGTAGGAATGGGCTCATGTTAGAAAACACAGCTATAGATCCAAACTTCCTTCAAAGTTTTGGTTTATTTGGAGCTGATAAACAGGCTTGGATTCATATCTGAATCTCTAAAGGGGAGGAACCAGAGGGCCCAATTTGTTTGGTTTGTTTTTTTTTTTTACTCTAGATATTTTGTGTTGCCACGAGGATGCAAGTTTTTGATTGAAAATATCTGTGGGGTATCCTCCACTGCCACAGAGCCAATGGCACAGCTAAGAATTGATTTCTTCCCCCTCTTTTAGCAGCCTGGAAAGCAGCAGCTCTCTGAGGCTGCTCTGATTTATTCTGGGAGCAAGGTAGACCCTGGCAGCACTTGGAATCTGGGAGGCCCACGGATAGCATGCAGCTCAGTAACATAAATAAGGGGGAACATTCTGGGAATTTGGAGAGCTCTGCTCTTGGAGTGAGGATGCCAAAAAGTACTGCAAGTGAAATACTCTCTCTGCTATTGTTTCCAGGCAGGCAAGCAAAAAAACAAACATGTAAAAGCCAGCTGTTTCTGTTCTACAAGTCACTTCAACTAGAAAATCACTAGAAAAGTCTGATAACACACCACATTGATGACACCACCTTCTTCTGTGTTGGATTACTTCTTTTCACCCCAGTGAGATCCATTTGTATATCAAGGGCAAAATCAAATTTGAATAAGTCTATTAGGGTTTTTTAATTTTTTTTTTTTTTTAATCAAACATCAGCTCAGAAATGTGTGTGCTGTTGGTCTGGTTGTGCTGCTCACTTGTGTATCAGATTTAGCCTCTGCCTACACTAACAGCTGAAAATCCACTGGTCTTTGTGATTGCTGCTAAATGATTGCATAGTAGTTTTATTATTAGAATTATGAGCTTATTACAGAGGAAATTAAAAATTAACAGCACATGGATATGCAGTCTTCTTGACTTTTTTCTGGTAGATGATGAGGTATTCAAAAAGCAAAAATCTTTTGCTTGTGGGGGAAAAGCTCCCCAACATTTTATGGTACCTTAAAAGCTGTAAGACTTTAACTGTTGGAAGATTTGTTTTGTCAACAACTTAATCTGGTTTGAAATACAGCATGCTGTGTCACTTTAGAAGACTACAAATAGATTTTTGTTGTCATAATATATAATATTAGAGAAGAATATTAAGACTCTCATTCAACATTTTTTGCTCTAGAATAGGTGTACCTGCAACTCTAAGTTCCTGAGATCCTCAGATGTGCTAGACTGAGCAATGATTTTAAGCCCCCTCAGTCTCTGCCCTCTTTGCAAGGGAGTTGGTTGGAAAAAGCAGAAATCAGAGCAGTTTTTCCTGTGACTGCTGCTGCCTGCACCCTGTCCCTGTAACCAGGGACACGCAGCCCTTCCTTCCCTGCCCCTTCTGGCATTCCAGCTTGTCCTGCACCCCCACCAGGGGATGTGTCAGAGGGTCTTTGTGCCACATCAGACTGCCACTGCTTGGGGAGACTCTCAGTGTCCAAGGCAGCCTTTTGCTAACAGAGACAGCAGGACTGGGAGCAGTCTTGGAGTCTGACCAAGCCCTGACCTGAGCTGGGACCAGCTGAGTATTGCCTGCTGGCCACACCCTGAGATCACCCTGTTGAACACCAACCTTAATACTCAGTTCATTTGCTTTGTTAGATATTGCTCTTTTCTCAGATTGTGGCCAACTTTAAACTGCTGATTGCTATGGATCCTGCAAAATTGTTCTCAAGGTACTCCATCATAGGCAGGATTCAACAACAAAGGGCTGAAATTAAAAAGGAAATTTCAAATTGAGCTTAGAGAGTGTTCAGTGCATTCAGCCTTGCAGAGCTCTGCACTGAAGTGGTTGAAATGGCATTTATGCTTACCAATTAGAAGGAAAAAGAGGTTATTTGTGTGAGTGCCACATATGCATGGAAACCCAGATAGCCAGAGCAGCACAAGCACTAATATATAATTTTTATTAAAACACCGTAATTTTCATTAAAACACAACAATAGATTGAAAACTGCATGTTGAGCAGGCTCAGGCAACAAATATGGTTTAGAAAACTGACATTTATTTATTGGTACTCTGTGTAATGAGTGTTTCACATAATAAGTTACAGACACTCATTCAGGTAGATCAAAAACAAAGAACAAAGCCAAAACAGACTTTAACAAGAGCTGCTTCTTCTAAACTTGTATATCCTTGCTCTCATTTTTTTTTCTTGGTGTCACAGCAGGGTAGATGAGTGTCAGTACTGGGATGGGTGGTCAAAGCTTTGATTTCCACAAAAGGGGGAAGAGGTTGTTGAACTCACTATAAACGACATGGAAAGGAGAGAGAGCAGAGAGACACACAAATGGTGGCTTACTCTTTCTTTTTCTGGGCATTAGCCAGAAAAACAGCCAAAAAAACCTTAAAAAAAATGTGTGGAAAAAACCAACATTTTGTTACTGAAGCAGGAAAGCTCAAGGGCATTATCAATATTTCCATGGATAACTAGGCTCTGTATTATCAGTATTTCAATGGATAACTGTATGCTCTGTATCATGCTAAAACATACAAACAAAGCCTAATAATAATAATAAAACAATGAAAACCATCAAAACGACCTTTCTACAGCACCTACTGTTATGATTTGAGGAGTGAAACTCCCTCTCCAATCTTCAATTAGTGTGATGTGAAATAGGGATGGTACTTCAGGCCAGGCACCTGAGAACTCCCTCAAGGGACCCCGATGTCCCCTGAACTGGGAGGAGCAGGACCTCAGCTGTGTCCCCATCCCTTTGTGGGGCCTGCTGGTGGGTGAGACAGCAGCCAAAGGAGTGATGGAACTTCATCACTTGTGCACAGCTTTAAGGGAACAGCCTTGGGAACCTTGGACCAGCTCCTGACCTGCAGCACAAGGAGACGCAGAGGTTTTGTTTCTCCTGGGGTCTGAGTTTGAGGGCCCCTGGGAATTCCCTGATTTCCCAGAGTGACCCAGAGCAGCCCTAAAGCTGCTCCAGAGAAGTTTAGGTCCCATTCTAGCCCAGAGCAACCCTAAAGCTGCTCCAGAGCAGTTGTGCTGCCTGTGAGGTGCTACCACTGCCTTGCAGAGCAGCGTGGTCCTGGCATCCCAACCCCAGGCTTGGGAAGAACTGCTGTGGATGTATGGGATAACCACTGAGGGCTGGATTGATGGGATCTGTGCCCCACACAGACATGGCACAGACCAAAATGTGCTGCAGCATGTGTGCCTGAACCCAGCCAGTGCTGCAGCCATGAAACATCTCCTGCCTGCTGTCCCAGCTCTGGAGCCCAGCAGTGCTCGTGGGGTGGGTGCACAGGTGCAGTGCCTAAAGACCAAAACATGGCCATAAAACACAGCCCTACATTTTTGTTGGTGTGAGGCAAAACAGGGGGGAAGCCAGGAATATTGTCAGGGAACAGATTGTAAAAGGCTGTTTAATTTTGTTTGCTAGAGAAATAATGGGCACTAGCTGAAATCCTGCAAGTTGTAATTTCTAGTGCATTACTGCTAATTAGTAAATGTATTGCAGCCTAATTTGATCTCTCAGAGAAGGCACTTCTAGGACTAAAATATTTCTATAGAGTGATCAAATAAGGAGGATGCCATCATCAGGTTGGTTTTCTTCCTTTTGCTGGTGAAGAACAATACTTGGTTCCTGCCCTTTTCCTTAGACTTTTCCAATTTCTTCAGAAAATTGGAAGAACTTTCAGGAAAAGTTCTCTGGTCTTCACCTGCTGGTCCTATCACTGTGAAAATAGCACATGCTTTCTGTCACTGTCATATTTTCTGAAAAATCCCTTTGCCCAGGATTCTTCTCCTGGGAAGCTGAGAAGCCTCAGAGAAAAGTGAAAACAGTAATTATCTGCTTCTGCTGTGTTTTGCTGCTTTGGAATATGTTTGGAGATTGTTTATCCAACAGGTGAATGTTTGATTGGTTTCATGTGAATTGTTTTGACTTGATGGCCAATCACTGTCAGGCTGTGTCAGGACTCTGAGGAGACAGTCATGAGTTTTCTTTAGCCTTCTGTCTGTATCCTTTCTGTATTCTTCAGTATATTATAATAATCTCTAATATAATATAGTATCATTAAATGATAAATTAACCTTGTGAGAACATGGAGTCAGATTCATCATTCCTCCCTTCAACAGGGGCCTCAGAAAATACAGCAGCTATCTACCAGGGAGTGCAGTGGACAGTGCAGCAGGGAGAGAAGGAATTCAGAGCCACAGTGGAAGTGCATAGTCCCAGTTTTATTGCACAGTACCAGCCATGCATCTTCCCCCACTGTTTGCAGGACTTTTCTGAATGAAAATGACCAAGTCAGTGCTTGTTCTTGTCTTCTTCCCATATTAATTGTGCCCTACAGCTACCTCAGGGAAGTCACCCTCCACACAAGTCATGTGTTTGTGTATTTTAATTTTTATCCCCACATCATTCCTGCTGTCTAATCCAGTGCTGTTAACGTGGTTTCACTGAGTGACTTCTCTGCTTGAAAGTTTTTCAAGCCTCTTTTCTCCTGAATTGTGTAAGTAAAAGGCTTACAAGGGAGAGAGATTGCTTTGGTGTTTTAAAAGATGATGGTTTTGATCAGGCAGCTGTTAAAGATGTTTTCCAGAGGCTCCATTTTTTCTGCTGCCTTTTGGTGGAGACAAACCCCTATCAATAAGTGCTTTTTATGCTTTGAAAAACATGTTTTTCCTTGTTTCTGCCTTGACTGATTCTATCTGCACCTAAAACCTACTAATGCATGCATGTTGGGACACAAACAGCCACAAGAAAAGCAAGACCCAGGAGCAGTACAGAAAATGTTTATTATTGTGTCTCTCTTTCACTAGGAGTAGATATTGGATAAGCTTTTTTTTTGTGCTCCAAATATTTTTATTTCAATTGGGTTACTCAAAAACGTGAGGTTACTGAAGGATGGGAGCTTTTGGGGGTTTGTATCTCTGGATGTGCTTTAATTCAGTTTTTCCTGTGTAGAACACTACTTAATTTTTTAAAGTGTGCTGCAAACTAACATATCATAAAAAATAACTCTGCCTTAATAGCATCATTCTTAATTAGTGCATTTTTTTGTTTGTGTTTTTTAGTGCTATTGATTTATCTACTAAAAGACTTCCTCTGATTTTAGACACAACTGAAATCAAATCCCTCAGGCTTTAACTGTGAAGCTGGAGAAGCTTATTAGGATTTTTAACATTCCAAGTTGCTTTCTGAACAGATTGCACCAGCTAGTTGATGAAACTTGAGCTAATTACTCTAATGTTGACAAATGCACTAGCACAAAAAAAGTCACATATGAGAAAAAATTAAAAATTGCACCTCTTCAGGAAATGCTAAGTAGATTCAGTGATTTGTGGGTGTAAGAGGGGGATGTTTGCAGAGGTTTCTTTAGAAAGAGAAGAAAGAAAAGAAAAAAAGAAACAACAAAAAAATACTACATGTAAACAAAATGAAAATGCTTTTGCTTTTAGAAAATTGAAATAAATAAACTTGATAGCTGATAGGGTGAGAAACTGCTTTCACAGCCTTGCTGTGTTAGAGGTAGAGCCTCTTCATCTGTAGCATCACACCCAGGAGAACTGGGTCAGTGTTTGAGGGTAGCCAGTACCTCCTCAGGACTCTCCTCTGTGCCAAGTTAAATCCAGACATGGAAAAACTATATTAAAATCCAGGGAGGTCCACTAGCCCTGAAATATGAATTCATTCAGTTTGTAGTTCTCAATTTTAATTTTTTTTAATTTTTTCTTGTCTATGTAGATGCACACATCAATTATGGGAAAGAAATTAACACAGCTATCATACTGTGATCATGACTCCTAGAAAGGCTTGGGCTGAAAGAGACCTTAAGGTGATCCCAGGCCAGCCTCCTGCCACGAGCAGGGACACCTTCCACTATCCCAGGCTGCTCAGAGTCCCATCCAACCTGACTTGGAACCCTTCCAAGGACGGGGCATCCACATCTCTGGACAACCTCTGCCAGTGCCTCACCACCCTCAGTAATGAATTTAATTGAAACATCCAGCCTGAATCTCTGTTCTTTCAGTTTAACAGTGTTCCTCCTTGTCTTATCACTACATGTCCATGTAAACATGCATTTAAGGTAATCCAAACAATCTTAACCCTGCTCAAATTTTCCTTCTCAAAGCACATGAAAAAATGCGTAACTAATGCTGATATTTCAGTTCAATACTCTTTAAGCTTAAATGGAAGCAGTGTGGCTATGACATGAAGGTTTCCTGCCATTTAAACTTACTATGCCTCAGAGAGAAATATATACAGTCTTGTCTTTTTTTTTTTTTTTTTACTATTTACTTAATAGTTTTGACCTTTCAGCCAATTGTCCTTATCCGTCATTACCGTGTATGATCAATCATCTCATGCCTTGTCTATAAAATACCAGCAGGAGGGAAATGTTTTATGTTCTATTGCTTTTCTTGAGGTGTTTTTTTTTTTTTTTTTTTAATTCATGCTGTCTTCGTGTTTATTGCAAAGAAGGAAAAAAAAAATTGCTTCAAGTCTCACTGGTTTAATCAACTCCATGGATTTCATGGGTGTAAATAAGAAGATGGAGGGAGGCTGGTGAGGTAAAGGATGCCCAGAGAAGCTGTGGTGGTTTCCCAAGCAGTGTTCAAGGCCAGGCTGGGTGGGGCTCTGAGCAGTCTGGGGCAGTGAAAGGTGTCCCTGCCCCTGGCAGGGCTTTGGAGTGAGATGATCCCTAAGGTCCCTTCCAACCCAAACCATTCTATGATTCTAAAACTCACTGCAAGCTTATCTTTTTAATTTTGGGATTCAGCAATGGTCAGCACTTTAAAATGCACCAAACAAGGCATTTCTGTTTGTCTTTGACTTCCTCCTGAATTTCTGGGCTGCAAGCAGGGGCAGAAGTATCCAGTGGCATTAAACACCTGTGCAAAGTTACACAAGCACACACTTGGGCATGAGCATGGTCTGTGTGAGGATGGTCCTTCAGCTAGCACAGGGCTTTGGGTTACTGGAGATTCAGGTTGCAAATAAACCTGTGCAAAGGTAAAATTTCCAGGAACACTCCTGCTGCAGGAGCCCAAATGACATTTACAAACTAAGAGCATCTCTTACCAGGCTTATCTGGAGCAGGAAGGCAGAGAGGTGCAAGGATCATGAGCTACCAGGAAAGCTGTGACACTGTGCAAACACCACAAATCCAGGCCTGAAAACAGCCTGCTGCTCTCAGAAAGGTCTCTGTGGTTTAGGAGCAGTGACAAGTAAACATGTCTAATGATTCCTCCTCCAACAGGAGCGTGTAGGCTGCTCCCAGGGGAGCCCCGTGCTGTGCTCCAGGGAGCAGCACAGAAAAAGCTGTGGCTGAGCCAGCTTTTCCTGGAGCACAGCACAATACTGCTTGTCATAAGGGTGAAGTGACTCAGGGTCTGGAGTACTTCTGGAAACCATGATTTTGCTTCTCTTGTCTTCATTGTCCTAATTATAGAGCAGAGATAACAGCACTTCTTGCCTTCCCGTGGGGTATTTGGAACATGAGTGCATGAAAGATGGAGAGAGCTGCAGGTACTACAGGGTGACCCACTAATGGGGGCACCTGGAGTGCCTTTGGGGAAACAACTTCAGCACAAACCTCCTCTTGCATCCCTAAACTCAAAAAATGTCAAGAGCACGTTTAAAAACTTCACGAGTGGTTTGCACGATGTTGTTTTTTTGGGGGTGGGGAGTCCTTTTGTGTCATTATTTCAGGGAGGCAGAGTAGTCATGCAAATGATTTGGAGAGAATTAGAAAACTTGGGGGAATACAGATCAGACAGAGAAAAAAGGAAGGAGACCAAGCATATGACAAACTTCGAGCTTGTATTATTTGTGCAATTATTTGGCATTCCTTCTTAACTGAAAGAAGTTAGTCTCACCTGTGCCTGTGAGCACCAAGGACATCATTTATTATCCCAACCTTTAAAGTATCTTGGTTTTATTTGGGATAATTGGAGTTGTTCTATCAACAGATTTTCTGTGATCCTTACACCGAGCATGAAAAGGATAATATAAAGCAAGGTGAAGATACAAACACACTGCTAAGGTTTGGGGCTTGTAAGGCAAGTTCTGCACTGCTCTAGCTGTAATTCTTTAAAATATACATCTGTCCCTTTGATGTTGTATGGAATTAGAAGTCAGATATAATACTCCCAACCTGGCTGCTGCTCACTGCTGAAGCCAATGAGCAGTGGAGGAGCAGAGGAGTGTGCTTTGAAGTGCTTGGTATGAGAGGAAAAAGTGAGCACTTCAATGAGAATGTGCCATGTGCAAGAGGCTGCCACTGAGATGCACTTTAAAGCCAAAATAAGGACAGAATCCAGAAGGTTCATCTTCAGGTTTGGATCTGAGCCTTGTTGTGGGGATATTTATACTCTCAGCCAGTGCAAGGAGTAGAAAGGAGCAGAAAATGAAGTGTGGGGGTCCCAGTCAAAACTTCCAAGGGTGATGGGTCTGTGTTTGCAGTTCTAGTCTGGTTTTGATCTCTAATACCTTGCTCATCAGTGGCTTTTCAGCAGCACAGTTCAAAGGGCTCTGTGAAAACAGAGGAGAGAACTGAGTAATTAACTGGATTCCATGGAGCAGGGTCCAAGGCAGGAAGCAGTGTCCCAGAGGGGCTGCTTGTGCATGGCCCTGCATCTCTGTGGTGGCACAGGGAGCTCTGCATCCCCCCTGTTCAGCCAGGCTACTGCTGAAGCCATTGGCTCTGAGTGGGGTAACAAGTTATGCTGTTCACAGGATTGATCTTCGAGCCAAAAGTAGATATTGAGCAAAGAATTATTGCAATGGAATGCACAGTCCATTGCCTAGTGATCAAAAAATCAAACCCATGTTTTTATTTTCTTAATATTGGGTTATTCCTCCTTCAAGAAAGGTCACCCTTCACAGCATTTTTCTAGCCTCTTATTAATAGTTCTGATCTCAATATTAAATGTCATCAAATATTTAAATTGTCATTAAATATCATTTTTATATTGTCATTAAATATCATGACAATATTTTCTGTCTTGCTTTGCTGTTCCTCTCCTATTCCTTTTTAACATTGTGTGCTTGTTTGATCACTAGTAATCTCTGATGTGGGTTATTTACAGAACTAACAAAAATAGCTCCAAGATGCTGTTCCTGAATGATAATAACTAGTATTTAATCATACTGTAAGCTGAGGGAAGGGCTCATTTTCACCATGTGCCCTGAATTTAATTTATTTTATTGTATTTGTATGTTACTCTTATGAGATTCTTCCACAAATCTTAACAACTAATTTTGGTTTTGCCATCTCATTGTTCATCAAAAACACAACTTGCTGACAGTACTGAACACTCTTTGCCACCCCTCTTTACCCCCACATTCAATTCTCTGATGCACAAGGCAAACAGCCAGACCTGCCATGTCTGTGGTGAGCTCCTTACTCTGCCTCTTTCTGTCTGTGAGCTGAACTGAAACTGTGGCACAGGGTTAAAAATCCTAAAAATACAGTTCAGTTGAACTCTGAACCACAGAAAGTTGAAACAAATGAGTTTATGCTGACATGTTTTAATGGAACTGATTGAAAAGGGTGATGTGGCTGTGAGGAGCTCATTCCACCATCCTGCTATGCATCAATCCTTTGTAACACTGGAGATATTGTTCTGAAACAATGCATCTGTGCAGGACTTGTGCTTTGTCTCTGTTCTCTTCAAGACGTTTTGAACCTCTCTCCTTAGGTCTGAAACTTCCTGTACTGTGAGTTTTCCAGGAGTGGTGGTGGTTTGGGGTGGATGGTTATTGTTGTTGTTGGTTAGTTGGCTCATTGGTTGTTCTCTGTTTGTTTTTTTTGAAGTGACCTCAAAATGATTTCAGCTGCCTGAAAACCCAACTCTTCATTGGGATCTAATTTTAGTATTAAGTTATTGATACAGTGCAGAGCTGAGCCTAAATGGGAAAAGGAAAATAATCTGGTCATGCAGATTAGCAAATTTGTAAAGGGGAAAAATAAATTAAAAAAATCAGTGACAGAAAGATCTGAATGGTGCACCTGAATTCTGCCTTCCTGGCACAGGGGAAGGAGTTGAGAATAACTCTTTTCCCTGATTAGCAACAGCACAGTTCTCTGTCACAAGGAGGAAAGCTTTAACTCCTTAGAGGTTCAAAAGGTGCTGTTTGGTTTCCCCCTGAGTTTTCTCACCCAGTGAGCAAGAGTTTGAATCATCCAACCAACTTTTAGACGTCTGGTCCAGCTGTTTGATACAATGACAGACTGTCTGGCCTTTCCTCACTCCAATTCTCATTGGGAACTCCTCCTCCTGCTCACTCACTCTAATAGCCATCAAAGAGTTAATTTCCATTTCAGCATAAATGAAAGGATGGAAATTTCTAATAGGAGAATGGGAAACAATAAGGATTTTCTTTTTCTGATCAGCTACTACTTGTGCTCAGAAATCAAAATACACATCTCTAGTTAGGAAGGAGTAGTTCTTTCTTTCCTTGTTAAGTTGTTTTGTTTCCATGCACCAGCAAAGTGCTGTAATGCTTGGTTTGCAAATGGAGAAATGTATTTTTGAATACATACAGGACAGGCACTTCTTTTGAGGAAGGAAAAATAATAATAATAATAATAAAGGCAAACAGAAGACCTTGAGTTTGAAAGGGTTTCTTGTGGGACTAATTTACAAATCTATTTCTCAATCTGTTTAAGTAATACATACTGATAGTGGGAAAACTATACAAAGATAAGGCATAAACTATCAAGGGGCCTGTTTTAAAAGAAAAGCCAACCTTACCATTTTTACCTAATCGATATTGAAGTTATAAGTCAGCTAAGCCTTATGTCCCTAACCAAATGACTGAGCATAAGTGTATTTTTAGATGGCTCTTTAATGTTAAGTGACAAGAAAAGGCAGCCACTTAAAAGTATTTGACATTCATAAGCATCCAAAAGACTTTCTGTCATCTTCTATTTATCCCTTCACTAGGCAGAAAAAGCTTTACTGCTTTGTTTTTCCCCCTCCCTTGCAGGGCAGCAGTCAATGCAGCTGTGTCAAACCCTAGCTCCTCTCATCTGTGCTTCTTGGTGTCCATATCCCTGCTCCCCTTTCTCTTTGCTGTCACTGAGCAGCTTTGGAGTGCCCATTAGCAGTGGAGTGCAGCATCTGGAATTTCTGACTCCAGCCTGAAAGGATTCAAGAGACACCCAGGGTGCTCCTGCCCCTCCCCAAGCCAGCAGCAGGATTGCTCTGGCTGCTAATTGACAACTGTCTGGGAAAAAACACCCAACTCTCTCTAAGTGCCTTCCTTTTAAGAGTATTTTGGCTGCTTTTCTCACATAACACAGAAAGCTTTTAGTTCAAAAAAATATTGGCAGTGTTCTTCGGCACCTTGTGTTTAGCTGGTGTGCACTTTGGATATTCAGCTTTGCATGTAGAATGCATTCACTCATTACAGCATGGCAATGCTTCTTTTAAGCATCAGGAGTATAGGAATGCTTCTTTTTAAATAAAGGAAAAGGTCCTCTTAAGGCTGTTTCATATAATCCATTCTGATGTTTAATTAAGTTTGTCCAAGATTATTTAGGCCACTGAATTCCTGAGGTAATTGTGTTGGAAAAATTGGAAGGTTTTGCCATAAGGAAATAAATATTAATTTTGAAAAATAGAGTTTAAAAAAATGCTTTCTGGGAAAACCACAGAAAATTTTCTGAGGTGTTCTAAGCAGCATAACTAAACAAAAAAACTCTTTGTGCCAAATACAAATGCTTCTGCAAGCTGGTAAATCTTGATCCTGTTTAAGATGACCTCCTGAAAAACTTTTGAGCTTTTGAATTCCCATTTGTCTGTCTGACTCTGCTAACAAAAATTGAATATTCTGTCTCATTTTAACCATGTTGCAGGGGAACACTTTTATGAGCAATTTTTGTCCTACAAGTTTCAAGAAAGTGGAGTCCCACAAGTCTCTCCCATGAAAAGACCACGGTGAGGGCTTGAGGTTTATAAATCCCAAAAGAATTAATACCTGGAAGTGTTGGAGGAATGAATTAACCACAGGAAAATACTAAACCTCCTTTGTGTCTTGCTGGAGGAGAGAACCCAAACACAGCACACAAAACCATAGAAAATTGAGCTGGGCAAGGTCTGCCTGGTGTTGCTGCATTTGTGGGGGATTTTTATGATTTAGGGGTTTTTAGGGTTTTTTTTTTTTATTATGAAAGGTACAAATATATCAGCAGCATCTCTAGCTGGCACTGGAGAAAGCAATGTCATGTGCACTCTAGAGTGGAGTTTTTTTCTCTTTTCTGTCAGGAGAAAACTGAAGTTCTGAGGAAGGTGGGATTTCTTAGTCAGTGACTGTGGAAAACTGCTGCTGTCCTCCTTTTCTTGCTGTTTCTTACAAGGTATTGTAACAGGAACCTCCTGTTTTTCTTTGGGGAAAAAAGAAGGCACAGTGAGGGCTGTTGAACTGCAGGTTGGCACACAGAGGCAAACCCAGGTGATGCAGGATTGTTCAGGTAATCTGTGGTAATTCAGGTAATCTGTCATAACAGCAGTGCCAGGGCCTTGGGAATCACTGTGTAATAATGCAAAATGTAAAAATCTGAGTGCCTGTCCCACGAGGTGGGCAGGAGCTGATGCTTTGGGGGAAAGAAAAGGGAAAAAAAATAGATGATCTTCCTAAAAAGAAGGGGAAAATCCCTGAGTATAATGATGCTTCCTTTGGAATGACTCAGATTTGAATAATATTTGTAATATCAGCTTTGAGCTGATATTTGTGATATCAGGTTTGAGGCTGATATTACAACCTAGGACCAGGCAGAGCCACACATTCCAGTGTTCCCTGTGTGTGACACCCCCATTTGCAGCCCACAAATCACCATTTAGCAGCCTGCAGCAGCTTAGTTAAGGCCCAGGTAACAAAATTGTGTGAGTAGACAGAGTTTGTTTAGCTGGCAAACACTCTGCATGCTTGCAGCTACACTCTGCCTTGTATATTTAATTTCAGCCTCAGTCTAAACACACTGCTTTGGACCTGGCAAAAACAGGAGCTTAACAATGGGAGTGCTGCTGATGACACTGCTGCAAGTTGCAAATGATGCCATTTCAGTACTTAGCTGGCATTCAGGAGCTTTCAGTCTTGGCTTGAAGAGATCTGATTGAAAATCAGACACAGGCATATATGGAGAATTCCAGGTTCCCTAGTTGCCTTGAAGTTAAGTGGAGTGGGCACTTGATTATTATGAAGGCTAGAATTGGATTGAAGAATCATACTTAAAGGTGTAATAGAGCTCAGAAAGTGTCAGACCTTGGAAGTACCTAGCCCTTGATTGTAGCAGCTGGAAGTGATTTAACAAGTACTTGAGGTGACAGAATCAAATGCTTTATGTGATGAATGGGCTGTTTCAATATAGCAAATGATTTTGCTCTTTAAAAATCAGAATTAAACAGTTTGTTTTTTGTGAGATCATGGAGCAATGAAGTACACGTGTGCACGTGCCCAGAGACACAGAATTTCATGTTAATCTTGTCTTTATTATGGTGTGTTCATTTCTTTGGGAATTCTCTGCTATGAGCTGGCCCTTCTGGGGGAGGGGAGGAGTCAGTGTGTATTTTATGCATGGAGGTGTCCTCAGAAGCTGAAACAACACGACCAAAGTAGAACCAGCTCTTCAGCTTAGTGACTTAGAAGGTGGAAAATATATTCACTAAATAATGTTCTCAGTCAAACTCAAGAGGCAAATCACTCCAAATTTCTGTCACATTTGTCATATTTGGCAGCTGGGCAGTCAGATGTGTATATGGACAGAGCTGGATGCAGAATTGGGAGGGGATTCCTCAGGTTCATGCAGGTAGTGGCCCATCTTAGATTCACTGATGTGGCCTGCTTAGTGCCTATCATTCAGGCATCCTGTCTGGAAGTTTCCTTCCACTTGACACCCTCACAACATGCAGAAATATTTATTTTTATTTAAGGTTTTCTTCCCCCCTTTCACTGTGGCCAAGACTTCAGTCCTCTCCTTCCTTATTGCTGAAAAAGAAAATTCCCCACAGCCAAGCCTCTCTTAATTTTTAAGTCAAGCTTGAACCTGATCCTAAAGCTCTTCAGTGAGCAGAACAGTTGATTATGTTCAGTTCCCTTGCCTTTTTGGATATGAAATTTGATGTTGAATAATTTTCATCTTTGTACTGATCAGAATTACTTGGGCTGCTCCTGAGTTTTGATTTGGAATGTGCTGAGCAACGGACACATCCAGTCCCAAGTGACCAAGAGAACATAAATTTCATTTATTTCAAGGATCAAAGCTTTACCAGAACTCCAGGAACATGTTTGGATGCCAAGGCTGACTGTGTGTTGAAATGGAACCACAGGTGAATGATTTGTTCACTGGCCCTCATGATTTGTGATCTCATGTGGGATCTAAGGGAGTTGCAGAAAGTTGGGGGTTTTAGCAAAATGATGGTTTTAACAAAAAAAAAGTTGGAAGTAAAGGATCTTAAGGTCTGCTTTTGTTTCTGTCTGCTAATGAAATGGACCCTGACTTGGAGCAGACTCTGAGCTCCAGAATTTGGATGGATCCAGCCTGGGCTCACAAGGGCTTGGTGTTCTCCCTCTCACTTGTGTCTCTGGCATTGCCTATTGACTGCAGGAGCTGAGCATCACTGCACAGAGACAACAAGTCTCTGCAGATCCCAGGATTTCACAGCTGGATCAGAATTGCCTCTGACTTGGCTATCCCTCAAACCAAGTGTGTGGAGACACAATATTCTTCTTTAATATTCTTCTTGATCCATGCTCAGAATGCTCCAGTGCTTTCTCCTCTTGCACATGCACAGAGTGGGAGAAGTCTGGCACATCAGACTCTCCTCTTCCTCCAAAAGATGACACCTCTGCTTCTCTTTTTTAGTATTTGACTTCCCATCCCTAACATTCCTGGCTCCTGCAGAAAGACAGGTAAAGACATGTAAATGCAAAGACATTTATAGCAGAAAGCCAACACAGCTCCTCAAAATGAAGATTCTGAGCAGAGTGTCTCCTAAGCCATGAGATATCATGGAATACTCATGGATTAAAGAAATGTTACCAGATTCAACCCCACCTTGGGAGAGAGGGATCTCCTGCATTGGGCCAAAGTCACATTCAGGTAGACAAAAAGATTGGGCCCCACTGCTGGGAGGAAGCTGTTCAGTTTAAAAGTTAATGACATGTTGTTAGTGATGGAGTTATCTCTCAGTATCTGAAAAACATATGTTGTTACACTTCCCCCAGAACTAAAAAACAGATTTGAAAAGAACTTTTTTTTTTTTCTTCAGAGATATTTGCATAATTACACAGAGTGTGAGTGTTAATGAAGAGCTAGTAATAAAAGGGGATGAATTAGCATGACTGAGTGACTTAACACAATCCTGTTGATCATACAGTCAGGGGTGGCTTGCATTTTGCCAGATTTTTTTTTTTTTTTAAAGCTATCTCTTGCAATTGCACATTTGAATTTGAACTTTCATTAATTACAGCTTTATTTCATGAACATGAAATTTCATTGACTGAAGTGTTTACATCAGTAGAACACCTATTCTAAAATATGTGCACCTGACAAAATTCTTAATGAACACCCTGCCAGCACCCCCAGCACTGAGACCATTTTTGAGTCATTCCAGTGAAGGATTTGTTCTTTTTAAAATATTTAGTATGCTTTTAACCTGCAGGCCAGATTCTAGGAGTCATTTCTTTCCAAGTTGGAAATAGCAAAGTGCATAGTAGTGGGAAGAGAAAAACAGAT
Source organism: Haemorhous mexicanus (assembly GCF_027477595.1). Classification (NCBI taxonomy): domain Eukaryota; kingdom Metazoa; phylum Chordata; class Aves; order Passeriformes; family Fringillidae; genus Haemorhous; species Haemorhous mexicanus. The sequence goes on along the minus strand of NC_082345.1, from coordinate 3,024,503 downwards.
GTAAAGCAGGATATTCCTTCAATGATCCCTCTTAACAACATTCTGCCTCCTCCATCTCCTTGTTTGCTTGTCCTGTTTGCTGCTGGTGTGCAGCTGAGTTGATCAGCTCACACTGAGCAGGGTGAGGTGCACAAGGATCTGTAAGGCCAGCTGTGAGGGATGAATTGTAGCTAAAGAAAATCACTTTGCATTGAAGAGGAGAAGTTGTGGGGTTTGTGCTTCTGAATTTGTTGGGAAGGCAGAAAATTCCAGATTTAAGGAGAAGTGATCTTTTAATCTCAACAGGACTGTAACTTGGAAATCAATTTGGTTCTTTTGGACACTTCAACCCTGTTTTGCCAGGGAAGCTTGGCCATGGGGCTCAGAATGCCACCAAAAATCAATTTTGTGTCTCTTTGCCTGCTTAAATATCCCTGAATATTTAAGGGATATCATTAGGGCATGAAATAATGTGGGTGTCCCCCTTCTTCCCTTTGGGCACTCTCAAAAAACTTACCCTCAAGCTGACAAGTGAGACAGGGAAAAAGGATCCTGTTGTATGTTTGAAATTTCTGCTGTCATCATATTTTGATTGGCAGGGAGTTTTAAAAGTCTCAATATCAAGCTTGCATAAGGGGCATCTTTGCATAGAAAGTTTTCCTGTGTTATTTCAGCCAGAAATGGGAGGTTTGGATAAATTTTCCAACTCTTCATTTCTGAGATTCCTCACATTGTGCCACTTACAGGACTGGTATACTGAGATCATCAGTCCCTGAAGCTAACTGCTAAATATTTCAGCAGAAAGAAAAATTCTGGAATTCACCAGTGAAAGCACCTCCTTCCCTGTTCCAGTTCTGCCTCCAAAGATGAAGCAGGCAGGGAGATGTAGATGAGCCTTGGCTTTCATTAAATTAAGTGTCAGTGGTAGTTTAACACTGAATGTAGTTATAAAAAATCTAATGTTCTATGATACAAAGTAACTACATACAAAAATAGACTTAATTATTTAGTGGAACAAAAGATAGAGATTTTGGTAAACAATTTGACCTAATAAAAGATTTTAATATAAGATAAGCTTATAGCTCATGCTTGATGTGAAGTGAAAACCATCACAGGTGTATAGGAAGAAAATTGGAATTGCATTCAGGAGTCAAACAACCAGAAATGTGTTTATTACAGTACATACAGCCTGTGAGATTAATACTGTCAGAAAGTCACATGCAAGGGTGAAGCCAGTTTGAAGTCAAGTTGAAATAAAGTTGGCAGGTCATTTTTTTTTTCTTAACAGCAAAAATAAATAAAACATTTTGTATGGTTAATGCACTGTAAAATAGATGAGTCCATACTGAACACCAGGAATTAAGAGATTCCCTTCTACCTGGTCAAGTGTATCTGAGCACTCATGAAATGTTATTTGTAGACACAGATGAGCCAGGTTGCTTTAGGAATACCCTGGTCTCTAGGAAAATGGTTGTAAAATGCATCCCAGTTCAAAGCAGGGCACCCTCACTCACAGCTCTGCTGATCAACAACCCAGGCAGAATCCTGCCCCAAGGCAGACACAGTGCTCACCACATTAAAAACCAGAACCTTTCCACTATTCTCTTCTGGGTTTTGGAGCCAAACTTTATGTCTTTGCTCACAAGACTTAAATATATGCCAATAAATTAACAAAATATTTCAATTCTTGAAGATGCTTGTGTCAAATTTGGAAAGAAGAGCTGTCTTCTTTCCACGTTTGACAGAACAGAGAGAGGAGAGAGACATGGGATTTCAGTTTAGGAATTTATTCAGGGACCATATGGTGGTATTAGTGTCTCCAAGGTTTACCATTTCTCTTTTCCCCTCTGTAAATCTGTGTCTATCTTGGGTTTATAAGTTATTTCTCCAAAATAAATCTGGATAGTTAACATTTAGAAATATCCACCTAAGACCAGGTCAGCTTTGTTGAGACATATGGGGAAAAAACCTACAAGGACACCAAAAAAGAGGTCTTTGGGTATGGCAATATGATAGCCCATAATGGGCCTATTGGAAATTGAAAATGCTTAATTTTAGAGGATGGAACAGACCCTGAGCACTGAACAGGTTTGGCAGCAAGGTTCACATAGGGATTTCATCACAGCTTCCTGAAATTCAGGCTGAGAGTTTCAGTTCAGGCACATCTATGGGAAAGGGCTCATCTGAGAGCAGTACACCCAGGTCCTCTAACTTCTGCTGTGCTTGGAAAACTCTTTTACTCCCTACAGCTTGGCCTAAAAGCATTTCAGTCTCTTAAACTTTGAATCCAGTCTTTCCAATTGTCTTCCCTGGGCCCAGCTGTGCCCTCTCTGCTGCTGGCTGTGAGGATGCTGCAGAGCAGGCAGGGGTACCACTGTGGGGTAGTACAGAGGGAAATGGTTCTCTGGAGCCTGGTGCCCCCAGGGATGTTGAGAGAATTGAGTTAGGAGCATCTGTGATTATCTGTGCCAAAATGGTGAGCTCTGTTCTGTCACACTTGCAGCTTTGATCTTGCTTATCAGCCTGCCAATGGAGCACACTGAGCTGCTCCAGTGCTCTCCTCTCCTGTTGTCTTTCCTGGTATTTGCCTTAAAGAAAGCTCTTTCTGCTCAGACCAGCTGCTTGGCTAGTCCTCAGAAAACACTGATGGGATTGCTTCGTTTCATGCACATTTACCTGAGGCATTGGATGGGCACATTTTTAAACTTTTCTAACCCTACCCTACACCCTACCCCTTTTCTAACCCTGCTTTCTTTACACAGAAAAATGAATAACAAAATCACAAATTATTAAGAAGCAAATAAAATGGTGATTTTTTGTGGGACCTCATCCCACCTGCACTTGGACATGCAGATGTGTTTTTTAGCTCACCAGCAGCTGGCCAAGCTGCTGCTGGCTGGTGAGGATGCTGCAGAGCAGGCAGGAGTACCAATGTGGGGGTAGTTCAGAGGGAAATGGTTCTCTGGAGCCTGGTGCCCCAAGGGATGTTGAGAGAATTGAGTTAGGAGCATCTGTGATTATCTGTGCCAAAATGGTGAGCTCTGTTCTGTCACACTTGCAGCTTTGATCTTGCTTATCAGCCTGCCAATGGAGCACACTGAGCTGCTCCAGTGCTCTCCTCTCCTGTTGTGTTTCCTGGTATTTGCCTTAAAGAAAGCTCTTTCTGTGCAGACCAGCTGCTTGGCTAGTCCTCAGAAAACACTGATGGGATTGCTTCAAGTTTCCTGCACATTTACCTGAGGCATTGGATGGGCACATTTTTAAACTTTTCTAACCCTACCCTACACCCTACCCCTTTTCTAACCCTTCTTTCTTTACACAGAAAAATGAATAACAAAATCACAAATGATTCAGAAACAACTAAAATGGTGATTTTTTTGTGGGACCTCATCCCACCTGCACTTGGACATGCAGATGTGTTTTTTAGCTCACCAGCACCTGGCCAAGCTGCTGGTGGCTGGTGAGGATGCTGCAGAGCAGGTAGGAGTACCACTGTGGGGTAGTACAGAAAGGAATGGTTCTCTGGAGCCTGGTGCCCCAAGGGATGTTGAGAGAATTGAGTTAGGAGCATCTGTGATTATCTGTGCCAAAATGGTGAGCTCTGCTCTGTCACACTTGCAGCTTTGATCTTGCTTATCAGCCTGCCAATGGAGCACACTGAGCTGCTCCAGTGCTCTCCTCTCCTGTGGTGTTTCCTGGTATTTGCCTTTAAGTAGCTGCCTCTTGCTGATTTGAAAATTCCCTGTCTCTCTCTGACATACCCAGGGACAGCCCTGCTTTATCACATCCTGACTTCTGCTTTTCCATGTGAGAATTCACAGCCGTCACCTTTGGTTTTGCCCCTCTAACAAACCCAACATTGATCTTGCAGATCATGCACACTGCATTTTCAGACAAGATAGATAATGACTTGAACTGCAGCAAATGGGACTATATGACATCACACTTTGGTGAGCAGACAAATCTGTAATCTTATTTAGCTTGACAGGTATAAAGGGCATTTCAAAAACTGATTATATCTGCTGTGATTTTAAGAAGGTCTGGGATATGACTGGAAAACCTTCACCCAAATTATCCCCCAGGGAACAAACTCCTCAAAAGAATAATGCAATGCTCTTTATTCAGGGCATTAAAACATGCATTACTCTTTTATTTTTCTACCTTGTGGAAAATACATCACACCCCTGTGAAAACTCCAAGGGTGGGAGTGAGGTGCTACTGCTGCATCTCCATCAAGTCTGGGGATTGGGTCTGCAATCAAGCTTTGCAGATTAATATGAAAGAAAAAGCTGAACATGAAGAACATTTGAACTGTTGAATGAAAACATGGATCTGTGCTGATTTTGCAGATCTGTTCCTTATTGTGAAAGCCCCATCACCAGCTGGGGATAAGATTCATAAGCATTTCTTGAAGTTTCCATTTATAGTTCTGTTAAAACCATCTGTCACAGGCTTGTGGTGCAGCATCAGTCAAGATCAATATGTGTGACAGAACCTCCTGGATGGGCCCCATGTTTGGCAGTGGGATGCACAGACCTCCCCTAGGTGGACCCTTATCTCACAGTGGAAGGTTTTTGGTAAAATACCTGGTAAAAAACACCTGGATAGCCATGACTGCCCACTGGCTGACCAGGGGAGAGGCTGCTGAAAGGAAACACTGAAATCCAAATTTATTCTCCTGAAAGTTTTGCAGCTTGGGCAGGATTTGAGGCTGATCTCAGTCCTGCTCCTTAATCCTGCCCCTAAAGCACCAAAGCAGTTTTCTTTTTGCCCTGCCTGAAGGTGCTAGGAGATGGTCCCCTGCTGGAAAATTAAAAAGCTTCATTTCTCCATATTCATCATAACATTTTTTTCTGAAGAGTAAAACTAAGAAACTCTCTTGATGACCTAAGTATGTCTTTGTTTCATGCTGACTTTGTGAGGGTTTTGTCATAAGTGACAAAACTCTGCACATCACCTCTGATACCAAAGGAGAGTGTTTCTGCATTCCTGAAAGATAATGCATTATCTGCATATCTGAAGAAATTGCATTAAAAATGTTTTTAATGGTCATAGACCATTAGAAACTATTGCAAACCTGACAATTTTCCATTTGTGTTCCTGTGGCTGAAATGACAACCTTTTAATCTCTGGTTTCTAGTCCAATCTTTACACAGCCAGTTCTTTGGTGAATATTTCTGTCAATTCTTCCCTCCTAGCATTTGATATTAACTAGGTGCCCAGTTCTGCTTTCACTAAGGTGGGTGGAAATATTTTACTGATGGTCTTAGTGAGGACAGACCAGTGGGGGGATATGGCTTCCTCTTATTGGACATAATTAATTAGTGAAATCAGAAACCACCTGTAGAAGAGATTCTTCTTGTCTACATAATAAACCCACCTTGGGGTGCTCATGCAGGTTGGAATTAGGTTTGGTTTCCCAGCAATTTGGGATGTGATCCCCAGGGCTGTTCCTTCTCCTTCTCTTGGTTGGTGCAGCAGGGAGGATCCTTAGGTGGGTCAGGCCCATCTCTTTAACCATATTGCACTGAAAATCACTGAGCAGCCAGGAACAGCCTGGAAGCAAAGCAAAAGCAGAGCAAGTGTCACCTCTCTGCTGCAAAAGAACAGTCCTGAGCCCTGATGCAAGATGTCTCCAACAGAAGGGTGAGATTCAGCTGCTGACAGCAACAATCTTGACAAGCAAACTCCTGAGTCTGCCTGTGTGTGTGGCAGGGATTGAAATACCAGTTCTGGGAGAGATGGGGGTGCATTGCACTGGCCCACTGCTTATTGGGGCATGTTGGGACTGCTTTTGCTTAGGAAATGGGGTAAAGAAAAACAAACAGCACCAAAAAACCAAACAAAAGTGCCATGAAGATGGTCTATCTTCAATGAACCTCTAGTGTGAAAAGAGAAATATTTATGACTGGAAGCTATCACCTGCAGCTTCACTCTTATCCTTGGTTTGTAAGCTCAAACAAGGGGCAGCTTTGAATGCAAAATCATAAAACACTTGTTAGATATCTTGAAGTATTTTCCATCACTTGGTAGCTGTCAGAGGACAAAGAACAGATTGGAAGTAGAAAAATCCCATTTCACTACTCCCAGGTACTTTTAGTGACTGCATACATTCTGGATAGAACAGATATTATACAGCTGAAAACCAAGAATCTTTTCTCTCTTCTCTGAGAAAATAAAAATCTAAGAAAAGGAAAGAAACATTGTTATTCAAAAAGAGAATCTTTAAAATGGGCACTGAAAATCAAATCCACAAAATAATCTTGAACATTTCTACTGTCCCTTCTTGTGGGGGAAACAACCCCACAAATGTGGGTTATTGGTGTGAATACTACAATTAATAATCAGGTTAACATCCACATTAATTCACATTCTCATTGACCTTATTCTGGCAAAAGCCTCTTGATTGCAGTAAAAAATTTTATTTGAAAGGCAATTTAAGCACAATCAATTATTTTATATTGTCAAGTCATAGCTATTACAGATAGGCAGAAGAAGAGAGAAAAAAATTGCCTTGCATCTGGGTATGAATGAAACTCAGTAATGTTTTCTAGCCCTTGTGTGCAATTTATTTCAGATGGTGAAATAAAGTCACTTGCTAGTGAACCAGACAATACAAGTTCTTTAAAACTTTAAATTCTACAGTAAGCTTGTAAATAATTTCTTTTTAAATTAGCAAAGGCCTGAGTAATTCCTCTTGTTTCTTTATTTTTTCTTTCATGGTTTGTTTGTGTTTTATTTTGTTTTTAATAATTATTGTTTTTAAGCAAATCTGACCTACTACACAAAATTTCAAGTCAAAATATTCTGGTTTTACTTAGATAGCCAGGGGTTTCCTAGCCAAAGCTTGTGGCCAGTGGCTAAATCCTGATCAGCAGCCACAATATCAGTGTTTGCAGACAGGAGGTTAATTTATAAACTGATTCTTTATGCTGGAACAGAGCAGCCCTTGTGCTGTACAACCTTGGAACGGATGGGATCAGCTTTGTAAAGAAGCTTCTGACCCCTCTTTGGGTGTGATTTTTTTGTTTTGCTTTGTATTTTAAGAAAAATACCAACCCAAACATTGTGTGTAACACACACCTGTGCCTTGAGCAACGTCTCAGCCCAGCCTGTTTTACCTTTTAACAAAATTACATTGATTTTCCAGAGCATTCCTGTAAGGGACTGAACTTCTACCCAGGACTGTGAAATTCCCTCACAGCCTCAGTGAGAAGCTGTGACTCTTTGCTTCTGTGCCTCTTCTTTCCAAGTGCTGATGAAATACTCCCCCTGAGAAAGTCTTAGTGAACAGGCTCACAATGAGAAGATTTTAACATAAATCTCTAGTCAAGAATGGAATTTTTTAAGTGTACAAACATTTTGATCTAAAATAAGGCAAACAAGTCCCTTACTTGTCTCGTTTTCCCCATCACTTCCTTAGTCAGGAAATGCAAATTAATAGCCTTTCAGATTTACAAGTTGTTTTGCAAGACACCAGTCCTAGAAGCTGTCTAATTCTGCAGAAAAGTGCCTGGTTCTGGTTCCAGGGAGGGATTATCACAGGAAAAGTGTGTAGGTCTATAATACAATGGGTTTAAACTCTTTTTTCTCTGAAGCTCTTACTGCAAAACCGTGGCTGGCTGCAGATTTGTGCTCTTGGAATGACACCAGACCCTTGGAAAAATTCTCCAATTTTGGAACAGAAAGCCACATGGCAATAACCACCATGTGCTTCATCTTGCATCCCCTACAGAGGCATGGCAAACCCTTGCCCAAACCTGCTCAGCAATGGGGCCACAAAAAAGAAAGGTTCCTTAAACAGTTAAGGCTGAGGGGAAAAAAGCAGAATTCTAGGGGAAAGAAAAGAGAAATTAGGTTTGAGTTCAGCTCCCTGGCAGTTTGGAGTCTGATCCTCCTTACTTGTTTGAAAAGAAAGGAAAAGTTCTGCCTTCCACAGAAGGAGGTGAGCACAGTGAAAGTTACTGCACTGAACACTTTCCAACTTGTCTTCTGCACAAGTCTTTAAAAGTCTCTTTGGAGCACCTGTCTGTCCTGAAAATAATTCATTTTGTCATGCCCAGTAACACACTGGTAGTCATTTTGTGAAAGCTTATGTAGTTTCACCTCTAGCTTTACCCTCTGTTATACTACATCACAAACTCATTTAAACAGTAATATTAATGTTTTTAGAGATCACTACAAATGGTTGGCAGCATCACTGCAGTTAATGTCTCATGGGAGCTGTACAAGGGAATTTTATCAGCTTGAGGCTGAGGTGTTTGATGAAGTAATAACAAACTAGCTTTGAATTGTCTTTCATTACCCTTTATCTCTCCTAGAGAGAATATAATCTTATTCAAATTATAATGGCCTCTGTTATCAATGTGGTTTACTATTTATTTACCTGCACATGGCCATGCAAATGTACATGCATTCTCCTCTTTTCACCGTGCCTGTAATGAAATTCCTTCACTATCAGAATCATGCATGATCACAAATTACAAACTAGTTACTTGGAAGTGTAATTTCCTTAACATTAAAAGCATTAAAAAGAAAATTAAAATCCAACTTTTTTTTTTTTTTTTTTTTGGAAAAATAGAAGTAATTTGATAAGGAGTAAAACCCAATCATTAGACTTTAAATATACCTTCATTTATCTTTAAGACAAACATGATATTCTAGCTCAGGGATAGATAGGCTGCCTCCTGTCTGGGAAGAGAAAGAGATGGGAAGAAATGTTCAGGTGGTTCTGTAGGGGGAGGAAATTCCTGGGGCTGAGGCAAAGAAAGAGATCCAAATGGCAGAGCTTTGGCTTTTCAGCATTTCTGAGGCCAGGCTTGTGTCAGTCAAACAGAAATGTGGGAGATGGATGACATGGTTCTAAGTTATTTCTTATTAATTACTTGGTGGTTGTCAAAGACTCATTAGAGAAAAGGTATATATAATGGCTGTGGGGACAGGTACAGGGAAAATATATATATTTGTTAAATGACCAGGCAGCAGAACAATTGTCTGTGTGCTGCCACATATCTGCTCTGTTTAGCAGATTATACTGAAAAAAACCCAAATCCTGCAACCTTGCCCCAGTGGCTCTACAGCTGCAAATCAAAGAGTTGAGAGCAAAACATTTTGCTGCTTGTTCTTTGAAAGGTTTCTAAGATAAAGATGGGAGGGTGGAGAGTTACAATTGCCTTTTTCTCTGTTATCAGTTTGGGTCATTCCCATGCTGAACTGGGGCTTTTCCCCTGGTTTTGGGAGTGTTACAGACCCAGGCTGCTCCCTGGCAGACCCAGGGCTGGCTCTCTGGGCTGGTGCTGACTGACACTGGATTTCTCCCTGCCAGTTTGCCCTAAGGCCATTGATTCTGATCGATTTCCAGTCACTGCTTGCTTACTGTCACTTTAATTAAAACCAGGCAAGGGGAAGTGATTATTTCAGCCTGCCTTATCAGAGCAGAGCTCAGACTGAGGACAAACACCCTGCTGCAAACAACAGATATTTTTTACCACGTTGTCTTCAGGCTTATGCCATGGCCAAGTGTTAAATATGATTTCTATTCATTCTTTTCAACAGAAACTAGGCATGTAACCATAAAGAATGCCTAATAATATTTATAGTAGTATCTATTTTAAGGGTTTCTTTTTCTAGAACATGAATAATTTGTTGCTGTAATGTATCTGAAACAACCAGCTATAGGTAAATACTGCAGAGACAATAGGGATATTCAGTCCTGAAGAGATACAAGGCTAACAGAGCAAAGTGAAACCAGAATTTAAGAAAAATACACTTACATTTAAGTTGGTTTAAAATAAGAAATGCAGTTCAAAGTTTGCTGAATGACAGAGAAGAAAACATGCTCAGCAAAAATTACAGAAACTTCAAATGCATAAAAGCTGATCAAACCAGATTTTTGTTAAAACTCAAACTGGTACAAAAGCAACTCCAAGTGCTCCCTTTTAGTACATGAAACACAAACCTGAACTCACTTCTTTTGATTCTGCTTTAGAAATTTTCCTTAATATTTGCAGAATAAGGGTTTTAGCATTTGCAAATCATTGCTGTGCAATTCTGTTTAATCACCCCTCGACTCTAAATTAGATCTGACACCAAGCACAATTTCTATCCCATTCTAAGTTGTTGGGAGCTGTTTCAGTGTGTGCTAAAGTGACCTCAGTGTTAGAATTGCCACTGAAATGATTTTATAACTCTCGTGCAAGGTCTCTAAAACAGCTTAGTAAATTTGTTAAACCCTATCCTCAAAAACCAATTTGGAATTACTTCCTCCCTTGAGTTACACAAATTTTGGACCCATGGCCAGAGAATTTTGTCCTGAGACTTTTCTGTAACTATTTAAAGTTTGTAAGAAGTACACTCACATTGTAGATAGAAGAACCTCAACTTTTACTTAACAGGAATAACATTCCTAATTTGATATTCATGTTTGTGGTTTCAGCATTTTCAAACTGCAGGCAGTGGGCAAGAAGCAGGAAAAGCTACCCCCTGGAACTTGTATTCCCTTCAGGCAGAAAAAAAATCCAAGTCTGTTGACCTTTCAAGATTACATAGAGGCTTACAAATGTACTCAGGACTTTTGATGGTTAAAGAATATAGGATTTTATCTCTTAGCCTCTCCTGGCATTTGTGAATTCTGAATATTTAGTGTACTCTTTTACAAAATGTTTACCTACTTACACATTTAACTAGAAATGTCTCCCATAAATCTAGAGAGTGAGCAAATAAATTCTTAGGAATATGTAGGGGCAACAAAGGGATTGGAGCCATGATGTGTCATGTGCCCTGCAAAGGGCATCAATGGACAGTCTCTGCCTAGCTAGATGGTCACCCTTGGCCTGGAAATTTACATATAGCATGTATAATTTTAATATAGCATGAATCATTTTACATATGCTCAGTAAACAGCCATAACATGAATGAATCCCAGGCATTATGTCCCTAAGATCAGTGTTTTTCCAAAAGAAAGAAAAATAAAGTCTCTTAGTTCATCCTTCTAAATCACCAAAGGCATTTTTATATTTGTTTCTAAATGTCATTTGTGTTCTCCAAGGGAAAAGGGAGGACTTTTTTCCCTGGCTATAACAGATTTGGAGGATGGTTCATAATATACAGCCAGTCTTTAACTGGGCTGCACTCTCCAGTGGGAGATATCAGCCCTCTCCTGGCTCTGTCACTGCACCTCTCGATGGCACAGGGATTCCACAGATCCCAGAAATGTTCCTAATCATTGGGACAAAGTTTTATTGTCAAACAATTCAATGCAGAAATACTTCTGGATCCAGATCAAATGTTAAGCCTAAGCTATGAACATCAAAAATTAATTCAGATTTGAAAGTTCCTGGAGCGTGCAGGAGATAGGAGTAAGAATTTTTACAGAGATAACATCCAGTCAGAAGGTTTTTTCTGCTTATAAGGGTGTAAAATTTCCAGGTTTTGAGATGGACAATAAGGATTTTACCTGGCTTAGGTGTATTTTCTGGTTCCAGTGAGGAGGCATTGGCCACTTTTTTTCCAATAAATTAGGGAGAACTCATTAGCTAGTTGGGGACTAGGAAAAAGTCTCTTGATTCAATAGACATCATGTTGTGAAAAATAGAAAATAAGCAATCATGTTGAGAATTGACTAGTTTCAGGCCTTTTCTTCCAGGCATAATTGCCTCCCCAAACCCTTCCTAGGAGACTTTTATCTGTAAATATTTTTTTATAAGAGCTGTTCCTTTGTATGTAACGTGGTCAGTGAGCTCTTGTTTAGAACAACACACAAGGCACTGGGATTCAACACTGATTACTGAATCCAGTAATCTGATATTCAGATATCAGTAATCTGATATTTCTTTTTCTGCTGTATCTGCTTGTCTGCAAACCCAGTTTTTTTTACATCTTTGGAATACCCAGCCTGGGGGAGCTCAGTGATGTGATCTCCTGAAACAGCACTTCAATTCTAGCTCATCTCCTGAAGAATGCAAGGAAAATTGCTTTGGTCTCAGCTAATCTGGAATCTTCACAGCCAAAGTGTGTGATCCCCCTCTCATGTGAGTTTGGTTCTCTGTGACCAACCTTGTTAGGGGAAGGTTATGGGAACTCCAGTTTTCCCACATGTCTGTGTGACACTCTTCACAGGGGTCCCAGGATGAGGGAAGAGATGACAAAATTGACTCCATGTTCAGAAGGCTTGGTTTATTATTTCATGATATATATTGTATTTAAAACTGTACTAAAAGAATAGAAGAAAGGATTTCATCAGAAGGCTGGCTAAGAATAGAAAAGGAATGAATAACAAAGGTTTGTCTCTGACCAAGACAGTCTGGACAGCTGGACTGGGATTGGCCATTAGTTAGAAACAACCAGGTGAGACCAATCCCAGATTCACCTGCTGCATTCCACAGCAGCAGATAAGAATTGTTTACACTTTGTTCCTGAGGCCTCTCAGCTTCTCAGGAGGGAAAAATCCTAAGGAAAGGATTTTTCATAGAACATGTCAGTGACACATCTGGGCCAAAGCATTTCCAGAAGTCCCAGTGTGTGTGCAGAGACTGCAACCCCTCTGGCCAGGTTCTCTTCTCCATTCCAGCCCCTTCACTGAGGTCTTTGCAAGGAGGAAACAACCCAGTGGGGATGGCTGCTGCCCTCACATTTCCTCTGGAACCATTAAAATCCATGAAAATGGCAGGGGCAGCTTTCACTCTGAGCCTTCCAACAGTAACACCTTGCAGCAGCAGCAGTTTTTATGGCAGGTTATTGCACATGACATGGCAGAATTCAGCAACACAAGCCTGATACCTTCTGGCAGATGCTTCACATCAAAGCTTGAATATTCTGGCTTTTTCTGTGCCATTTCCTAATTCCAGTAAGCCAGTTCTAAGAAAGGTGTCTGCAGGTGTAACTTGTGAAACTTCCTGTGTTAAAAACGTGGTTTGTGTGACAGAGGCAGGCACCAAATCTCTGCTCAACCTGCTAAGAATAGGCATTACAAATATTTCTGAATTCTTCCATGTCTGAGCTCAGTTTCTGCTGTGAGCTGGACTTTTTCATTCTTTTATCACTCAAAAAGAAGAGATTTGGGAGCTTGTGTCTGTTTTCCATCCACCTCACATCATTCCTGGGGAGAGGGGACATTTCAGAGTACTTCAGTGTAGTGCCTTCAAGGCTCAGTGAAGCAATTTCACTGGAATTTTTAATGGAGCACTGCACATTTTCTAATCATCCCCACTGGGGTTTCTGGGACATCTGAACGGGTCCTGGAGTACATCAGAACTGCACCAATAGGATCAGAAATCAATAGCTTCCATTTTAGACCTCACAGATGAGAGGGGGGAAAAACTGAGGTTTTATGTGGAGTGGGACTGTCACTGTCATGTTTTATGAAAAACCTTTTTTTTTAGGATTTTTCCCTCTTGAGAAGCTGAGAGGCCTCAAGAACAAATTGTAAATAATTTTTATTTGTTGTAGAATACAACAGGTGGATCTGTGATTGGTCTCATCTAGCTGTTTCTAATTAATGGCCAATCACAGTCCATGTGTCTAAACTGTCTCGGTCAGAGACAAACTTTTGTTATTCATACTTTTTCTATTCTTAGCTTAGTTTTCTGATGAAATCTTTTCTTCTATTCTTTTAGTATAGTTTTTAACATATTATACATCATAAAATAATAAACCAAGCCTTCTGAAACATAGAGTCAAGATTCTTGTCTCTTCCCTCATCCTAAGACCCCTGTGAACAATGCAACATGGGACAATATAAGTCTGATCCTAAAGGGAGTAAAGAGTGAGAAAAATTGTAGCACTTTCAAAAAACCCTTTTCTTTTCAACTCTTTTCAAAGGCTGAAAGTTGCCCATACAATCCTCAGCAAGAAAAACCTCACTCTGCAAAGCTGATCTATATTTCAGCTTTGTCAAGAAAGCACAAACATAAAACACAGCTCTTCCTGTGTGTGTCAGGGGACACTCTTGCTTATTTTAATGACATTAAAAAACATTTCATGTTGTTTTCCCATCAGAAATTATTTACCTAGGGAGAGAGCATGAGGTTGCATTGGGTTTTTTCCCCTCTTTGTCAACAAAAAAATTGATTAATAATTTTCTATTGGTTGTCGCCTGGAAAACTGGCCTGGTTATGGTAACATGTTTTTAAAATTGATATGCAAAACAATATTTTGTCAGCAGAACTTTTGTTATTTGTGTTTCTCATTGTCACTATTAATATTTAGGAATAGTAAGCCCTAATATTTAGGAATTTACTGTATATGTTAAGTAGGATTTTTTTTAATGTAATCCAGACAAACTGCTCCATTAAAGGACAAATGTGTTTGCTAAACAAAAAGGTGTTCTACACTGAGCTCAGGTGTGAGATGAATTTGGGAAACTTTATTTCCAGTGATGTTTTTTATAAATAGTATTTCTAACTTCCCCCATTTCAGAACAGGGGAATATTGTGTGACCCAACCTAGCCACTAGCACAAGTACAGAGCCCCCATCAGGAGTTCCTACATCAGCCCATGATTGCTGAATATCAACATAAAGTCAGAGTATTTCTCTTATTTGGGGAGAACACTGCAGTGGAATACGAAAAGTTTGAGAAATATTTTACAATGTTGTTCAATAAATATTGCCTGGTGACAAATCAAGTGCTCAGGGCCTGTGATACTGAATAGTTTAGTGTTCAAAGCCCTAAAAAAAAATCACTTTCTTCTTCTCAACAAGGAGAAAAAGAACAGACTGCAGCCTGCTGGGTGCCCAGAGTCAACAGGGTCTCACTTGTGATGCTAAATGAGACAGACCCCTTCCTGCCCTGGACCAGAATTAGTAAATTTATCTCTAATGCCAGTGCAAAGAGATACTGGAAACACTGATAAAATGCTGCTTGAACAGCAGCAGTAGTGGAGTGTGAAATACTTTGAACCTGTCATTGATTTAAGAATTTATTCGGCTCCTTACTTATTTTAATGCCCACTTCACTGCCATCCTTGGCTTCCCAGTGCTCCTGTGTGGTATTTGCTGGGTCTCCAGGATGAAGGAGGAATTGAGAATCTGACTCCATGTATTTAGAAGGTTAATTTAATTTTTTATGATATTATACTAAAGAGTGCTGTACTAAAACTATACTAAAGAATAGAGAAAGGGTCTTACAGAAGGCTTAACAAGATACTAATTAAAAACTTGTCACTCTCGCCTCAGTCCTGACACAGCTGGCTGTGATTGGTCATTAAGTACAAACAATTCACCTGTTGGATAAACAATGTCCAACCACATTCCAAAGCAGCAGAGCACAGGAGAAGCAAAGGAGATAATTATTGTTTTCATTTTTGTCCGAGGCTTCTCAGCTTCCCAGGAGAAGAATCCTGGCAAAGGGATTTTTCAGAAAATATGACAGTGACTCTCCTGCAGAGTGCCAGTACATGACAGAGCTTAGTTTTGAACTTTCTGGGATCCTCAGGTCTTAAAGCATGATTGTGCTCAAGCTGTCCCATATTTCTTCACCCAGGATCTCCCCAAAACCTCAAAACAAGAATTCCTATGCATGGAACTGTCTTCTGAGACCTTTCCCATTAATCTTTCCAAAGGTCTGGAGAATTCTTGTAAGACAAGGGTGGAGTGCTGAAAGCAGATTTTTTTTTGTTGTTGTTACTGATATTATTAGATAAAACACAACCAGCCACGGGCTTTATTGATCACCCCCCATCCTGTAGCAAGCTATCAGCCTGGCCATCAGATAATGGAGATGGTCTTGCATGCAAATGAAAATCATTTAATGACACAGAGAAAAACAATGAGAACCATTGTTTCCAGATAATTTATACAGCTATTGAAACATTCTTTCTCCTTTTTTTATGAATTGAATTCACAGGAGATTTGTGAAAGTTGCCTGCTAGGTCAAAGGCTAGTGCTTTATCCACTTAATCATTCATGCCTGCTTGATTAATAGACTTTTTAAACAGAATCATATATTAATAATGTAGGCTTTAACTGGGCATCTCGATCAAAGAGCAGATTTTAGAAGTTGATTGGTTTGTATCCTCTAGGCCTGTGATAAATGTCTAGAGATTTCTTGTAGTCATTTTTTCTTGTCATTTTTTCATTCTGATATTCATTTCTCTCTTCAACATTGTCACATGAATATTTAAAACAAGAAATATAATCAGTTCAGTGCTTTTTCTTCAGTGCTGAGATCATAAAGAGGAAAACTGTCATTCAGGACAAAATCTCTTTATTACAATATTTAAGCACTGTCTGTTTTACCTTGCTTGGTGGGAAGCATGATCTGAAAAACTTCTATACATCAATAGGATTATGAATGGAAAGTTATTCTTCAGATTTGGGGTTAAATGGGATTAAGGATAAGAAAACTCCTCAAAGATAAAAAGACTGTGGTGTTAATAATTAGAGGGGGTTAGAAAAATTTCATCAAAACAGTTAGTTGGAAAATGCTGTCCCATCTACTAATGAGACTGAAATATTTTCTGGGAATAGAAGGGTGTTTAGGAAATTCAGATATATTCTGTTAAATTAAACCAAAATGTTTGCCTTTCTTTCGCCAAATTAAAAGTTTGCTTCGAGGTTACTTTTTCTTCCAAGTCATCTTTTCTTCAAAAATCATCATCTGAGGTGGGATGGAGATACTGTCACTGAGAGAAATCATAGAACCACCTGCTGATTTGGGTTGGAAGGGATTGTAAAGATAATTTAATTTTCATTACCCTGCTGCAGGCAGGGATCCTCTTCACTGCCCCGGTCCAACCTGGCCTTGAACCCTTCCAAGTGTGGAGCATCCACAGCCTCTCTGGGCAGCTGTTCAGTATTTTACCACCTTCCCAGGAAAGAATTCCTTCCATGGATCCAACCTCAATTTCCCCTTTAGTCCTTTTCTTATTGCTCCATTTCCTGGTGAAGAGTTTCATTCCACCTTCTCTGCAGGCCTCCTTCAGACACTTCAAACATTCCTGGTTCTTCTCCAGGATGAACCCCCTCCTTTTTCAGACTACTTTTGAAAATGTTTTATCAACAGTTTTTTTTTTTTTTGTTTGTTTGTTTGTTTGTATTTTGTTGTGTTTTTGGGGTTTTTTTTGTTACAGGTTGGAGCAAAATCAGTTCTCTGAGTGAAAAAGGAGTTTCAAGCTCCCTGTATTGTTCCTCTTAACAGTAATACTCTTACTTAGAATGGAAAAATCCATACTTTAAGAAAGGCCTGATAAGTAGAGGTCCCTTTCCTGATGCTCCAACATTCAGAGACCAAGGAAATTATCCACTGTGGAGCAGATTGTGTTTGCTCCCTGGTGTTGTACCTCTGTGAATGATCTGCTCTCATTTCTGATTCATACTGCCTGTCTCTGCCACCACTTCTGTGCTGCTCACATCCACAGGAGTTGCAGTGCTTCCAGGAGCATTTCCAAGCAATCTCTGCCCACATAAACACGGGTTTAGACAGCTCACTGTACCTTGCTTTGCACATTTTTTGGTTTTTCCAGTCTGGCCACACAGCCACATGCCCCAGGTGCTGCTGATGGCCCAGTTAAAACTTCAGCTTCTTGGATAAAATGGACCTTGCTGCCACAACTGTGAGATATGATGCACCTCAAATTTAGCACAGTGAGACTGGGAGGTTTTGGTGCACATACAAAACATTGTTGCAGGTGTCACTCGTTTCAGCAGAGGGGGATGCTGCCATCAGCCTTTTTGTCCTCATTCACTGAGTGCAGGTTCTGAGTGAGTGACTCCCCAAAGGGCCATGGAATCTGAGGCTTTTGGTGTAAAAATGTGTGGCTCTGAGGCTTGTAAATAATTTCTGCACAGCTGAGAAGCAGGAGAGTCCCTCTCAGGAGTGCAGCACTCTGCAGAGTGGGGCAAGAGCCCCTCCAAGCACACCTCAAGCACGACACAGTGCAGATGGCAAAAAGGCACTCCAGACTGAAGCAGCCTCATGGATGCAGCCTAGAAGTGCTAAAAGCCTCCTCTAAACATTGCCACACTATTTCTGCAGTGGGGTGCTCCTCTCCTGGGCAGAAATGGGAGGAGGAGAACAGTCCTGTTCTTCAAAGTGGTGATGGCAAATCAGGGCTGCCTGCCCCAAAGCTCCTGTGGATGAGCTGTGCCACCTGAATTGTTCCACTCTTGTCATACTGAATTCTGCTGCTCACGTGGTGCTGGTGGGGAGATCAGATGAGAAAATGACCCTCAGGGTCGCTGTCTCAAGTAGCCAAATTTAAGACCTGTGTGATTTGCTGCTTTAGTAGCCCTCCTCAAAGGCTAGAAATGCTCAGAGCATATAAAAAAAGGCAGCTAAAATATCAGCTTGACCCTTCATGCAAGGACTTAAAAAACCCCTAGGGACTAAATTCTTCCACATGGCTTTAGATTTTCAGGGGGAGAGAAATGGCTGGAGTTCATTGATTTTAGGGCAACTTGGCTCATTTACAGCAGGATGGCAAATCAGAGCCTCAGATATAAAAAAATATCATGTAGTGATGCTGAGATTTGCAACTCTTCAGGAAGGGCAGACCCAAGTTTGCTGTGGTTTTATTTGGGCCTGGGTATCTACACCCTGATATTAATGTGATAAATATTTATACTATCAGAGAATATACACGTTTATGCTATCAAAGGGTAATCACCACAAAAACTGATTGACTGCATTGCTTCCTGGCTTTTTTCCCCATTTTAATCCATCAAACATAACATTGCAGTTATCCCACCTCACAATGGTAGCTTGTAAGCATCATTATGTCCCTAAAATTTCCCATTCCTTTTCAGGGTACCCCCACAGATTTCTGGTACTCATCTGAGTGCTGCAGGGTTCTGTGTGTTGAACTGTTTCTGAGGGTTTAGTTATTTTAAGGATTTGGTTTGTACTTAATGAAAATTGTATTTGTGGGAATTAGCAAACAGCTCTCATTCTATTCCTTTCATTATTTAACAGTCATAATGACAATACAAGGGAAATCTATTTTACAAGTCCATTACTTTTGTGATTAACAGATTTCTAAACAGAGAAGTAATTTTCAATTGTCCTCCAGGTTTTCTTTTCTCCTCTTCTTTTTGCTTTCTTTTGGCTGCTGAAAAATAGATTTTTCCCCTCTCCTAACACAAATAAATGTGGGTTTTTTTTCCTTTTCACTTTTCAATTAATATATTCTCCAGTCTTATGCCACATCAAGGACTGCCCTTTCTGTCCTGTGCTGAGAAGATTTTTGGGGAGCACTGCCTGTTCCATGAGATCTTTTTGGTCCCATTAAAATCCCCTTCCCCTGAGCTAGCCCTGATTGGCAGCTGTGCTGTGAGGAGCACACAAGCCATTAAGATGGATGCTATTGACATCTCCTGCTTTCTTTGGGGACTGCAGCCCAGCTACATTTCAGTGATCCATACTCAGCTCTGGTTTGGCTTCTAATGCAATCCTGTGTGGCTCAGAGTGCCACGGGCACAGGCTGAGCTTGGAAAGCCAAGGGGGCCAAAGCAGATCTCATCCCTGCTGCAGAGTGTGCTTCTGCCAGAGGAAAAAACAGGGAAATATCAAGTGGAGTCCCACAAGTCCTATCAAGTGTACAAAGTCTGCAGAAATGGTGAGAAGGGAGCCTGGAGCAAGGAGTGAGAGAGCACACAAAACACAAAACACTAAAACACTGGCCATGTGGGCTTCCTGGCTACCACTGCTGCTGATGTGGCAGCATCACAATTTCTTTCAGATTCTGCTGGAAGCAAGAGTTGACTTGTTAACTTCCTCACTAAGTGCCAAAGCTCAATTCCTGCTGAAGCTGTGCATGGGGGGTAACCCTCTGCACTGAACACCTTGGCAAACAAGACCCAAGGTGATATCACAGGTAAAATATAGTTTTTTAGCTTCATTTTGTTGTACATTATAAAACCCTCACGCTTCTATGTGAGTGGGTGCATGTGAGAGATGGAAAGGCTTGGCTTCAATTTTGCTTCTGCTCTGGCTAGAAGAGAAAGAGCAGCTTTACCATGACTCTGTCAAACCATTTGGGATTCCCCACGCACCAAAAGGCAGAGCAGAGTGTGAGAGTTTTCTCTTTCAGAGAGAGCCCCTGGGTTGAAATTGCATTTGTGGGATTTTTGCAGATGATGTAACGGCAGAAACACCAGCAGATGGTGTGGGTGGCAGAAAAGCTTCCAAATCCCTGACTGTTAGTCACATGTGGACCAGGGAATGGCAAAACTGTGCTAGTCCTGGGCCTTAAAGTTGAACCCATTAAAAAAAAATCCATGTAGAACCCTGGGGACCATTTTTGTATCAGAAAAATGTTTTTTTTCAAACCTGAGAAGTTTAAAAAACTAAATAAATTAAATGATTAAGGATTCAAAAGGTGTTTTTTTAAAAAGGGCACCTTTACCCACAAAAAATTTCAGAAATGTCTCCCCATGTATTGTAGAGCAAACTTCCACTATTTTTTTCTTTTTTTTTCCTTTTTCTTTTTCCACAGAAATCAGAGCTACTTTGTAGGCAACTTATATACTTCAGTTAAATCTGCCCTTTCATTCTCTACATTTTGAGGATAATAATCTTTGATTATTCCATGACTTTATCCATACTGTAGCCCCCATCAAGCAGCTTCTTTACCCCAGACAGAGAATAGAGTGGGGGAAGGAAATAATGGCTTTGCCTTCCTGCTTCACTTCAGATTTACCTTAATTTTCACTTCTAGATTACTAAGAGTATTGGATTGTCTTCTCTTTTTCAATAGACTTAAAGCCAAAACAAAGTTTGATGGCCTATGCATCCAAGAGCAGGAAACTAATCTGGGTTTATCCCAAGTGTTTCTAAATTTCCCTTGTATTTTTTATTGCTGTGGTAGCTCTACATTCATTTGGGCATCGGTGGAAATTTGCTTTGTAACTTAAAAAAAAAATAAGGAAAAAAATTATTTATGGAAAAGCTGCCTGGTTGCATAAACAAGTTTAAAAAATTTAGATGGCTAAAAATTCAGTTAGAAGGATTTTGAAGCTTGTCAGAGCTCCTTAATGGCAGTCATTGCTATTTAGATGGAAAGGTAGAACATGAGTGAAGTTATTAGGCATATTCCAAGGCCTTTGGAGTAGAAAGCAAAAGCTGTAATAAGAAAGTTGTCAGAGATGAAGGTGCTGCTAATAAAACTTTCCCTCTATTAAGAAAAATAAGATTTAAGAGCTGTGAATAGTCCTCAGGAAAAAAATTGCCTGGTCCTACAGAGAAGTTTGACAGACTTCTGCTTTTCCCTGGAATTAAGAAAGGTCAGGTTCACACAGTTAAGCTGTGCAAAGCCTCTAAGTACTGTACTCCAGAACTCCCAATATTTAAAATTTTGAAGATTTTATTTTGTCAAGAGAGGAATTTTGTACACTCTGTGAAACAATGCACCTATGGAATTTCTCAGCTAAAACAAGTGGGTTTAAATATTTTAAACAAAATGTGTGTTTGCACCAGAAATGTGGCAGTGTTTGTTTTTATCATTTATCAGAAGATTTCCTAAATTAAAACCAGTGAGGATGTGGCCAAGTAAGGAAGATTTGCTTTGCATCTTTTTCATTAACTTCATCATGATTACATTTTTGTGATCAGATTTATTCCTGCCTTTTGAGAGTCAGTTTATGTGTCTTTTGGAGTCACAAAAGCACTGCTTCAAGGCTATTTTACACAATATGTGTTTCCCATCCAAACCAGCATGTCCAGCTGTAAAATCGTGGTTACTGAGAGTATAATTCTGCAAGGATACATAAAAATCCAATATTTTTATTACCAATCTGTGTGTTGGTTATTTTTATTGTTTGTTTTGAGGGTGGGGTTTTTTTGTTGTTGTTTTGTTGGGTTTTGGGGTTATTTATTTTGGTTGTTGTTGTTGTTTTTGGAGGGTTTTTTTGGAGACTTTTTTGTTTTTTGGTTCAGTTTTGGGGTTTTTTTATTATGGAATGGTTTAGGTTGAAAGGGATCTTAAAGATCATCCAGTTCCCACCCTCCATGCCAGGGCAGGGACACCTTCCACCATCCCAGGCTGCTCAGAGCCCCATCCAACCTCACCTTGGACAATTCCAGGGATGGGGCAGCCCCAGCTTCTCTGACAACCTGTGCCAGGGCATCACCACCCTCAGGGCAAAGACATCTCCTCTTTTATTTAACCTAAACCACACAGAAAGAATTCCAATTAACCTTGAGATTTGTTGGTAATGCTCAGGATTGCAGTGCTACATTTAAAATCTAAAAGAATGAAGGATTAAACTCATCACTTACAGGAGGGAGGAGTCATTTCCTTTAGCTTATCTGCAAACAGATAATTTATATATCCATGAGTGTGCACACCAATATATATATAAATTTATATATATGTATAAATTTATATCTCTTGGTGTGTACACTCATAAATTTTCTATTTCTTCCTGTTTCAGCCTATACATCAATATATCCATCAATCACTTTTTCTACCATGTCTTAATTTGGGAAGTGACCTCATGCCTCAGATTTGGGCTGTTTGCTTCTGCTCTGCTTTGTGTCTTTCACTGATAAAGAGGGAATCACCACAGTTCAGGGATTCATCAAAGGTTGGTTTATAATTTTGTTGATTTTGCAGTATTTTTACATAGGTGTGTTGAGAAAAAGACATTTATTTGAGTATTCAGAATTAGTTCAGTGCATCAACTATGTGGAAGAAAATTACAATCAGTACTACTGAGAGAACAATATTTTGAAAAATGATCATTAGTTCACCCTGTGTTAAAATTGAAAAATCTCAGTAAAATTGTGTTCTCAGCTACTGCAGAGTATCAGAAAAGTCCTCTCATTTCCCTCAGAAGTTTTCCACAATTTGGCCTTTAAGGTGTCTGTTGAGCTCCTCTCTTTAAGGAAATGCCTTTTTTCAGCTATTGGCCCAAGTTTCACTTTAGAGTCTGTTTTGCATGGCTGATAACAGGGAGGAAAATAAAATAAGACATTTCAGCCATCAAAAGGAAATCAGCCTGTAAATTTGGATGTGAATTGCAGGGGATGTTGGATGTGAGGCCTCATATTTGTGGAAATGAGCATGAGCTAAAAACAGTGTCTAAGAACAGTATGGATCAAGCAGTTTAATAGACATTAGATTAATATAAATAGATATTTTAAAATAATAAATAGATATTTCACCTAAATAATTGGGAACTTTTGAATTTAAAAAAAGAACATTTAATAAATTTAATAAAATATTATTTTAAATTATTTAAATTATTTTTAATTATTTAAAATTATTGTTTAAAATTGTTTACAATTTTATAATTTTTAAGAGTAGTTTTGCATCACCAGAGACAAAAAATAGGGGTTGATCATGAGACTACTGTGGGTGGGCAGCAAACTTTCACCTTAGAAGAGCCTGTCAGAATGGAGGCAGAAAACAGTGATGCAAAATTCTGAAAGCTGAGGAAATTCTGAGGTAGTTTGCTGGAGGTTTTGCTCTCTGGTGGACACCTTTTTAGCCCAAAAACTGTCTGAGAATTCCTTTCAGGATGAAATTCAGAAGTGGCATCACACCAACTAAAAATAGCTGTGACAAGGACCTTGCTCACTGGAGACCATGGCCATGCATTTTATCTTATCAGTGTCCTGCTTAATTTAAAATTAATACTTATTGGGTGGCAGCAGAACCTCATGTGGAAAAGGAGTGAGATTAGTGACAATTAAGGTGAAATAGTTGTTGGAAAGTCCCATCTGATTTTAAATGAATGGTTTTTGTCCATATTGTGAAAAAAAGAACCTTTTTCAGGTAGAGTTAATGAAAAATTTGTAAAAGTTAAATATAATTTCATCACATTTCTGCCCTCTGTTTTTTGGGTTTTTTTTCCTTAAGGCACAGTAATTTAGGTATATCTGGTGAGTTTCCAGGGTTTATTAATTTTGTATTTTGATTTCTCCCTCTGCACTACTTTCAGTTTTGCATAGAAAATCTGCACAAAGGAAATCCAACTGTAATCCAAAGATAAGGGCTCTACATATCCAGCCACCAAGATTTTGCTTGTTTTGTTTCTTTCTGAAAGCCCATGCTCCTTGACTCCTGTGATTACTGGAAAATGCAGATAAACTCTCCATTAAGCCTTTCTTATAGGAAAAAAAAAAAAAAAAAAACTGGATACCATCAGGCTAAAGTATTTCACTAACTCCTGAATATTGAATTCTTGGCAAATGATGTAGGTCAGCTTCTGAAAAGAAGGTGCTGCTGTTTGGCCCTGGGAACAAAAAGAATAGATTAAATCTCCTGCAGTGGCATTTTGTTTGCTTGTTTGTTTACCTCTGGAAATTCAGGAGCTAGGCTGGATTTAGAGATGGCTCTTGCCTCTGCCACGACCTTGGAAATGTGCAAAACTGAGTGAAACAGGCACCTTGCAGTTTTTCCTCTTGGAAAGGGGAAATCCCTGATGTTGAGAGGGGGACACAGGTGGAACTGGAGCCACCTCCATGGTGTAAATGAGCCAAGTTGCCCTAAAATCAGAGATTTCCCCCTGCAAATCTAAAGCCACGTGGAAGAATTTAGTTCCTTGGGGTTTTTTAAAGTCCTTGCATGAAGAGTCAAATTGATATTTTAGCTATATTTTTTCTATCACCCAGTGGTTTTGCCACTTTTAATGTTTTGCCATAATTAATGCTTTAATTAAGGAAAGTATGTGACATTTTTGAATGTTGGGATTTTAAGCAGAGAAGTAAAACTGTTGAGTAGGTATTTACTAGGCAATTGTACAACCTTAATTCACAGAGGGACAGATTTTCATTGCAAACCCCAGAGAAAAACAGGAACTTTAAGAGAAATCAGGTTTGGGCTATGCCAGGCTAAGGTTTTTCAGTGAAAGACTTTGTAGTTTTCAGTTACTATTAGGATATTTTTTTACTTTTGAAGTGTAACTCTACACAACATGGAGGAAAAGTTTGAAAAATGGCAGCTGCTGTTCTAAATCTTGGGTATTCCTGGAAGAGATGCTACCATAAAAAAATAAGGAGCAACTTAAGAGTAATTTCATCAAAAAAAAAAAAAAATCAAAGTCAGTTCTTGGTGACATTCAATCACTGTTTCTGTTTCATAAGCCAGAACAAGAAGCAGAGATGACTGATAATTTCTATAATCATTCTTAATAATTCCAAAAGGCAGAAGGACAGATAATAATAGATGTATTCTTGTGCTAAGCTGCTCTTCCTCCCTTGCTTTTTAAATTTGGCCATTGTGCTCTGTGTATTGCAGATAATCTGTCAGGTCAACAATGCCAATAGTTTTTATTACAGAAAGCAGATTTTATCAGCATCCTACCTGTCCATTGAATTAGAAATGTGGTACTGCTGTTAAGCTTCAGAACAATTTGAGGAAGGAAAAAGAAAAAAAAAAAACCAAAACAACCCAGCATATTTCAGAGTTCTTTAAAAGGCCCAGCATTTCCAAGAGGAGAAAGGTGGTGATTTCTTTAGGAAGAAATGTTACACTCCACCACGAGGTGGCTGCAAATTGGTGTAGCTCCATTTATTTGCTGGGGAAGCAAAGTGGGAGTCTGGCTCTTCTCCCAGCTGACAGGATAAGAGAAAATGGCCTCAAGTTGGGCCAGGAGAGGGCCAGTTGCACATTAGGAAAAATTCTTTCATGGGAAGCAGTGGAACAGACTGCCCAGGAAAGAGTTTGGGGCAGCAGCCCTGAAGGGATTGAGAAGACATTTGGTAGATGTGGCACTTGGGGACATGGCTTAGGCAGTGCTGGGATTCAAGGACCCAATGCTAGCTCAAATATAAAAAAATTGAATAAAATTCACTTGAAAGCAAGGGAAATGAAGCTGTGGGGTAAACTTTACCTGTATGGGAGGCAAAATAAACCCCCAAACACTACAAAAAACACTACAACAAACAACTTCAACAATTCCTGGCTCTCAGCAAGCCCAGGTACAGTGATCCCCCCAGGCCCTCACCATTAGTTTGTCTCTTAGAGGCAAGAATTTCCTTTTGTTTATGACTCCAGGGGAGGATAAAGCCAATTTTAGAGAGAAGGAAAAGCAGAAGGATGGCTGAGGTACTGCTTCACAAATAATCTTCCTGGAAGACTGAAGTGGGGTCTAAGTGGAACTCGAGCATGCTGCCAGATGATGGCACTCTGCATTAAAGAAAAGATTTCTGTGCTGTTCCATACTTACACAGGTGTTCACATCCTCAGAGTCCCACCATCAAACACTCCAAAAGTCAGAAGGAATTCTGCACTGTCTAGCAGAGTCAGGAGGCAGTAGTTTCATCAGTTCTGGGGTTTTTTTGCTTCTTTGTTTGTTTGTTTTAAAATAAGAATATTAATACTTTAGAAGAAGAAGACAAAACACCTTATCTGGGGAAAAATGCTGCTTTTTTAAAAGGAAAATAGAAAACCCAGGAAAGTCACAAATATTTCTTCAAAAATTTCACATCATTTCCCTTAAAAAAAAAAAAAAAAAAAGAGAGAGAGCTGCCACAATATTTGAGTGAACAGGGAGTTCTGCTGCCATAGATTTTTTTCTGTTAGGGTAGATATTTGTTCTCATCTTTTCCCAACTTTTAATAGCTTTTAGTAGTTAAAACAATGTGTACCTTTATCCGTGACTTCCACCTGTGCACCTCTCTCAAACTGCATGCACACACTGTTCTCTTTAAGTCTGTCTGAAGACTGAAAAAGCAAAGAAAATTCAGTTCAGTGAAATTATCCCTCAATCCATAACTCATCTGGTTACTCTGAGGTACAGGCAGAGTTCTCTGAGCACTCTGTGACCCTGCAGGCCACCTCCATTGTGAGAGATCATTTTTTCTAAAGCTGATGAAGAAAAGAAATGAAAAGCAAAGCAGACTGTCAGATTCTGTGTTTACTCTAGGAAAAAAATATGTTACAGAAACCAAATTATTTGTTGCTTGCCATTTCCATGGACAGATAACATCACTCTGGTTTTTGTTATAGTCTTGTGGCTCTGATTTCAGCTGCCCAGTGGAGACAGAAAGCCAAAGAGCATCACTCAGAGATTCCTTTCAGCAGCTCAGAATTAACATCCTTTTTAAGTGATTGTACTCATTCTAAATGCAGCTTGATCAAAATACTGCTGTTAATTTACAGTCTCCAAACTGAGCCCAAACTTATTTGGCATGTCTTTGAAGGAGGCAAACTGGGGGAATAAAACCAGTGTTTTCAGTGCTAGCAGCAGAAATGGGACTAATTAGTGAGATAATGACTGTAGTTCTATTGTGGTACTAAAATCTACTGCAGAATTAATATCACAGGACAAGAGCAGAAAAACTCAGAAAAATCTACACACCTTGGCAAAATATTTTTGGATACCTGAGTGCCTGTATATATATATATATATATATAGATAGATAGATAGATAGATAGATAGATATAGATACATATAGATATATATGGAGATATATAGATATATGCATATATATGTATAAATGCATATATATATACATATATACACACACACTATAATATATATATTCATTTATATATATATATATATGTGTATATATATATATATATATATGTGTATTGTTACTTTTTCATTTAAGTGTCCCCTCCTCCCCAATATCTTTCACAAAGGTTCCATTCAGTTTTGCTCGTGCTAAAAGTAGTGACTGACTATTTGTTGTTCTTAAATTCTCACTTAAATCAACTTTATATCCTAGAAATGCAAATATTGAATTCCCAAGTCTAAGCAGATTATTGGAAATACTTAGCTCTGTCCTTGTGAAGCTGTCAAAAATAAAAGATGCAGAGGTAGGAGGGTAAATTAAATATGGCTGAATCAACTTTTTATTTTTATTTTCTTTTCTGAGCTTGTCATCT
This sequence comes from Haemorhous mexicanus, assembly GCF_027477595.1. Taxonomy (NCBI): domain Eukaryota; kingdom Metazoa; phylum Chordata; class Aves; order Passeriformes; family Fringillidae; genus Haemorhous; species Haemorhous mexicanus. The sequence goes on along the minus strand of NC_082345.1, from coordinate 2,996,750 downwards.
TGATAACACCATGAGTTTTCTTTTGGGACTTTATTGGGTAGTTCTGTAAAACTTAGGAAATTACAGCCATTCTCTTTCTAAAATGTCTTTTGCAGTTCTTTTGTGAAACTGGCTGTATCATTGCTAATGCATGTTTGCATTAGTGCCTTCCAATAAATACATGCAGCCAAATTTTTCAGACTGAATATGATTTCCCAGGATTTTTAACACTGGGAAAGATATTGATATCTCACCACCAAATAAAAAGGAAAAATACCAAATAAAAAATCCACACAGTCCTTGGATTAAAGAGATCTTTGTAGTGTTTAATTTTGTAGAATTTAAAAAAGGGTCAGCTGCTAGATGACCTTTTGTGAATGAGGTCTAGAACAGGAAAATGTAAGCCAGAATTTGTGCCCTGACAGGGAACTCTGGGGTTCTGGAAGCAGGGATCAAACAAATCACTGGCTGGGATGGAAGGGGGCCTTGGATGCACAGCACCCCCTGTCCATGAAGTGTTGGTTTATTTTTTTTTTTTTTTGCAAATGTTTAATTAAATTTACTTTGCAAATAGCCAGGAGCACTTGGAGCACCTGAGGTACTCTCAGGAATGCAAAGGAAAAGTCCTTGCATGGATTTGGCTCTCCTCATTCATTCTCCTTCTCATGCAAAATTCAGTCCCTTTAGCTTCATGCAGTTTAAATTAATTTCCTGCCATCAGTAGAAAGAATTACAAGGAGCTACCAGGCCATACATCTGTGTCTTTACAGCCTGGGGATTTTGTAGGGGACAGTTCTCACAGCCCCCAGATGGATTCTGCAGGGGACTTCTTCCTGTGGTCATCCCAACCTGTCCTCAGAGGCACCTCCAGGACCCCCCTCAGATGAACCAGCACTGGGCTGCACTGTCATGGGGGTGGACAGGAAGAGATAAAGGAAATACTGGGATAAATCTGCCAAAGAATTGTTGAATATTGAAATAAAATCCCAATAAAGAGTAAAGATGCAAAGTGGCCTGCCCCCAAGGAGCTGTAAGAGCTCTGAGCTGCCCTGTTCTAGAGCTCAGTGACATTTCTGCTGCTCCATTCCTGGCCTTAATTCCCACCAGAAGCTGCTGCCACACCTCTTTGAGGGGCTCTGAGTTGGCAGGGCTCATGTCCAGTTTCACATTAGAAGCACAAGACATAAAAGTATTTGTGAGTATAATTACTCTTTGTGGATCTGCTGTTAAGTCAAGCCCACTAACTTGCAATCCATGGAGAAAATTTTAGGAATCCCTGTCCTTTGGATTAGTTTTATTACTCATTCCTTTACAATTTTTAATGATCAAGCCCAACTTTTGATCCTACTTCAAGTTCCATGTTCAAAAAAATCTTTTATATACTGACAGAATATTTTTATTAACTTCATTTAATACAACTTTCATGACTTCTAAAATAATTTATTGTTTGTTATCATATGTCCTAAGCATAGCATGCTCTGATAGTTCTCAAACAAATACCTAGAGACACAGTCTGGTGCACTGGGCCTAATTTTCTGATCTTGCAAATGATTTCCCATTTCCATCTCATAAAGGGCAGTTCTGATTGGGATTGGGAAGGGGATGGGGAGAGTCTGGGTGAGTGACTTGCAGGAGCCAGGGGCAGTTTGGTAACCCCAACTGAACCTGAGCTCACATGCTTTGGATTTGAACTCTACATTACCAAAGTACATCTGGGTCTGAAATCTGAACATTGCAGATGTTTTCTTTCACTCTGCTGTCTGGGTTTTCATGAAAACTTATGTCTGGAATAAATAAGAACAAAGAAAGGTGGACAAATACCAAATATACCAAATATACCAGATATACCAAATACTCACTTGAAATATGATGAGATTAAGGTCTGGATACTGTCTCAGTCTCTTGGAATCAGGTGGTATAAGGGGTCCAGAGCAGAACCAAAGTCCAGTTTGGGTTTGTGAGGTTTTTTTAATCATTACTTAAAGCCATCAGCTTTCATTGAACTCAACTCAGTTGAGTCCTCAATTTGTCTTACTTTTTAATCTCAATTTGTTTTACTGCTCCAGTGAGGTGTGGAGAAATTCTGAACGTGTCCTGAGGATAACCAACACAGGCTTGTCAATCTGAGTCCTCTCCCACAATAGTGATAGAAATTATAAAGCAGTGGTAATTTAATGACTGAGGAATCCAAGCAATGTTTCTCCCAGGCAACAGGAATATCCCAGCCAGGATTGGGGCAGGACCACCCAGGTCATTATATACCCTGGTGTTTTAATTGCTTTCATCCACTCTCTGAGGAGACATAAATGTTTCTTGAGGAATTAATAGAATTGGTGACTTTGCTGTGAAACATTTAAAAGAAATGCTTGTGTCCTGAGTACTGCAGTGTGTATCTAAGCCAGCTGTGCACTGAATTTAGAGAAGGCAGTGCACAGCCCCATCCAAAAAGGTGCTGGAAGATGCAGAGCTCTTAGTCCTTCTTTATGTTACCATTCAGGGCCCTTGTTGCTGTAGCCACAAGATATTTGTCATAAATTAGAACAGCAATTGCACTCATGTGCTCTTCATACCTGAGAAAACAGATTGGTTTCAATTTATTCACTGTTCTAAATATGCTGAATAGAGCATAACAATTCTCTGCTGTACCTCCAGAGTGCTTGCTCACCAGACATTGAGCTGTAGAGGTTACTGAAAACGTTGTTGGAACATAAATCAGACATGAGCAGAGAGGTTTTTTAATGGCCTTGGGGCAAAAGGTTTAGAGGAAAAATAATATTTTCCTAGGTGTGGCCCTTTGATCTTCTCTGCATTGCAGGATGAAAAGGTTGGACTTTGTTCTTGGGTTTAATTTCTCACTCCATAAGTTTTTCAGATGAATATATGTAATTTCCCCCTCCAGATAAGATAAATAAAATAGGGATTTAAAAAAAAAAAAAGAAGATTTGGATTAAAGATGTAAAAGAACTTGGATGCTTTTGGTCTAAACCAATTAGCTAGTTACAAAGTAGTTGGGGATTTCTGTGTATGTTCTTTGTGTAGTGAATTATTTGATGGAAACATGAGTGAAAGGCATCAAAGTTTTGGCAATTCCTTATCTGCTGCAAATCAGTGGACATTATACCTTAATGTGGCATCAGATAAAAGTTGCAATACCCTCTTAGGTGAGTGGAGAAGGGAAATGAATGCATGTATTCCCTTAGATCCCATTGCTGTGTATATCCATTAAATCTACCTAGACAGTTTTCAAAAGGCAGGATGATTCCATGGTTACATCCCCAGTTATTCACTGATGGTTATGGTCACATCAATTAATTTTAAGAGTTTTGTTCTCTTGCATAGGAAAGTTTTGCTTTTCCTAAATCAAGTTTCAGCTAAGCCTCGTGAATAAAGAGCATGAAATATGAAATGCCAAGTCCCATGGCAGGGAAGGAAAGCTCCCTTTGAAATTTTTAAATTCAAAGGGTGTTTGAGTATATTTACACCACACAATATATGTATACATATACATACATACATACATACATACATACATACATACATACATATATATATATATATATATACACATATATATATATATGATTATATTTAATTTTATAATTAATATAGACATACAATATATTACTTTATTAATATTTCATCTACAATATATATTTATATTATATAATATATATTTATATGTATTATATTTTCTATGTATTGACATAGAAGATATAGATATAAAAATTAGAAATTCCATGGTAACTCAGAATGGTCTTTCCTATGTGAGGAAATGCATTACTGTACAAAGATCAGGTCCTGAAAGGACTATAAAGAGTGAATTTACAAGGGGAGGAACTAAGAGGGTTCTGCTTTCCTTGACCCTTTTCAGCATCTGATGGTATGCTCTTTGTGAGATGCTGATCTCACTGTGATGATGATCATTATTTTATTCCTGTTTTCCCCCAAATCAAAATTTCTGGATAAGTCAATGATCAGTTCCTCCCTCTTGGAGCTTTATTCAAGAAGGCTTCCCTCTTTTTTTCTTTCTTTCTTTCCCCTAATCATCCTCCACATCCACATAATTAACTTAAAGGTGAGCATGTGTTTGGTAATTCCTTGAGTAGTCTCTCCAAGGATCTGATCTTCCATCCCTTTGTACTGTATAATTCATATTTCTGCTTCTCTGAACGGAGCAGAGCTATAAAGAGAGCAAGGGTTTTGTGTTCATTTTTGGAGTGACTGAGATTTCTGATAGTACAAAAAGCACAGTGTCACTCTAACAGATCTCAATGAATTGCACAAATTTCAGGAAAACACAAAAGTTTTCCTTTAGCACTTGACCACCTTGGGGGCAGGATAGGAGGAATCCTAGCTGCTAGTTCCTAGGAAAGCCGGAGAAAACTGAGCAAAGTTTAGGCTGGAATTGAGAAAGTAAATCTGTGAAGTTTGATTTAAAATCCTGCTATGACTAACTCTCCTGAGAGCTGAAAAGATTTTTAAAGATAATGAGAGAAAGCAGCTCCAAAACATTTCCTTTTTGAACTATGTTGAAAAATAGAGGCAATGCTGCAAACATGAGATTTTTTTTTTAATGCTTCTTATTTTTACTCCATCAGTATAATTCCCTTACAATTTGTTTCTTCTTGCACTCTCTCTTCTTGCACAATTGTAACATTTAAATAAAATGAGTCAGTGAAGAAGGAGACGTCAGAGCCCAGCTTGGTTTCAGCTCTTAAAAAGCTCTACATTTCCCAGCTATTATCATAGGAGAGACAAAGAATATCATCACACTTGATATATTTGGAATGTGGGGAAGCCTGAATTCATGGGTTGTTTGTGTTGACATGGAAGACTTGCACATGGCTTCTTCTTCTGCCTATTCCATCCATTGTATAAAACACCTCACAATATTTTAAAACCCCTTTTCTACTGTGCTCTGTTTTAGATATTTTCTGCAAATTCCTGAAGGAGAGCTGAGTGAGATCAATTGCACTGCCTGAGAATAAAAGTTCACCCAAAATATAAATATTTATGAGATATTCTATATGTCACAAATAATTTAATCTGGGAACTATACCTGAAATAAAACCCCTGCATGGCTCAGAAAAATGTCATGCTGTTGCAAGACTTCTTGTGAGTTCTTGGCAGCCATGTGAATCAAACATCAAAATCTGAGTGCAAAGCAGTCAGTATGATTTCAGAAACAAACACATTCAAAGTGTGCTAAAACTTTGTTGAATTCAGTGATTTGCAGGCAGAAATGAGTGGTCAGTGTGTGTCCAAAGGACAGCCATCACCATTATCAGCCTCAGCCCAGCTCCATGGACAAGATCAGGCAAAGCTCAGCTGGCAGGCTGCTCTCTCTGGGTCAGAAGTAACCTAAGGCACATTTCAGAGGAGGAAAATCCTGTGCTTTGGGTCCCATCCCTATTCCACTCAGTGCCTGAAAGTCAGGAGCTATCCATCCCCTGTCCCAGGCTTACTAAATGTGGTTTTTTACATTGCTGTGTTTTCAAGGCTCTTTTACCCCACTTTCATTTGCCCAGCTAAAATTATTCTGCTTTTTGCAAGTGGATTTATAAAGTTTTCCAAATGTAGCAGGTCTGCAGCATAAAAGATGTTTCATTAAGGGAACAATAAAGATTAACAAAGAAGTATTGTTAGCCTGGCTGCACAAGTTAATGATTTTAGAAGCTTTACTGACTGGGAGTTAAGTGCTTGGAGTTGAGTGCTGAGGTTTCTTCTCTGTGCATGTCAGCCTCCAGGAAGAGAGACTTGCAGCATTTATTTTCAGCTTCTGTGTGGTGGTTAACTGGAGTGCAGAGTTCTGCAGGTCCTCCTGTGATAGCAGGAGCTAATGAAGCTGCTCTATTTTAAAGAGCTTCTTAATCTATGTTAATACAGTGAAGATTATTATAGAAGCAATAATAATCATAGAGAAATTGATAATGACTAGAAATCAATGTCTGGCTTGTTAATTATAAAGCTTTTACTATAAAAAGAAATCATTTAGCAACTCCAATTAACCAGTTAGGAAGAATTTTTATTAGAAACTCCATTTAATGGGTCTTGTGGTTTTTAATGTACTGGCTGAATCATTGCTATTTTTATTCTAAATCCCTTCTCTGTTTTGATGGTCAGGATTGTAAAAGCAGGTGAGGATTAAAACTTCCATGTTTTTATCTTAACAGAACAAAACATCTTTGCTGTCATGTGGCACATGGGCTGTACTCATTCTGCTTGGCAAGGGCAAATCCAGAGAGAATTGTATTTGCAGGGAATGCCCCAATGAAGGCAGGAATGATGGCTCTGACTCCATGATCTCAGAAGGTGAATTTATTACTTTATAATACTCTATTATATTAAAGAATATTATACTAAACTAACTAAAGAACACAGAAAGGATACTTAGCTAAAAAGCTAATAGTGAAAATTTGTGACTCTTTCCAGAGTCCTGACACAGCTTGGACCCAGTTGGCAAAACAATTCACTCCAGAGTGCAATGGAACAATCACCTGTGGGTAAACAATCTCCAAACACATTCCACATGAGCAAAACACAGGAGAAGCAAATGAGATCAGAATTGTTTTCCCTTTCTCTGAGGCTTCTCAGCTTCTCAGGAAAAAACTCCTGGGCAAAGGGATTTTTTCAGAGAAGGTGAATGCCACACAGAGCTCTCTAGAAACAGGTGAGTTTTTCCTTCCTGAGCAGGAGGGTCTCATTTCCCTGAAGCTGAGAGTTGAGGCTGTTCAGCCTGAGGAAGAGAAGGCTTTGGGGAGACCTTTGAGCCCATTCCAGTACCTAAAGGATGCTACAGACACCTGAAGAGGGGCTTTTTATGGCAAGGGAGAATGGCTTCAAAACTGAAAGAAGGTTTAGGTTAGATATGAGGAAGAAATTCTTTACTGTGTGAGTGGCTGGACACTGCAACAGGGTGTCCAGAGAAGTTGTGGCTGCCCCAGCCCTGGAAGTGTTCAAGGCCAGGCTGGATTTGAGCAGCCTGGTCTAGTGGAAGAGGTCTTTACCCATGGCAGGGGGGTTGGAATGATGTGATCTTTAACCTTCAACCCAAACCTTTTGGTGAAATCTCAAAAGAATGGGTTCAAGGAGCAGCCAAGGTCTCAAGCCTCCCTGAAAATAATTCAAGTGAAGGACATGGAGGCTGTTGCAGGACCAGTTTATGTAAAGAATAAAACTCTGAGATTTTTTTTTTCCTCCTTTTTTGGTAAAGCAAAAATAGGCTATTATGTCTCTGTTGCCCAAAAGTTGATCTAGTTTTTCCACCCATATTATTTGCTTTATAAAAATATATCATCTGTCTTTAAATTATTTCTTCAAATTTTTCTAAAGTTTTCTGCATTTAGTCCTGCTAAAAGCACAAAACTCAGGTCAGATTTACTTGGTTTCTGTAATTACACATATTGTTTTAATTGTATCTAAGTTCCTTTTCCAAACTTCTTTGAGTTTGCCTCTGTTCTGACATGGCCTTTACACAAAATGATGATGAAACGTAGAACTTTTGTTTTGGTTCTGTAGGTTTATTAAAATATCCAATCTATCAAAACTGGGCTGGTGGTAAACTTGTGTGTTGAAAATATCTAAATGGGTGGCAAGGAAACTCTCCCACTCTGGCATTGTTTGCATCACTTTGAATTATTTCTCCTAATTAGTACTTCCCTACCTAACTCTGAGGTTTAGAAATAGCCTGGCTGTGCTTGTATAAAGTACTGGGTTTCTATTGTGTCCCTCCTGGGGATGGAAATTCCATGTAAGAGTGTAAAAAACACATTGCAGCACCTAAAAATAAAGACAGTGCGCAACACTGAGCAAAGCTCTGTTCATAAAAGCCTCTGCATTTTAGCTAAAATATCCAGGTGCTTCATGGCTGGTTAATTTTTAATTTTGCTTTCTGGAACACCTAGACAGCTTTATTTATCCAGTGGGCTCATGCAAGGTGTTGGTGTGTCAAAACTTAGTTTAGTTATAGAGAAATAGCTGAGAGAATAGAGGAGATTCCTGCAGAAAACCAAACTGCAATGTGTGTGTGGGAGTCTGATTAAGAACACTGATGCTAAAGGGGTTTTTATTTATCTGCTGGGGCTGTGAGGAATGCTTCTGATGAAATAAGAAGCTGCATGAAACATTTCTGAGTTTTCTTTTTTGTCTCTAACGCGAAAATCACATCAGGTGTGACAAAAGGTTCAGAAAATCTGGTGTCCAGTGGGTTTTTTTTTACTACTGAAGCTTATTTAAGGAAAAAAAAATCTGTAAGAAAGACACCCATATAAGGGTAACAAATATTGGTTTGGACTCAGCCTTTGATGCCTTGTTGTTCAGTTTTTTAATAAATAAGGTTTGGCTATAAAGGTATTTTCCTTGGATTACATACCATGTAATCCATAGCATTATGGATGGTACATATACAAATATTTATACACCATGCCATTAATACTTATTAGTATAAGCCTATTTCAATTGTTTTCCTCAAGCTACAGCATATTTCTAAGTATAAATATTTTTTTTTCCTACCTGAAACAGATATTTAGAAACAGGTATTTAGTTGAATTAAATACAGGTAACATCAACAAGGTATGCATTCATACATTTGTTCAGGAAAAAGATATTTTACTTTCAGAAAATGGGATTTGACATACTTCTATTTTCTGAAAAAAATTACAAAGTGTTCAGTCAACATTAGATTGCAAGATTTAGCTAGGCTGCTTGTAGTAACCCTAAGATGAATTTTAATTCTCTGTCATATTTCTGCTTCAGGTAGATATAATCCACTACTCAACTCTTCTCAAATTTATTTCCAATTCTTTTAAATTTGAAAAGAGAAACAACACAGAACCAAATCTTGTGATCATGAGTGATGATAACGATAGCATTCTTAACTTGGACTTTTGAGTAACAGAAAAGCTTCAAGTTTGTGTCTTTTTTTCTCAGACTCTGCTTCAAAGAAAGCATTCAGAAATTCTTGTATTTCTGATTAATTTGGAGCTGTAATTATTTATATAAACTATATGATGTTGTGCTTAATGTGGTGCTCTCTAGCAAAGCATTTTGCAGGACCCTGTCTAGGAAAATTGGTAGGAAATGATTAAAATGCTTTCAAATCACACATCTTTAAGAAAACCCTGAAACTTCTCCGTCTTGGTCTTGAAATTTTATTAAATAATTTGCAGCAGTTTTCAGGGAGAATGCTTTTAGAAATATGGAATCAAAATTAAAATAAGTTCACATTTATTTGGGTTGGAAGAGAATAAGGTAATATCAGGTTGGTGGGACTAGACAATCTCTGTCCCAAAGTTTTCCAGGGAAGGGGGAAGGACCAAGCAGGTCCAGTGGAAAAGGTTTTTAACAAAGCATTTGAGCCAGCAGTGGCACCATCTGACTGGAAAACAGCAAATGGAATATTCATACTGGGGAGGATTATGAAGGGCTAATGCCAGCAGTATGAGCTTTGAAGATTTTCCCTGTCTCTGGCCAAAGCCTAAATCTGGTTTGGACCAAAACAGGAGAAGATCTGCCAGCAAAGATCCGACCCTAATGGGACTGAAGGGACCAGCTTTGAAAGAGTCTGAGCCCTGGCTCCTCTCTAGGGTGCAGGAATCTGCAGAAGGAATCTGTAGTTATCTGTAGTTATCAATCATCAAGATATGACAGGGCTTTTTAAACTAGGCATTTTGCAAAACTCTATTTTTTTTCCCTCTAAATAATTTTTCCCACTATCACTTAATTTTTTTGTTGTTGGAAAAGAAGAAAAGATCCCAAATATCCACCCTTTACATTTTGTAAGAATACATTGCTACTGTATGTGGTATTTTCAGGGCCCCCATGGCAGGAAGGAAATGATGAATCCGACTCCAGGTTCTTAGAAGGCTAATTTATTATTTTATGGGATTATATAATATAAAAGAATGCTATACTAAAACTATAGTAAAGAATAGAGAAAAGATAGTTAGAAGGCTTAAGAAGATACCAATGAAAAACTCTTGACTCTCTCCTCAGAGTCTGACCCAGCCTGATTGTGATTGGCCATTAAGTTAAAACAATTCACATTAAACCAATCAAACAATGACCAGTTGGTGAACAATGTCCAAACCACATTCCAAAGCAGCAAAACACAGGAGAAGCAACCAGATCATTATTGTTTTCATTTTTCTCTGAGGCTTCTCAGCTTCCCAGGAGAAGAAATCCTGGCAAAGGGATTTTTTAGAAAATATGATGGTGAAAACTTTATATGAGTATGTGACTACACAGAGGAATTTTCTAATATCCTTAACACTGATCTAATCCTCTCTGTGGATGCCCTTATTTTGCTGTAGCAGGCTCCACCTGGAGTCTCACCTGCCAATAAAACTCCTAGACAAGAACAGAGTCTGTAATGTGCCCCAGTTACCCATCTATGAAATGAAAATTATGGCACCTCCATCCCTCACAGAGATGTCATTAGGATTAAATGCATTATGGACTGAGAGGCACTCAGGTATTGTAATGTAGTCCTGGAAGTATGATAAGGGACAGAGAAGGGAAAATGTTCCCTTTTACAGGGGAAAATGTTCCTCTGTAAATCATGGCATGTCACACTCACTGGATGCAGCCAGCTCAGCTCACACTGGGTCTTGGTTGTTACTGGCCCAGTTTTCATGAGACTTTTTCAGCTTTGAATCCTTCTCAGAGTTTGGAGAGTGGGGCAGAAAGAAACTTGGGATTGGCTTCCACCTGTACCTGGAGCTTTGATTTTAATTCCCCAAGAGGGTGAGGTAGAGAGTAGAATTCCTGATTGACATATGAGCTGGATGACCTATAAGGGAGTATAAAAAGATTTAGATGGATATTTTCAATAGAAGAATATTCTTTAACAGAGGGATATCATAAGGACAAATGTACGTCTTAGAGGCTGGAAGGTTTCCCAGCCCTCTGGAAAATGCAGTGAAAAGTTTCCCACAGGAACTCCAGTAATACAAGATGCATAAATTCAGAAGAGATACAGAGAGAGCACAGAGATAACAGTGTGTATCCCTGGGGCCTTGGCTGAGCAAGCCACTAACAAAGAGATCCAAAAGATAGGGAATGCCACCATTCTGATAGTGACAACATTGAAAGGAGGGAGGAAGATTTCCTCTCCTTTTGGTGAGGTGAGGAGACCACTCAGGAGCTCAGGAGGTGAGGGTCCAGACAAAGAAAGGAGGGAAGGCTGGAAGGGAGAAGAAATTTGACTTCAGAAGAGACAGAGTGGCTTAGAGGATTAACCTGTCTGTGAAGTGTTCTCTACAAGAGAAACAGTGTTTGTTTCTACATGCAAATCCTCCTCCATGACATCCAACCCATTTGCCCCTAATTTCCCCCCCCTTCAGAGACCTGACTTGGTAACTCAGTTGGATGAGGATGTTGGCTGATGGCACTGCTCTTTGGGGAGCTCTTCTACTTTCTACTCTGCCTTGGAGCTGCAGAATAAAGCCCTGTGTGCCAGATGCATAGCTGGGATTATTAGAGGCAGATGAGAAAGGAGGAGCACAGAAACTTTAATGTAGCCCATGTTGTCACTCCATGAGACTTCTTCTAGATTTGGGACTTTTTTTAAGGCTTTCAAATGGCTAAGGATTTGCTGGTTGATTTTTGTTTGAAATATTTTAAAATAAATTACAAAAAGGAAAAAGCTGTGAGACACTGATAAAACAGGAGAATGTAAATGAGCTGTCCTTTGCACAGTGGTCTTAGTGGAGCAAAAATACAAAAGATATAAACTCACATTGCAGAGGAGGCCTAACCCTTTATGATCTTCTCTCTCATCTGTTCTTACTTGCTTCTTATTTTCTTAGGTGCTTCAGCTGCCTATTCATATTTAGATAACTCCATATCTGGATCTGATCTGTGTAAATAAAAATTTCTGTCTCTGCTTTCTCTTTATTGTTTGTATCAAAATGGAAAGTCTCCTTGAGCATGCTGCAATTCTGGTCCTCAGCAGCTGAACCTGGGGCTCAGCTCTCCTGCCTGTCTCCAGCTCTGAGGATAATCCTTTTCAGTCAGGTTTGAAGAGGCAGACTTACTTCTAAAGTGTTTGCAAGGGAGGGAGGGGGAAGGAATTTCAAGTCACAGACAAAAGCACCTGCTTGCTGTGAACAGCAGAAGGGTTTGGTGCTGCCCTCCATCCCCCTGCAGCAGCACTGTGAAACCTGGAAACTCTCATTGTTTTATCACAGAACCACAGAATGGCTTTGGGTTGGAAGGGCCATTAAAGACCATCTAGTTCCTACCCCCCTGCCATGGGCATCCCTCACTAGACCAGGTTGCTCAAAGCAGCTTTTGGCAGTAAAATTGTTCTAGATGGGAAGTTTAAGCAGAAAGATTCAGTCTGAATAATTGCAGGGGGAAGAATTCCCATCCTGGCACTTTGGGAGTGTGCAGTGAGAGCCCACCCAGACCCTTTGCAGCACAGGTGGGCAGAGCATGTGCCCTCTCTTGCTGCTCCTCACCTTGTGTGCAATTGCCAGCTGACACTTCCAGCAGATTTTTTCTGCATGTCAGGAGTGGCTTGATGTCATCATATTGTGGAAAGATTTTCATAGTTACATCAATACCTCTGAGTTAAAATTCATGTGTTTTTCTATACATATGATAAATTCAAGGTAGGAGAGCAAGGAAAAGGCTGCTCAGAAAGAGGTAGATCTCTCTCTGTGGTGCTTTTTTGGCTGCCTGGACACCACTGTGTGCTGAAAACAGTAATACAGTAAAACACAAGATGTTTTGGCCTCAGCAGTTTTGATGCAATAGTCTTAAGCTTCCTTTATAAGCAAACTGAAAAATGAATTTTCATCCTTAGAAAACACATTGTCTGCCACTCTAATGAGAAAGATTAACAAAGGAGATATGAACAGCTCATTCCCACCTGAAACATGGCTGAGGCTCCTCACCTGTTGGTTTTCCCAGCTTTTACAGAAATGGGGTAACTGAGAGGTGTTGTAAAAGATTTTATTTCATTATCAGTCTAGTGAGACACAAGAGATGTAAAAGTTAACACCATTCTATCAGAAGCCACCCTATTTCCTGGGTACAATACCTTATAAATGTTTTTCAACCTATTAACTTTATTAACAATGCTGCTAATACTCCTAACACCAATCACCCATTAATTTACCCCACGTGACCTTGCTACAATGCATCCTTCACAGTTCTGATTCTCCAAAATATCTGGTCTTTTTGCAAGGCCATCTTTTGGAATTTGTTTCTAGTTCAATCTCCCTCTCCACAATGTCATCTCTATTCCATGGCCTCCCTAAGTCAGCACACCTTAGCTCAGAGCTGTGTGCTCTTAAAGAATTTTAAGAATTCTTTACAAATCCATTTCCCACGCACTCAACAGCCCCACAAAAGCCTTTCCCTGGGCAGAGGTTGACACCACCAGGCCTTTCACCTGTGATTTCTACCACATCTTGCCTCTCCAAATGCTCAGGGTGCTGTTTTGTTGGTGTCCATGGGGGTGTTCCACAGCACAGGGAGGTGTGGCAGACAAACCAGCCCTCAGAATTCACCATAAATAGACAATTCCAAGTAGTCACCAGCATTTGCAGGTGTGAAAAGTGTCAGGTAAGGTGTCTCCAGATATTCTCATTTTATTTATGTCACAGAGTAACTGAAAATGTCATTGAAGTGATCTATGCAATGTGGGTAGCCAGGACATCTAAGGAATGACATCTTTTATTAAAGATGTGTGCATTCTTTCAGTTAATCAACCAGCCAGATGTGGATATACTTCATTTTTATTAGCTCCTCTTCTCTTTAATACTTTTTTTCTTTTCCATTACAATTGAGGACAGTTTCAATGTACTTATGCCTTCTATGCAGGTTAATGTACATAAAGTACATAAAAGTGATCAATTTTTAAGTGCTTATATTTAAGAAGAAGGAAGAATCTCCTCATCAGTTTTACATCCCCTCTCTTAAAATGAAAAATACAGATGAAGAGGTTTTCAAAGTGGCCTGCTAATTTTGCAGACACAGCTCCTGGAAGGCAATTCCTCCTGTAAGTTCAGGGATTTTTTTCAGCTCTGATCTTGCTTTTGCTTTTAGAATTTGTAACCCAAATCATTTCTTGGAGTGCTGGGAATGAACCACACCAAATGTTTGTGTGGTGTTGGGGTTTTTTTGTCTCTATGGTTTGGCCCAAAGTTTCTCTGACTGGGGAATGTGTGGCTCCATTCAGCTGTTGTTGCTGAAGGACTTGGGGATCTCTTTTGGGGGTTTTAAAAATAAGAGTCTGAAAGGCACTCTTTTGAAATGAATTGTGTGTTGTTGGTTTTCAGTCCTAAACTGTGTGTAGCCATGTCAGTTTTGAAGAATAACCATGTTTTCTCTTCACAATGAGGACGTGCAGGTCTTGAGATTGTTCTTAGAAATGCAGTAAGTTACTAAAAGGACTGAAAGGTGAAATACTAGAGAGTAAAAATATGCAAAAGATATTTACCCAAATATTTGTATTAGTGTCCTAAGAACCTGATAACTCCCATGAACTGCCCCAAGAATACAAATTGTATAACTAGCATATTCCAACCTCCAAATGCCTTTCATGTCAGTATGAGAGATACCATCAGGCACTTTGAAAGCACCAGCCTATTTATAAAGATACCATCAGAAACCTGCCTGATGCTGCTGACTTATGAATCAATTATCTGGACTTCACCAATGATAGATCTGCTCTGAATTTTGGAGCCATATGTTTAGAGCAATGCCATACACTGGTAGGCTATTCAGCATCCCAACAGGGTTCTTATCTTCCTGTATAGGCCTGTCAAAAAGAGAGAGAAAAATACCCTACCTGTAGGACCTGTTTCCCAGAAACACTTTGTTAAAAGGGGAAAAAAATTGTGGATATCAAGTTATGTATAACTAGAGCTAGAAGGAAAAGATTGATCAGTAGTGTGTTTGGGGTTGTTGCTGACAGCAGACAATAAATTTAATTTATTTGAAAGCTATTGAAGATGGTCAGCCAGATTTGGATTTAAAAACAAGTTTTTCTGAAGTGGTGGAATGACTTAAAAGAGAGGCAAGGTTTTTTAACACAGAATTTAAGCTACTGTGGAAAAGTATAAACAATCCAGCTGGGACACTGGAGTGAATAATTCTGTGGATGTTTCTGTGGGCATTGAGGCCCAATAAAGGATTTCACCATCTCAACAACCATCTCAACTGAAATGTTGTGGCTCTTTACCATTCAGGCACCTTCTTTTCCTTGCTCCCAAATCCTCTTTCCCTTTCTAGACACACCTGTAAGTTCAGTGCCTTCACATGGCTGTGCTTATGCTCTGTTAGACTGATGCCTTAGGGGTTTAGCTTTTTATATTTTACATATATTTGTAATCCTGCAATTATTTTGTATATAACTCTAAACTCCATGGGCAGTGTGAGCTGCTGCTTTCCCATTTTGGGCAGACACAACAATTCCTTTCCAGGCCTGGGAATCAAGGACACCTCACTGCCTCAGGCCCTGAGAAATGTAAACAAAAGTGAGTTTGGGTGGAGCAAACTCGGGGGAAATGGCTTCATTACCTGAATCTGTAATTAGAAGATTAGGCTCCAATATGCAAATGGACCAAATTTATAAAAGCATGAAAACCTGTGACCCATCATCCATTTTTGGGTGTAGCCCCTGGGGGGCTTTGTCTGCCCTAAGGGTACCTGAAGGCCCTTCAATAAATAGAACTGCTTTTTATTCCCTTAATTTTGTCTGACCTCTGGTTTTAGGTAGTACCAGCAAGTCATCAAGAGATTTGTTGCTGCGTTGATAAAATTGTATTGAAATTGTGGAGAAAGAGTTTTTGTCAAACTCTTTATGTGCTTCCCTCGCTGCTCCTTGCACTGTGCTTACAGCTGAGGGCTCTGAGTTACTCCTGTAAATATCTGAGTCCTGTAAAGATCTTTTTTTGGCTCTGGGCTGCCAGAAAAACAACAAGAAAAGCAGCTGAGATTGAGAGTAGAGAGTGGCACAGGTCGCTGAAGTGACTTATCCAAGGTCACTCTCTCTCTGTTTCAGTTTAATTTGTTTACTTCTCTGAGGAGATTACAGTGCTGAGCTGTTGGGCTGAGTGTTAACATTTCCTGAGTCCTCCTGGGAAGGCTGAGTGTTACACACCAACAACTAGAAGTGACAAAGCTGGCACATCCCAGCAGCCCACAGGAGCCTGCTCATCTCCCCTCCTGGAGGAGTCGTGTCTGCCCTTTATCAGTCAGGAAAAGATCCTGCCATGGTGCCCAACACAGCTGCTGCTGTCTGCTGGGGGAAAACTAAATCTGAAATTTTCCTTTTTTTCAGAAGGAAACGCAGGTTTGTGATAGCTGGCAAGTGAATGTATGAAAACCTGACAAGCTTTAGATGGGACTTGCAGGTGTGACACTCAGCTGTATTTTTCCAAATAATAATTGTGCAGTTTGAGGAAGATTTTTCAGAGGACAGGTGTTTGGTACTTTGGCAAATCAAGCCTCTTGAAAAGTGTAGAAATTTGTGTATCACTTTACTTCCCCCTAAAAAAAAGTAGACAGATGGAAGTTGTCTCACCTGCTCTTTCAAGATCTGAGTTACTACTCAGGTAATACTCTAATAGTCATAACTCCATAGATACTCTAATACTCCTAACTGGTGACTTTTTGTGTATTTTTATTATTGAGAACTATGTTTGGGATGAGAGAGGAAAACTTCCTGAAAAAAGTCTGTAAATCTGAATTTCTTTTGCTAATAGAACATCTAATATTGTAAAAGGGACACAGCTCATGCTTGTAAATATAAATGTACTGATAATTTGAGGCAATTGGTATTTGGATATGACTTGGAAAATGTGGTTTGAGAAAAACTTGGTCTTTTTTATCAGACTAAGTGATCATGTTTTCCTGGAAGTTTTATTAATTGGATGCTGGAGATAGAACTCTCCATATCCCCACAAAACATCCTAAAAGGAAAGATGTCACATAATAATGCCCAGATAGTACAGTCACAGTTTCAGGTGCATAAAACTTTCTGCAGGTGGGAATTTTAAAGATAACCTCTTGTTTAAAAACAAACAAGCAAAAACAAAAAAAAGCAAAACCCAAAGGCAACCAAATTTAAAAACAAACAAACAAAAAAACAAACAAAAAACAAAACAAAAAGAAACCAAAGCCCAACTGCCCAATTATAAATGTTCTCACCTAGTGACATTATCATATATGTGCAATTCATCATTTATTTTGAAGATTCTTCCTAGTGAATGGAGACTGTCCACCCCAAAATCTATTGTGGCTATAAATACACCCTCAAAAGAGATCAGAAATGGTCCCCAGGTCATGCCTTCAGCCCTTTTACACAAATATCACATATTACAAAAATAATTATGAAATATTATAATACATATTGTGGTACTAATTTATTAAACTGCATCATAGAATCATATTTATGCTGTATTATAAATCAGCTTGGGTTTATAAAGGTGTGGCTGTTGTATGAGACAAGAATGAATCCTTTTGCTGGGTGCTCTGTACCTGAGCTCTATCCAAAGTCAGCAGGAAGCTGCAAGGGCTTTAGAGCACCTCTGCCTCTTAAGCACTAATGGATTTGAGGAATTAAACAGCATCAAGCACAGCAAATATTGACCTCTCCTCAGAAAATATTTGCCATCTCATTTATTGTTGTGTGTCCCCTGCACTAGGATATGTTAACATTAGCAGCTATGATTTGCTAGGTGAACTAATGTTCTAAATTGACAAACTCAGCTATTTGCTCAAGGCCCCTCAGATTGATTTCTAGATGCTTTGCTCATCACCAAGGCATCTGTTCCCTGCTCAAATGTCACTGTGGTTTTAGGTGCTTCTGGCTTTATAGAATAATTCTGAGCCTCATTTATTTTATATGAACAACTTGCCAATTTTGTGAGCAATAATATGGCAAGTGTTTGTGTACAGGAGGTATGTTGTGAGCTGAACATTTCCAAGCCTTGTTTAAAGAAACATTTTAATTAGCACACACATTTTGCAGGCTGGGAAACCGAGGCATAAAATTAACAGGAATTTGCTGTACCAGGTTTTCACAGCAGCTAAAATCCCCCTTTTCATGAAGGACTTGGTCATTTGCAAAGTGGGTGCTGGGCTTCCATGTAGTCAGGATTTCTGAAACACTTCTTTTCTATATGGAATATGTGTTTCCTGATTTTCAGAACCTGGATCTATAGCCTAACTAATGTATATTTCCTTCATCTCTTTCTCTGCATGCTGCCAGAGCTCCTACATAATTCTGCTGTAAATAGTTGGAAAGCAGAAAAAAAATCTTCCTGTTGTGACTTTTTGTTCTGCAAGAGGGATTCTGAGTTTGAAATTGGAATAAGCACCAAGTTCATAATTTAACATTCTCCTGTAGTATTTTGGCTCACCTTTACTGTGAGACTTAGAGGAAGCTGGAAGAAAAAACTAGGAAGAAGAGAAAGGGTCAATTGATGGAACCTGATCAGGTCAATTCCTTTTTTGTGAGTTGAAGTAAAATGCAGCCCAGATGCCAAAATCATCTTGCATTCTCAGGCTATGAAGCTTTGAAAGCCTGACATAAGATATCTCTCATAAAATGATTTATGCTTTGCTTCATCAAACGTGTCTACTAGAGAAAAAGAACACATCAAGGCTTAACACAAATACTTACAAGGAGGAAAATATTTAAACTTCTGTTTCTGTCTCAAAGTCCTGAAAAGAAAATGGGTTCCTCCCTTCAACCTCTCCCCAGGTACATGGAAAACATGTTTTCTTCTCTAAGGAAGAGCTCTGAAAAGAGTGTTGAAGGGATTGAGAGAGACAGAATCCAGAACAAGTTGGTACACAGTGCAATTATGGAGAGCACATGCTTAGTGGTGATAGGCTATTAAGTTTTATAATCTGAAATCAGTGACATTTGCAATAATTATTATTAATAGCCCAGTTTCTTACTCATCATATTTAAATGGAGCTTTATGGCTTAACTATCTAAAGTAATCAACTTCCAATTGTGTATTCCATTAGCCTAAATCAGAACAGTTGGGTGATAAGAAGTGCACTCAGTACCTCTCTCTTCCTGCACATTATCATGCTGTAAATAAATAAAAAAAAATAAATCTGGACATGGTTTACCCAAAATTACTCAGCAGTCACCAATGGAAAGCCCCCCTGGAAGCCAGCTGCAGTTTTCCATGATGCTGAAGGAAGGACTGAGGCTGTTTGTGAGCCCTGAGTGAACCTGGGCTGTGCCAGCCAAAGCACAGCACCTCTGTGCAGTTAACAGATTTTCAGTGGTTCCAGCACCTTGGGACTGAGTGTCTCACCCCCCAAACTTGGCATAGCTCCTTCTCTAGATGTTGTGCCACCAATAGTTCCTTTAGTGCTGACACCTTTGCTGGGAGTCCTGCTTTTAGTCATCTGAGAGGGGGAAAAAAATGAGATTCAAAGCAACAAGAATAATGCAGGTGAGAGGAGGTGGGTGAAAAATGAGAACAGCAAAGGACAATTTGGAGGAGTCCTCTCAGAAAAGAGTGGTGGGTGGAAGTGCCTCTCTGTGTCCTTGTCACATCTGCTGGGGACTTGAGAACTTCATGTCATTTTAAATTGTCTGGGGATCCTACAAAAGCTCTTTTGATGCAGCAAGGTCTGATATGCTTTAAGAAGTCACTGGGAATGCTTTTCTGAATAGAAATGTGACATTTTTAGAGCCCTTTCTTTCCTTTTTAAACTGTAATCATGCTTTTATCAAAGGCTTTCCTTAGAAACTGTTTTATTTCTTAATACTCACACAGACAGCATTAACTGGTTCTTTTAAACAGCTTAAATGTTAATTTCAAAGTAAAAATTTTCTGTTCTTTGGGAGTTGTTGATGTTTGGGGTTTTTTAAGGACATACAACATCCAGAACAAATTACAGAAGATATATCTGGATTTGATGTAAGCAGAGAAAATCATTGGAAGAGATAGATCAAACCCTTTTGTAACAATAATTCTTAAGAGGTAAGGAACAAATTGACTCTTCAAAGCCAAATTTCTTGAAGGAGTTAACATCCACAGGGCCCATGAAAAGAGCTTTTTTTCCCCTTCACCTTTAGTAGCCTGGCATCTTTTTCATTGTAACTTACCTGTGTGTTTTACACCTATTTTAAGTGAATTAAAGATGAGCAATTCACAGAAGTGATGCATTTTCTGTCGGGCCATTACCACTTGTTTTCTCAGCACGTTCTGCAGATCCAGCTAAAGTTGCCATTACAGAAATCAATTGGTGGGCAAGGTGGTGAGCATTTACTGACAACAGATAGTTAGAACTACAGTAAATGCAGGGTTTAAAGGAGGCACTGAAAGTGTGTCTTTGCTGTAGCTGGGTTGTTAGACACTACTCTGTGCTATAGGGAGCTGGTGAATGTCAAGATTTGCTTTCATTCTGGATATTTCATGCTACAGTGCCTGTTAATGGCTGTGTGCTCGGCACT
The DNA here is from genome assembly GCF_027477595.1 of Haemorhous mexicanus. Taxonomy (NCBI): domain Eukaryota; kingdom Metazoa; phylum Chordata; class Aves; order Passeriformes; family Fringillidae; genus Haemorhous; species Haemorhous mexicanus. The sequence continues at coordinate 2,976,331 of NC_082345.1, read as the reverse complement.
TCTGTCAGTTTTGTGTCTTGACCTCTGGGTCTGCTACAAAAATTGTGCTGGATGCCAAATGTAAGTGGGGTGGGACAAATGTCAGAGCTGAAGGAAAAGCAGTGTTATCCTGCCACAGTGGATTTTGAATATCATGCAATAACAGATTCCTGGTTTTGTACTTTTTAAGAAATACTCATTTAGGTAATTTTCATCTGGTCACCTTAGCTCCCATCAGGTGCACAGCTGGAATTCATTATAAATATCCTTGCAACATGAAATTGCAAGGAAGAGGGAGAGATTTGTAGCTGTCATATGTCCAGACACATGTCCATGAGTGTTCCTAAGGACTTGGCAATTTTTCTCAGTGTTGTCCAACCAGGGGGTGCTCAGAGAGTTTCCCTCTATCACTCTCTTTTGGACAGAGACCTCCCAGCAGCTCAGAGCTTGGGAGCTGTGCTATCCCCACAGCAGCTCTGAGAGGTGAGGGAAGGAGGAAAATGTGTGGAGCAGAATCATACAGGAGAGATGGAAGTCATCCAGTCCAATCCCTGCTCCAAGGGAGCAGAATATCATGAAGTTCCAAACCCCCTGCCATGGGCAGGGACACCTTCCAAGGTTGCTCAGAGTTAGATCAAGCTCCTCAGAGCCTTTCACAGCCAAGTTTTAAGCACTTCCAAGAACAGAGGTTCCAGCCTTTCTAGAAACTTGTTGCTCTCAACTTATTTCCACACCTCCAGCTGGAATTTTCCTTACTGCCACTTGTATTTTTTGGCCCATATCCTTCCACTGTGCACCTCAGAATATCTATAGCCCCCTAGCTGGTACCTGAAATGGGCAATTGAATCCCTTATCCTTCTCTCACCCTTCTCTCCTTCAGGATAAATATTTCCATCAGCCCCTACTCATGGGAAATGTGCCTTTATTAATCATGCTCATGGCCCTTTGCTGAGCTAACTCCAGCCTGTTTCTCTGGAGGGACACAAAGCTGGTTGATCAGTTTGATAAGCTGAATTCAAGTGTTCACTGTCCTCATCCTTGAAGGACATAGCCAAGGCATACACTAGATATGAAGTCAACTTTAGATTGTCATTTAAAATTCAAAATTAAATATTCTCCTGGTATACAGCCCGTCCAATTTCTGTGTTCATCTCTTTTCCAGGAGGAAAATGAGAAATCTTGGGCATCAAGAATTGCAGGTTCCATTCCTTACTTGGCTTTCTTTGCTCACAGAAAGAGCTTTATAAAATAAAGATCCTTTTGTGATAGTGAAATAGGGACAAGTTGAACATTTAAATATTGAATAGTTAGAAAAATTGCCAGCAACAACTGGTTATTTCAATAGAACATTT